>NC_044312.2:53387388-53758482 GCF_007474595.2 Lynx canadensis
TGCCTTCTGTTTGGCACAGTGGTTTGGCAAGTCTGGCCAACATTAGTGGTATCTTTTTCTTCCTTCCTTCATTTCAATTATGCAACATTCTTTGCATCCAAAAGTAGGATAAATAGTACAGTGCAAATCCTAATGCCCACCACCCCGTTGAAGAACTAAAACATTAGAATATCGTAATAGGCAAAAACTGACATTAGTCCAGATGTCCTTCACAAAGGGCAACAATCTGTGGTAAATCCAGACCAAGGGACACTCCTCAGCAATAAAAAAGTTTGAACTAGTGACACCTGTAACACCTTGGAGGAATCTCCAGGGAATTTGGGTCGAGGTGGGGGGAGCCATAAGATTACATACGGTATGGGTCCACCGATAGAACATTTTCAGAATGATGGAAATGTAAAGGTGGAGGTCAGGTTAGTGGTTGATAGGGTTTAGGGACAAGGCAAGGAGGTGTCCCAAGGGAGTGGGTGGGGCTTATAAAGGGGACCGTGAAACCCTTGCAGTGAAGGAATCCTCTCAGTATCCTCACTGTGATGGTGGGAACACAGCCTGCACCAGTGATGAAATTGTGTAGAACTGAGCACACGCACACACGAATACATATAATACTGGGGAAATCTGAATACGCTTGATGCGTTGTATCAGTATCAGTACTCTGGTGATAGCATTTATGCCTTTTCAAAACATTACCGTCGTGGAAACTGGGCCAAGTGCATAAGGGATCTCTCTGTATTACTTCCTAGAACTGCACGTGAATCATTGTAATGACCTCAATAAAAAGTTCAATTCAGAGAAAAAAGGTATTACAAGTGACTTCTAAAAAGAAACATAGGTACGATTGAATACCCCAGTGCGCCCCTCAATCTGATTCCTCTCCTTCCTAAGAAGCAGCCACTATCCACCCTTTAGTATTGATCACTCTCATGTTTTTATATTTTTTTCCCAAAGATTTTATTTTTAAGTAATCCTCTGGACCCAGTGTCGGGCTCGAACTCACTACCCCAAGATCGAGTCACGTTCTACCGATTGCGCCAGCCAGACACCCTGCATGTTCTTATGTTTTTACTACACGTGTATGTATGCATGAGTAACGGATAATGACCTTCGGTATGTTTTTAAACTTGGTATACGTTGTACACTTTTTAGAACTTACCCATTGCATATAATCCATTGTGTGACTATCACAGGGATTAGTTACTCTTTCTTTTGTGAAATGATGGGCTTGGTTATTTCCAGCCTTGTGGGATAAACTATGCCGACATGGACATTCGTGCCCATGTGCCCTTGTCCATGCATAAGAGTTTATCCAGGATATACCCCAGGGGCACATGGGATGGCTGGGTGATCGGGCATGTGCATTCTTAGTTACTGAACCCTGCCAAACTTCTTTCTAAATTATACCTATTTATTCTCCCTCAAGCAGCAGGTGAGACTATCTGGGGCCCTGCATCTTTGCCCACGTGGTAATGTCAGACTTTAAAAATCTTGCCAACCCAGTGGGTGTGAAATAGTATCCTCCTGTTTAAATTCCCTTGGCATCTTCTCCTATGAATCATGATTTTCTGTGCCCACATCCTATCTCTTCCACCCAGACTAGAAGCTCCTAGTCACAGGCTTCCAGAGATACATACCCAGCACACAATAGGGTCTCAAGATTTGTGTAATGAATGGAAAAAAAATAATTCTAGATGCCTTCACTTGGGCAAATCATAGTTGCTTTGTTTCTCTTCCTTCCTTTTTTTTTCTTTTAAATATTCAATCATGGGCCTTTAAAAAATAACATAATTTTTGGGGCGCCTGGGTGGCGCAGTCGGTTAAGCGTCTGACTTCAGCCAGGTCACGATCTCGCGGTCCGGGAGTTCGAGCCCCGCGTCAGGCTCTGGGCTGATGGCTCAGAGCCTGGAGCCTGTTTCTGATTCTGTGTCTCCCTCTCTCTCTGCTCCTCCCTCGTTCATGCTCTTTCTCTCTCTGTCCCAAAAATAAATAAACGTTGAAAAAAAAAATTAAAAAAAAAAATAACATAATTTTTAAGGGTGCCTGGGTGGCTCAGTTGGTTGAGTGTCCGACTCTCGATTTCGGCTTGGGTCATGATCCCAGAGTTGTGGGATCCAGCCCTGCGTCGGGCTCTGTGGTGAGCGTAACAGCCTGCTTGAGCTCGAGATTCTTTCTTTCTTTCTTTCTTTCTCTTTCTTTCTTTCTTTCTCTTTCTCTCTCTCTCTCTCTCTCTCTCTCACCCTCTCAGCCCTTCCCCCACTCATGCCCTCTCTCTCCCTCTCCAAAATACTAAACTAAAATAAATAACTTTTTTTGAAATATATAATTCCCCCATTTAAATGATTTTTAATTAGTCCATTCACAGAGTTGTGCAACTGTCAGCACAGTCCATTTTAGAACATTTTCATCATTCCCCCCAAAATACCCATAGCTGTTCCATTCATTGCAGATTTCTCACTCACCCCTAGCCAGAGGCAGCCACTACTCTGCTTTCTGTCTGTATGGACTTTGCTCTTTGGGACATTTCGTGTAAAAGGAATTCTACAATTTATGCTCTTTTGTACCGGCTCTTTTCACTTAGCATAATGTTTGCAAGGTTCACCCATGTTGTAGCATCGATCAGGACTCCATTTCTCTTTTATTTCATAATCACATTCCGTTGTATGGATACACCACATTTTATTGATCGATTCATCAGGTGACTGGCGTTGGGGTTGTTTTTACTTGTTTTACCGTTGTGACTGATGCTGCTATGAGCACTGATAAACAAATTTCTATGCGGATGTATGTTTTCATTCCCCTTGGGCGGACAGATGAGAAATCACTGGATCATATGGTATCTAAGTTCAACCATTTGAGGAAACGGCCAGACTGTTCTTCAAGTGCCTGTGGCATTTTATGTTCTCACGGGCAGTGTAGCAGAGTTCCAATTTCTCCACAGCCTCCCTGGTCCTTACTATTATGCTTTGGATTGTAGCTCAATCGGGGGCTTTTGAATCAAGCAGCCTAGGCTAGAATCCCAGTTTTGCTGTTTACTAGCTATGAGATCATGCTTAACTTCTGCCTCCATTTCTTCTTCCCTCTGTAAAATGGAATTAATAACAACAGCCACCTCTCAGGACAATTGCGCGGCTAGATTAAATAAAACAATAGGCTCGTAAAGCCCTTAGCACAGTGTGGGATTCAGACAGCTCTCCCTGGAACAAAGTAGCAGTGACAGCTTATTATTATGGGCCTCTTCTAGTCCGGGCTTTCTGTCTGGGATGCTCTTAAAGTCACCTTGTACCTCTGAGAGCACTTCCTCTCCTCTGGCTGGGAGCTAAGCTGTGAGTGAGAGGCCCAGAGAGCTGCCCTTCGTTGATGCCCAGAGCTCATGGCAGATGCCAGAAGAGTTCTGCGATTACAGCAATTCCCAGAGCCCCCGAGGCCGCCACTGTGTGCTGCCCCACCCTGGCAGGGTCTTACAAGGTGACTTCCCACCCCGTGCAGGGCAGAGGGGCAGAGAACCTTAGCAGGCCCCGGTTTAGGAAGCCTCAGATTGGGTCTGAACCATTTGAGTTTATTTAACTAGGTTTTCCCCCCTCCTTGCCTTTGGCAGGAGCCCCAATTTTCATGCTATCATTTTTGCAACAATCACAAACATTATCTGCACACCCGGGCACTGTATAGGGGGAAGAGATGATTGCTTGCTGATTGCTGCTGTTGCTCATTTTGGAGATGACTGTATGGGTGGGAAGGAGGCTGCTGTGTGCCAGGGTGGCGAACAGCAGAGCTCAGTGATGCCAGGGCATGGGGAGGGAGGCCCAGGGGAGGGTCCCTCACCTGGGGAGACCCGGCAGTCAGAGCGGCTCACCGGACAAGGTCTGTTGGTGGAACTGCGCAGCCAGCGTGCACAGGAGGGACAGGCTCATCACCTTCACTGGCACCCACCTCCCCAGCCTTCCCCATCTTAGTTTGGGCACTAGCTTCATTCTGCTGCCATCTTTATTCTGCACATGTAATCTCTCAAATGCATCCACTTTTCTCCGTGTTCTCACTCCTGGATCACTGTAGCAGCCTCCTTAATTCCTTCCTGCCTCCCTGCCTCTAGACTTGCCCCACTCAGTGATCCATTCTCCAGCCCACAAGGATCTTCCCCTGAAACCAACAAGAGCAGGTCACTTTCCACCTTAAAACCCTGCCTGCAATGGCCTCCCTTTGCCTTGAGGATAAAATCCCCCCTAACCCACTTGCCCCACCTCTTATCCATGCTTGTACACCTTACTGTGACCTTTGCTACTGCACTGACGAGACCAGGGGTTCATTTATCTGTCTTCCCCACTCGCCCCAGGTTCTCTAAGATCAGGAATTCCAGTTTATTTATGCCAGTGTCCTGACATCCGAGAGAGCTTCTGACTCACAGTAGGTGCCCAGTGTCACTATAATTTCTATTTATTTATTTATTTATTTATTTATTTAAGTTTATTTATTTCGAGAGAGAAAAGAGAGAGTGGGGGAGGGGTAGAGAACGAGGGAGAGAGAGAATCCCAAGCAGGCTCTGCACTGACAGCGCAGAGACCGATGCAGGGCTCGAACTCACGAACAGTGAGATCGTGACCTGAACTGAAATCAAGAGTCTGACACTTGGGGTGCCTGGGTGGCTTAGTTGTCTAAGCACCCGACTCTTGGTCTCAGCTCAGGGCATGATCTCACAGTTTGAGAGTTCAACAGTGCAGAGCCTACTTGGGATTCTCTCTCCCTCTCTCTCTGCCCTTCCCCTGATTGTGCACTCGCACTCTCTCTCTCTTTCTCTCTCTCAAAATAAATAAACTTAAAAATAAACGAGTCTGACACTTAACCAACTGACCCACCCAGGCACTCCTAATGAGCTCCTTTGCCTTAATTGTTCCTCTCGTTGACCTTCACCACGCTGAGATACAAATGGTAGCTGTTACTCCCATCTTACAGGTAGGAAACCTGAGGCTTGGGGGAGAGGGGGTTGAGTGATGGTCCAAGGCTCCTACACAGGAGGAAGGGCAAAACAATACTGGTACATGGGTCTTCCAAGGGAGCTCTTGCTAGAACCCCATGAGGAAGGCAAGGCAGGTTACTTTTGCCTGTGGTTCTCAAATTATGGTCCCTGGACCACCAGTATCCATATTGCTACTAGAAACACAAATTTGGGGCCCCACCCAGAAGATTACAGAATAGCAAGTGGCCAAGCCCAAACTTCCCAGCTACTGTCTTCCAGCCAAAATCATATTCTCTGTGTTGTCCTATGTCCTGCTCTAGGGTTACTTGTGTACTTGACCCCTAGTGATGGGCTCTGCTGTGCCAGCTAAAAGGAATGTTCCTTCCCACAGACCCTCTGCAGCATGGCCTTTTCCCATAAGGTCAGAAAGCCATATAAGGCCTATACTTCCTACCACGGCTGATTAAACAAAGTCTGACAAGTGTCTCTCCTGGGTGACTCTGGATGTTGAGGCAACCAGAGCATGAATCCCTTGTAATGCCCTTGGTAGAGGCATTTCCGAGGCCAGATAATCCCCCAGTGTGGACAGAAACTACACTGACAGGCACAAAGGTCAGAGGCTGTGCATGTGCCTGGAGCAACAGCATTTTCCTCCCCTGCCCCCACCTTGACTTTGAAACATTCTGTCAGGAATGGTCCGCCTGGAATCAAAAAGCATCCATGTGCCAGCTGAGCCAGAGAGAGGTGGGATGAAAACATAAGTTGCCTCCAGTGGTTTTGCTGGATTCCCACATCCCTCTAGGGTGCCAGGCCTGAGCACACAGTTAGGAGGAGGGGGCCTGGAAGGCCTGGCCTGAATCACTCTGGTGTGTGACTGTGGATGACCCTTGCTCTCTCTAGGTCAGATTTGCTCTGGTGCTAAGTCCCCAAGGCCCCATCCAGCGCTGATGTGGCATCTGTGGCATATTTGGGGGGACACTGGCTGCAACGGGAATCTGGCTGGCTTTCTCCCAACTTCACAGATGGGGAGTCAGCTGATACCACAGGACGCAAGTCAACCCCAGCTGTTTCAGCTGACAGCTGTCTGAAGGTAAGGGGAGAAGAGAGGGAGAGGTCAGCGTCCTCCTGAATGTCTGCGTCTCTGGCTTTGAAGGGCTGTTGAAGGTCATCTCGTCCTTTCCAATCTGCCTGCCCAGTTGCTAAGTCCCCGCTAGCCTACGGGTTCTCAAACTATCGTACATCAGAATTACCTGGAGGGCTTGTAAAAAACACAGATCGCTGAGTCTCATCCCTAGTTTCTGATTCGGTTGGACTGGGGTAAAGCACCAGAATTTATATTCCCAACAAGTTCTCAGCTGCTGCTGCTGAAGGGGCTCTAGCTGTCACATGGAGACAGCGACATGGTACCCGGGGCCATCCTACCCCCGCTCTCCTGTGTCCTGGGACGGGAGGTTGCCCTCCGGATGGGGCCCTTCTTCCCTTGCACAGATCCCCCTTAGATGGAGTTTGAAACCTGTCTCCCCTATGGCTCCTGTGCCCACTCTTCATCGTCTTCCCCTTAGGATCCCTGGCAGGTGTGAATACTTGACAGGGAGACCAGCAGCCGTTACCTCCTCTTGCCAGGCGCCGGGCCAAGCATTTTACATACGGCATCTCGACATCTTGTTGATTCCCTCCAACCGTACGGGGATAAAAATATTATTTCTGCCTCACAAGGTCACTGTAAAAATCAAAAGAATCAAAAAACATGAAATTACTTTGTAACCTCATAAACTGTTACGAGCTTTGTTTTTAAGCGCTCCCTGAGTTTGCTAGGACTGTTTATAACAACTACCACAGATTGAGTGGCTTAAACAACAGAAATTTATTTTTCTCATCTATTCTAGAGGCTAGGATTCCAAGATCAGGGTGCTGGCAGGTTTGGTTTCTTCTGAGGCCTTTATTTGGCTTGCAGATGGCTGCCTTCTCATTGTGTCCTCACTGGGTGGCCATCTGATGTCTGGGTGTCCTAATCTCTTAGGACACCAGTTTTATTGGATTAGGGCCCACCCACATGACTGCATTTCACCTTAGTTACCTTTCTAAAGGCCTTATCTCCAAATATAATCACCTTGTGGAGGTACATGGGGTCGGGGTGGGGGGTAAAGTTTCAGCATATGAATGGAGGTGGACCAATTCAGCCCAAAATAAGCTTCTAATTGAAGCTAGACTAATGACTAGCTGTGTGACTACTGAGAATTCACCTAACCTTTCTGAGCCTTGTTTTCTTCATCATGGCCCAGAGTCTATTATTTCCAGGCACAGTGAAAGGATCTAACTGGGGAGGAAAGATGCTTCAACTCTCTAGGGAATTGAATTTGGAGAAGAAAGATGATCAGGATGGAAGCTGGCTGAGAATCAAAGGAGGAGGCCCCTTGTCTAGGCACCACTTTAGGCTAGAGGTGTCCTTACCCCAGAGAAGTAGGAGATAGTCTGGTCTCGTCACATCGTTCTCAGCTTTGCGAGGCTTTGTGGACAAGGCCGGAGGCCCGGTCCTTGTGAGGCTGTGCCAGCTTCTACCCCCAGCTGTCCGTTCACCAGCTGATCTGCTCCTGGTCTGCAGGGCCTTCAGCCAGGGTGCTGCCTCCAGAGCCCTCTCTGTGAATTCTAGAACTTCCCAGAGAAGAGGTGAATGGTAGGAGAACATGGGCTTTAGAAACCAGCTACATGTCCATCAGCAGGAGAATCATTGACTCATTTATAGTTCATGGAGTTTGCTGCCATTGTTGTTATTATTACAGGCATTTACTGAGCAATTATGAGGAAAGCATCACACTTTATCTTTATAGCAATCCTGAGATGGATGCTATTATTGACTCCACTTCTTAAATGTGTAAACTGAGGCTCCAAGAGCTCAAATAGCTGCCCATGGCCTCAAAACCTGTGACAGAGCCAAGACTTGAATGAAGATCTTTCTGAAGCAACCTTCCTGTGCTTCACCTCTGTCCTACTACGCTCCCGTTAAAACGTGCTGTACATGAATATTTAATAACATAGGAAAATACCTTTGATGTTGTATAAGAAAATACCTTTTATACGAAAATACGTTTGATGTTGTGTGTGTGTGTGTGTGTGTGTGTGTGCGCGCGCGCGTGTGGTATAGAAAGAGGGGAGAAGAGAGGAAGGACAGACTCACATCAGTGGTTATTTCTGGATGGTGAGATACTTCTCTTTGTTTTCCATAATACCTAGAATAAATATATATTCCTTTCTGCAACAAGGGAAAATGGATTTTTTGAAGTGGAAACCAACAGAGGAGGAATTTGGAAGGAGACAACCCTGGGTGCGGATCCCCCTCGGTAACCTCCCAGCATCTGAAGCTGCCACCCGGTCTCTGGGTCCTTCTGAAGGATCCTGGAACTGGTGGGGTGAGACAAGGAGTTAGGAGTATACCTGATTGGGGTTCTATTTTTGAAAGAGGCCTGTGCTGGCATCCCCCCCCGAGACGGAGCATGGTATATTTTCCCTGAATAACCACTGCTATTTTTAGAGGGCACCAATGAACTGCACCCAAGGAACGGTGGGGAGGGAGGCAAGGTCCTAGAAGCTTCTGGAGACCCTGGGGTTCCTGAACTGAATCCCAGTCTCTTTCTTCAAGCGAGCCTGCCTGGGGACTTAGGCATCAGCTTCCCTGTGCCTGTGGTTGCTGCGGCAGGGGCTGCCAGTGTCCCTTACGCCGTGAGGACAGAGAGGGCTGGGGCACCAACCCGAGGGGACCACTTTATGCCCTTGACCGGTGTGCTCCCTACAAGCATTGTCAGCCCTGGGGCACGGGAAATGTCTGGATTTGATGTCTCTCTGCCACGGCAAGGAAACAGGCAGGAGAGGATTACCGTCTGTGGGCAAAGCCTCCAGGACGTGTTTGTGAAAATTTTTAGAGAGGGGCAGAAATCGATAGAGATTAGAGACAGAATGGTAGATTCTTGGGCTGCAAGGGCACCTCATCTGGCCACCCTGTCCGAGTGCCCTGCCCGCCCTGTGCTCGCGTACCTGCAGTGAAGGAGCCTTCCCCTGAGAACCCCTCCCACTTCTAGATACTTGTTTGCAGATTTGTTCTAAGAGGGGCCATACCCTCTGCCTAGCATGTATCATGCGTAAAGATAAATAATGGTGACGGTGTTGTAGGGTCATATTGGAAGGACTCCACCTGTACCTCCTGCACTGCATTTCATCTGCACTGTTGCATTCGGAGTCAGATCCGTTATCATTCCCATTTCGCAGATAGGGAGCCTGAACCCACGCCTAGCACATAACAATAATGATAGCAAATGTTTATATACTGTTTCATATGTTTGCGGCACGCTTCTAAATGATTTACATGAATTAGCTCATCTTCACAAAAACTCTTATAGGTAGTATGATAATTTCCACTTTGGAGATGGCGACGCTGAAGCACAAAGAGATTAAGTCCATAGCGTAACATCGCGGAGCTTGCAGCCGGCTGAGGCGGGATGCGAACCCTGGCACTCTGGCTCCGGAGGCTATGCTCTTCACTGCCAAGGCCACGTTGTTCTGCATCCCCCTGGATGTTCGTTTGATGACTCGCTGTCTCACCCTGACCCATTCTTCCTCCTCTTTGTGCCTCACACGCTGGCATCTCCCAGTTCTTCCAGCTGGCCAAGCCCTATCCAGCGTCCGGACTCCTCAGACTCTGGGCTCTCTTCTCCTGGCTGCCTCCTGAGTGTCATCCTCAGGCCTCAGCTTCCTTGTCTGAAGGATGCTCACAAGGATGCTCTGATTTCCCCCCCGACCAGTCCGGTCCCTTGTTTTTCCTTCCTCATAGCACCTGTGCTTCCTCTCCCAGTACCCATCCCACCCCTGCGCTCCCCAGGGCAGAAGGCAGGACAGCACTCCTCTCCACCCACTGCTTCCCCAGCGTCCTGCTCCGTGCCTGACATGGAGTGGCTGCTCAATCGATACTCGTCACCTCCATGTGTGGGAGCCGGGCAAGGAAATGGGGCTGGCATCTGTCCTGCGGGAGGCACGGGTGCCTTTGAAAACTGGTTGGGTCTGTTCCCCCCAACTCACCACGGTTTACAGAGAGCACATTTGTGTCACTGAACAGTCCGGCACTCCTTTCCTCACAAAACCGTGCCCACTGGAGAAGGGAAGCAACAGACTCTGGGAAGGGCGGAGAGAAGGGAAGAAGTCGGCAGAGGTTCTCAGCCCTGGCTGCTCGTGGAGTTGCCTGGGGAACGTTGGCAAACTCCCCACCCTCCCTCAGCCTGACCCAGGCCAGAGCGTCTGGAGCTTCGGGGGTGGGGCGTGGGCCTGGCATTTTGCACAAGGTCTGTTTCCTGAGACTGATCCTCCTACATTGCGCTCCGCGGGCATGCCATCCAGAGAAGAGAACGTGTCCTGGAATACCCAGCCCTTTCCTCACTGCTCAGTGCCTCCTCCACATGTGCCAGGCCCGAATCAAGGGCCAAAGATTAGCGCAGTAGTGGTATAATACTCATCCTCAGCATTTAATAATAACAGCTACTATTGTTTTTGTTTTTGTTTTCGGTCAACAGCGGGCTGGGCCTTTTGATTCATCCTCTTACCTAATTCTGGCGAATGCCTGTAAGCTGGGGCGTAGTGGGTGCCATTTTCTGGAGGATGCCCAGGGCAAGCCCAGGTTTGAAGTTAGTCTCTGTGAGTCCCCAGCCTGTGTTCCCACTGACCTGCACGGTCTACAGTGTGTCAGCCTCGGGTCCTGCCACAGGGGAGCGGGGAGGACGATGCAGGTTGAAGGGCTTCCGGCTTAATCACTGACAAGACTGGGGAGGGGAATCCTGACTGGAAGGCTGCACATTCTGTACTAGGATTTGGGAGACAGGAAAGGCGGTCACCCCCTCCCCGCCCCCTACCCTGTGCCCCAGCAAAACAATGCATTTTAAATGTCTCCCAAATTGCTAAGCTATTTCACTGCTTCTGAGGAGAAATAGCTTGGGGGAAGAAGCTATTGGCCCTTTATGCCCTGAACAACAAAACAAAATGCCAAATGGGAAAATGAAATCACAGGAGGTTGTAAGAAATGGGGGCGGAGGGGACACATGGGAATAGTTTGCTGCGCAGGCTTGGGGAGGGGATGGAACCTGCATTTCCAGGTACATCTCTAGGAGGCTGTGTGGTATGGTGGGTTTTGAGCTTGGGCTCTAGGGCCAGAAAAGCCTAATCAAACCACAACCCAGGCCTCATGTTCTGCCGTGGCATGCCTGTGAGGATTCAGGGTGAGCAAGGCTCCTCGTAGGCAGAGGGCTCTCTGTGGCTCTTGAAAAACGCAGATGCCCAGGCCACACCATCAGAAGTTCTGATCCCGCTGGTGTGGGGTCAGCCCAGGTAGGGGCAGTTATTAATTATTTCTTTTTTTTAATTTTTATTTATTTATATTTTTAATATATGAAATTTATTGTCAAATTGGTTTCCATACAACACCCAGTGCTCATCCCAAAAGATGCCCTCTTCAATACCCATCACCCACCCTCCCTGCCCTCCCACCCCCCATCAGCCCTCAGTTTGTTCTTTAAGAGTCTCTTATGCTTTGGCTCTCTCCCACTCTAACCTCTTTTTTTTTTTTTCCCTTCCCCTCCCCCATGGGTTTCTGTTAAGTTTCTCAGGATCCACATAAGAGTGAAAACATATGGTATCTGTCCTTCTCTGTATGGCTTATTTCACTTAGCATCACACTCTCCAGTTCCATCCACGTTGCTACAAAGGGCCATATTTCATTCTTTCTCATTGCCACGTAGTACTCCACTGTGTATATAAACCACCATTTCTTTATCCATTCATCAGTTGATGGACATTTAGGCTCTTTCCGTAATTTGGCTATTGTTGAGAGTGCTGCTATGAACATCGGGGTACAAGTGTAGGGGTGGTTATTAAAGGATCCCTGGTGAGTCTAGTGAACAGCCCAGCTGAGAAGCCCTGCCTAATCCCTCCCTTCCCTCCCTCCTCTGCTCCTCTGTCAGAGCCTTGGTTTCCTCCCCTCTCAAATGGGCCTGATGTCCTGGGAGGAAACAATCCCCAGACCATTTGGAATGGCACACACATGCTCTCTGGAAACTGTGGTGAGCTGTAGGAGGCAGACCCAGTGCACTTTCGGTTACACCTTTGCCTCTGAGAGGAATGAGCACCAGCCCTCTTTGCTAGTTGGCACAGAAAAGTAGCCCTGGGAAAAGGGCCTGTGATTGACCCGGAGCAGCAAGGACTCAGAGCCTTTTTGCTGAGAACCCATTACCCCAGGGGATGGCATTGGTTAGACACACACCCACCCACCCCCACACACCCCCACACACCCCCCCTCCCCACACACACGTAACCTGGCCCCCCAGTTCAGGGAAGGGCAGCATGTTTATTCAGGGACCCAGGCTACTGCTACAAGGCTTTCTCATTGAGACTGTTTGGAAGGTTGTAGAAATGTGAGTGAGGGCCAGGCCCATCATAGCAGACGGACAAAACGCCAGGTCCTGAGGCAAAGAGAAAATGAGCCTTCCAGCCTCTAGAGCTTTCTGTGTTCTGGGTGATACGGTGAGTCAGAAGGCCTGAGAACAGGTGTGACAGATGCCCTATTAGGAAAAGAATGCATCTCCCTGGAAACAGACCTCAGGAAACATGGAGAGCAATTCCCGACCCGTGCGCAGACCTTTATCGTGAGGCAGGGCTGAGGATCCTGATTTCATGGGCAGGGAAACTGAGGCTCAAGGGGCCATAGAAGTAGCAAGTGGTGAGACTGAGGCTCAGGCTTTTGCGAGTTTTGAGCGGCAGTTTTCAAACTTCCTTATTTGATCTTTTCCACCGGCGCAAGAGATGGGCCAGAGAAAGGTTGTTATTTCTATTTTATTAAATTTTTTTATTTAATTTATTTTAATTTTTTAAATTTAATTTAAAAAAATTAAGAGACTCCTCTGAGAGTCCTCTCAGAGAGAGAGAGAGAGAGAGAGACAGAGAGAGAGAGAGAGAGAATCCCAAGCAGGCTCCTTGCTATCAGTGCAGAGCCTGATGCCAGGCTCAATCCCATGAACCATGAGATCATGACCCGAGCCAAAATCAAGAGTCCGATGCTTAACCAAATGAGCCACCCAGGCACCCCTGTTATCCCTATTTTAAAGATGAGGAAGACTGAGGCTCAGAGGCACCCAGTGATTTCTCTAAATGTTGCACAGCTAAGGAGCATCAGGGCCTGGACCCATCGTGTCCCCTCAGGACACCTCACCAGCCAGGCTGCCCCATGCTCCAAACGTTCCCATCCTTCATACCCCTCCTGAAACCCACCAGCTTCCATTCTCTAGCTTTGTGACCTTGGAAGGTTGATAACCTCCTGACCCGTGTGAGGTCATTTTCCTTCACGGTAGGGAGAGGAGAACCTGTCTCCCAGTGCTGCTGTGAGAACAGACAAGGTAACTGTCCCCAGCACCATGGCCCACACAGGGTCTTGGCTTAGTAAGCAGCAGGGCCCCCTAATAGGTGCTGATGGACACTTGCTGGTCTGATACATTAATCTGCAGAGAATTTCACACCCAGTCATCCAGCCCAACCCTTCACTTACAGAGGAGGAGGTAGGATGAAAGGAGATAGTGACCTGACCAGGGCCACACGGCAAGTCAGGACAGGGCTGGCCGGTTCTCAGCCTTTGTGTTCTTCTTCTTCTTATTATTTTTTTTAAGTTTATTTAATTTGAGAGAGAGAGACAGAGGGAGCAAGTGGGGGAGGGGCAGAGAGAGAGCGAGAGCAAGAGAATCCCAAGCAGGCTCCATGCTGTCAGTGCAGAGCCTGATGCTGGACTCGAACCCACCAATGTGAGATCATGACCCGAGCCGAAACCGAGAGTCAGACACTTAACTGACTGAGCCACCCAGGCGCCCCATCTCAGCCCTTGTGTTCTGATTCCTGGGCCGGTGCTCCATGAACAGGGACCAGACAGCACCCTAGGACCGAGGGGAAAGATTAAGACAAGGAGCTACACCCCTGAGGGGCAGCTCACTGGGAAGGAGCATCCATGTTCCCTTCAGAACCCTGAGCCTCCACACTGCCAGGCCATTTAACTGCTCTGTGGTCTTGGGGGGGGGGGGGGCGGGGAGCATCAGTGCTTCTGAGGCCCAGGGTCCCAGCCTATAAAACAAGGGAAGTGGAAGGCTGCTCAGGAAATGGGTCTCCCTGTTATGAGGCCTTTTGTTCAGTCCTTACATCTCCCCCCAAAAAAGAAAAGGTGACATTGGTGACTGTGGTGGAGCGGCAGGGTCCTGGGAGTTGGAGGTGTGAGGAGAGCGTGCAGAGCTGACGGGAGGTCTTGTAGCTCGCAGGATCTTCTGCAACCTCCCCGACCCCCCACCTTGCTGGGAAAGAGTCAAAAGCAAGAACCAGAGCTTATGACTGAGAAAGGTTGTTGCCACTCTGCCCCTGCAGGGAAAACAACTGTTGCCCCTGGATTACTCTCTAAAACTTTTTCTTTTTCTGCCTGAGACACTCTGATGCAGAGTCTGTTCTGAAAATCTTTTTTTAAACTGTAATTATAATTAAACCTGCTTTGCAACATGAGGGGGGAGAAAAAGCCCACGCTCCTTGAATTGCACCACCTATTTGAATTATTTACATTTTTATGTGATTCCTTCCATATTTATTCTACCACGGACTATTTCTGTCTAGAGGGACGGTCTGTGTTAGGGTCTTCGGGATATTTCATGGAGAGGCATGGGAAATAGCGTGTATAATGTCTGACCCTCATTCATTCATTCATTCATTCGTTCACTTAAAAAAATAAATACTGAGTTTTCACCCTTTGCCAGGCTCTGTATAAGATCCTGGGAGTCTAAAGAACAGTTGGACTTGGTTCTATATTCCCACAGAGGACAAGGAGAGGAAGACCAAAGGGGGTTGCCATTTAAGGGGCCCCTACTATGTGCAAGGCTTTGTGTTAAGCACTTTACACGCTTTATCTCATGCAAGCGCCTTGCCCAGTGTGAGGTAGGCCTTCTTACGCCCATTTTATATATGAGGAAGCTGAGACCTGAGCGGGGTAGTCAGTGCCTGGGGTAATTTAAGTGGTAGGTGGCAAGAGACAGACAGGGGGGCTTGTGCCTCCATAATGGAAAATGTCAGCCTCTTTCTAAATGCCCTGGAGGTGTCTACCAAGTAGGATAAACATGGAAATGCTGAACAATCCTGTAATGGGGATAAAGCCGCAGGATTTTTTCTCTTGTGTTATAGCAGAAGCACAGAGAAGGGAGAGATCAGTGTTGTCTGGACTGAAGGCTCCAGAAGGCTGCCTGGAGGGGGTGTCATTTCAGGAGACTGGCAGTCATCTCTGTCTAAACCCTGCTGGGTGTAGGGAAACCTGCCTCCATTGCAGTAAGTGGCCGACTGCCTGCTGAAGCACTTCCTCTGACCACCGGGGGCCTAGGGGTCCCGCAGCGCTCTCTGATCTGACATCAGGAGCAGGAACCATCAACTGCATCTGCCTAGACGAGTCTGGACTTGGCAAAACCAATAGGACCGATCAATTTCTCCTGTACGCTCTGGGGCCTTTCTCTCCTATTATTCATGCCAGCTGTGGAGCCCAGTCCTTGTTAGCTTTGGTTCCATTCCAAATCAAAGCAAAATTCAACCTGCAAATATTTGTTGAGGCCCTACGACTTCTTATAGAGGCACTCCTTACCCAGGGTATAAAAAGATGGGTGAGACCCAACCGCGGGCTTCAGAGCGCCCTCACTCTAGGAGGGGCAAGACAGCTAAGATTGCAAGAGCAAGGGCATTTCAGGGGCGTTTGCAAGAGGAACGTTTGGTGGACTCATCTGCTGCTGTTCAGTGAGCACCTACTCTGGGCCCACCCGGTCCTACGGCCTGGGAGTCAGAAAGGAACAGGATAGGATCCCTCCTCTTAGGAAGCACACACCCTACTTCCTAAAAAACAGAACGATAGTTTTGAGAAAATAGCTGTGAGGTGAGGGAGAAAGAAGAGTGTGGGAGGTCAGATGAAGCCTGACTGCCGGTGGGAGAAGCGAAAGGGGCCTGGTATATGTCGAGCACCAACTAAATGCTCTGGCTTTTGTAGGTGTTACATCACTTCTCAGTTGCTCTTAATGGATTCTTTTTACAGATGTGGGAATTGAAGCTAACAAGACTTAAGCAGCTTGCCCAAGATAACAAATTACGAACATATAAAATTCTTTATTCTGTTCCATAGTCTATCCATATTTACATGCATAGAAAACAGTGTTTTAAATAACTTGCTAATAAGGAAAGTGGATACCCCTTTGAGATTCACCGTAAGAATCTACCTGTTACTCTTCCCCCTCCTTGTAGATACTCTGTTTCAGAGGGTAGCAATAGAGCTCAAGCGGGGGGAAACATACAAAAGCCCTCACAGGTATTTTTACGTTTTCTATAATTCGGCAAGAAAGAAATTCCACCTAAGGAGCTATGCCAATTACATCTGTTTTAATGCCTGTGGATTTCTTACTAACATTTTCCATGAGTGCTAGGAACTCTAGGATAGCCCTCCTTCACTATTTCAATGAGATGTTTAAATGTGTATTTTGCAGGCTCGCAGGTAGTGCATGTTCTAAAATTCCCCCATAGCCGGACCCGTGTGTATCAACTGCCTTTTGATTTGCCAGCTTCCACACTCCACCCTTCCGCCTTAGCCTGGCCTGGACCCGCTGGAGGCAGAGCCCAGTCCCCAGGGCTGCCCCCTTGCCTTCTTCCTCCTCCCTCCTCTTGGGTTCTTATCCCCCCCCCCCCCACCTTCCCTCCTCCTCCCTCTCCTCCTTCTCAGTCCTCCAGGGTTCCTCTCCTCCCTCCTTTCTTCCTCCTCCCTCCTCTCCTCTGCCTCTTCTCTGCCACACTCCCACCCTGCTCTCTTCCCTTCTGTTCCTTTATTTTCCACTTCCTCTTTCCCTCCCTCGGTCTCCCTCTTCTCACTCCTCATCCTCTTTTCTTTCCTCTCCCATCCTCCTCTCTCCCATCCTTCCCTCCTTCCACATTCCCTCTTCTTCCCTCCCTCTCCTCTCTCCCCTGCCTTCTCTCTCCTTTATCATCTGTCTCTGCCCAGACTCCCTTGAAACTCCTACTCAAGGGCTCGGTAAGCTGGGGTCTGTGACTCCCTGCAGGGTCTGTGAATAAGTTTCAAAGTGTCTGCTAACCCTGGAAACAGAACCCAGCATTCTGGGTTCGTGGGCCTAAGTGTCTCTTCCTGGGGAGAAGTTGCTTGGCTTTGATCAGACTCTCCCAGAGTCCTGGAGTTGGATGCACTACTCCTCTTTCCGGCTCTTAGTCTCTGGTTCATTGTTTTCCTAACTCCCCACAAGTGAGATTCACAGTATCCTTATAATTGCTTCAAAATTTTGCAACTATTGAAAAAGTACGTGCACAGAAAGCCTTTGTAGAGAGAGCCCACTGCTTGGGAAGTCTGTGCGTCCCCAGCAGTTGTGTGGATTAAATGAGATCTCTTGGGTGAGTTTTCGGCAGGTAGGCCGTGCCAAATAACAGTTTCCGTCCCTCCCAATTTGTACCGAAACACTGTTCTTTGTAGATGAGTAAAGTTACGTCTAGTTTGCTCCGGCTGCCATGACATAGTACCACAGACTGAGTGGCTTCAACAGCAGAGATGTATTTCTTTCCAGTTCTGCAGGCTCCAAGTCTGAGATCAAGGCGTCGGCAGGGTCGGCTTCCTCTGAGGCCTCTGTCTTTGGCTTATAGATGGCTGCCGTCTTCCAGTGCCTTCGTGTGGTCTTTCTTCTGTGTGTCTGTGTCCCAGTCTCCTCTTCCTAAGAGGACAGCAGACGTATTGTACCAGGGCTCACTCATAGGTCCCTGTTTTACCTTATTACCTCTTTAAAGACTCTGTCTCAAATCCACTCGCATTCTGAGGTTCTGGGGGTTAGGCCTTCAACATACGAAGTTGGGGACAAAACACCATTCAGCCTCTAACAAATTGGATGGGACCCCTCGCTTCCAGTAGTCTCACCAGGGCCCTGCCTGCGCAGGCAGGCTCAGGGAGGGGGGAAGTTCCCAAAGCCAATCAATTGAAAACTATTGCATTTAGAACTTGGTCTTAATTCAAACCACTATTGACAGGAGGTTATTTAGGAAGCACTTTCTGGCTGAGCGGGTCCAGGATTAATTATTAAGGACCCATCCTTGGCCTGGCAGGAGTCATGGACACCACGTGAACAAGTAGGAAGCCCATGTGGTTGCCTTGTCTTCCTGACAGATAGGAAGAGGCCGTGTTTTATTTCTATATGTAGCTATTCGTAGTGGTGTACTTTCCCCTTTACCTCCAGTGGAAAGGATTATTGCACCTACTCCATCTTGAACCCCTCTCAGAGTCAAATTAATAGGGAGGGTTCAGGTCACTGCGCTAGAGTTTAAGAGACCGGGAATATTAACCCAAATGCATTAGCAGATCATTAAAGCTGTGTGAGTAAAAGTTTAACACCCAGAACAAGAAGGGGGAGAGGAGGATGGGAAAGGGCGGAAGCAATGGAGGTAAGAAATATGTTTAAGGATTTCATATAAATATGCCACTCCCCTTTGAGAGTTTGGTTAACAAAATTCTTCCCATCATATCACCTGCAAAGTAAATACGTGGTCTGAAGAGAACCTTTCACCAAAGCCAATGGCTGGAGAATCAGCCTCCGAGGGGCTGTTTCAGATGCAATAAATTAGAGCTGTGTGCTTAATAATATATATTGGATGCGGGTGAATCAATAATCAGTGCATTCAAGTATAGATTCAAAGTAGTTTATTTCAGGAACAATAACCCTCGCTATTTATTTGCACAGTTCTCTGACCTTAGGCAGTTTCCTTAGAAAATTCGAGACGGTAAGGGTCTCCCTACCCTCGTTGTCCCACTCACCCTCCAGTATTCAACTTTCCCAGATTGCCTGCCTCACGGATAGTAACCTAATTTATAATTTTTCCACCATATGCTTTTCTCTGTTTTGTAGACTGGCTCTGGGTTTCTGCCACAAGGCACTACAAAATGAAGGGGAAAGTTCTCCATTGACTAGCCATTTTGCTTTGGCATGTCTTTTTCCTTTCCGAGCCTCATCTGTAAAATGAGGATAATATACCTGCTTTATGGAATTGCTATGAGGATTAGAGATAAAGCATGCGAAGCCTTCTCTGTGGCACCTGGTATACCAGTTGCTTGACAAATAGGTGTGATTATTATTACAAGATTCCCTAGCTGGCTTGCGGGAGGGGGTGGGTGGGTGGAAGGGGTACTCTGGGCAAGCAGTACCCCAGATTCCTGCCTCCTCTCTACTACCTAGGGAAACCTCCACTCTGAGTCGCACTGCCAGCCTGGGATCTGAGGCTCTCACCATGCATAGGCATGATGATTGGCAAGAGGATAGTACTCATCTAAGACATGGGAGTACTAGTAAAGACAATGCATATAAAAGAAAAGAATATAGTTTTTGCAGTTAGAGAGATACACATTCAAATTCTAACTTTGCCACTTTATCTTGGGCATATTACCTCATTTCTTTGAGGCTCGGTTTATTCATCTTTAAAATGAGATAAAACATATTTGCTTGGAAAGACTAATGGGGCAATGAAACTAAATCTTCTACACATGTAAAGTACCACCTTCAGTTCTGGGCACAGAAGAGGCACTCAGACCTGGTAACCACATTGTCATCATCATCATCCTTGTTATGAGTATTATCTCATTGGCAGTTGTTTCTGGAGAGTTTGACTATGTCAGGAGGAATTTTGAAATAGGAAGGATTCTCTGCAGTGTTAATATTCTGTTTTGTGTTGTGGTTTTGTTTTTTTTTTTTTCCTAAGCCAATGCACTTTTCCTAAATACTGCTAAGGTTTATGATTCCATCAGATTAAAGAATCTGGTAATGGGCATGAACAATTATACCCCAAACCTTGGGCAATGATACATCAATCTTTACTTTCACGTGATCCAAACATGTGAAAATCAAATGGTGTTGCCAGTACTCATGGCGCATAGGCTTTCTGTGGAAAATTCCACATTGATTGTCTCTTGGCACCAAAAGTCAACTGGCACCACGCCAGTTGCTAGTGATCCAATATGAAAATTGGCTGGCCATTTAACTGGACTCAGTCAGCCTCCTAGGCACTGCCTCAGATATGAGACCATAAACTTCTGTTCTGCCACTTTTCAAGTCATGGGCCAAGAAGTAGGGAACTCTAATTTTTTTCATGTATTTTTAAAATACTTTTTCATTTCAAAGAAATACATAGATTGGACTGGCCGAAATAGAAACATAAGCTGGATCTGACATTTGTACCTTAGCATGGGATATTAAAGGTCTTATTTATTAATTTTTTTTATTTTTTTAATGTTTATTACTGAAGGTGGAGAGGGGCAGAGAGAGACGGAGACACAGAATCTGGAGCAGGCTCCAGGCTCCGAGCTATCAGCACAGAGCCCGATGTGGGGCTTGAACCCACGAACCGTGAGGTCGTGTCCTGAGCCTAAGTCAGACGCCAACCGACTGAGCCACCCGGGCGCCAAAAAATTTTTTTACTTGTAAAATATTCATAAGATAAAATTCACCATTTTCGCCATTTTTTTTAAATTTTTTTTTAACGTTTATTTATTTTTGAGACAGAGAGAGACAGAGCATGAACGGAAGGGGCAGAGAGAGAGGGAGACACAGAATCTGAAACAGGCTCCAGGCTCTGAGCTGTCAGCACAGAGCCCGACGCGGGGCTCGAAATCACGGACCGCGAGATCGTGACCTGAGCCGAAGTCGGCTCCTTAACCGACTGAGCCACCCAGGCGCCCCTTTTTTTGCCATTTTTAAATATGCAGTTTGGTGGCGTTAACTACATTTACACTGCTGGGCAGCCATCAACACCATCCATTTGCAGAACTTTCATCTTCCAAACTAAAACTCTGTACTCATTAAACAGTAAGTCCCTTTTCTATCCTCCCCCTACTCCCTGGCAGCCACCATTTTAGGAACCCCATATAAGTAGGATCATATGGCCTTTGTTTTTTTGTGACTGACTGACGTCACTTGACATGATGTCATCAAGGTTCATCCATGTTGTAGCACGTGTCAGAATTCCCTTCTTTTTTAAGGCTGGTCGTATTCCATTGTATGTATGCACTATATTTTCCCTTCATCTGTCAAAAGACACTTGGGTTGATTCCATCTTTTGACTGTTCTGAATAATGCTGCTATGAGCATGGGTATACAAATATCCATTCAAGTACCTGCTCTCAGTTCTTTTGGGTCTATACCCAGAGTGGAATTGTTAGGTCATACAGTAATTCTGTTTTTAAATTTTTGAGGAACTGCCACGTTAATTCCCACAGCAGCTACATGACTTTACATTCTCCCCAGCAATGCGCAAGAGGTTCCAATTGCCCCACATCCCTGCCAGTGTTTGCTATTTTCCGATTTGGGTAATAGTCATCCTAATAGATGTGAAGTAGAGTCTCTCTCTCTCTCTCTCTTTCTCTCTCACATTTTAAAAATTAATAAACATTATTTTTTTTTTACAATAGTTACAGGTTCACAGCAAAATTGAGTAGGAAGTATAGAGAGTTCTCGTATACCCCCTGCCCCCACACATGCACAGTCTTCCCCGCTCTCAGTATCCATATCACAATAATACATTTTACGGTCAGTGAACCTATACCAAAACATACCTATCCCCTAAAGTCCTCAGTATATATTAAGGTTCACTCTTGGGGGTGTACATTCTATGGGTTTTGACCAGTGTATAATATAAGGGAAGTTCTGGTGACCTCCCCTCCTTGTTGTATGCCAAAATGCATTTTTAGAACTGTGTGATATAGCTTGAGAAGCACAATCAGTGTTTTCCCTTTCCATGTTTCCTTGGTTAATGATAAGCCTGAACTTAACGTATTTACACAATATGGCACCATTGAATCTGCATGGCAGTTCTCAAGCTCAGACCTTGGCCTTCACAGTCAGAGAGATCCAGATTCAGCTCCCAAAGCTATCATTTTCTCACTGTGTGTCGGTGGGGAAGACACTTAATCTCAGTAATGCTGAGTTTTCTTCTTCTATAAAATGGGATTGGGTTATAATACCGAATGCATTGGAGGGTTGTGTGAATTAAATGAAATAATGCACATAAAACCCTTTGCACTGCTCTTGAAACAGACTGGAGATTCAGTAATATTAACTAATATTATTGCAAACCATTTTAAGCACCTACTGTTTGCCAAGCCCTCTATTGTATCACCTGCTTGGTTTTCAGCACTTTTTTAACATCTGTCCCTAACAGTAAATGGCTTTTTACTACACATACTCAGCATTTTCATCTTTATTTATAAATTATCCCATGATTCACTCTCAATCCATGTCCTAAACACTAGGAAAGTCTAATGCTGCTTTCCTTTCCTTTTTTTTTTTTTTTTTTTTTTTTTTTTTGCTTATTTATTTTGAGAGAGAGAGAGACAGAGCACAAGCCAGGGAAGAAGACACAGAATCTGAAGCAGATTCCAGGCTCCGTGCTGTCGGCACAGAGACCGACACGGGGCTTAAACCCACAAACCATGACATCAGAAGTCAGACGCTCAACCGTCTGAGCACCCCCCCAGGCGCCCTGACACTGCTTTTCTTAAGATTAAAAGAGAGAGAAAGAAATGTTCAGATATTTTCTCCTCAATTAATTGTCTTGAGCACCCTGTTTTAGAGGCCTCTGGTTTTGCTTGTTTAAGACAAAGGTTGGCAAATTTTTTTTGTTAAGGGCTAGATAGTAAAGATTTTTGACTTTCTACAGTCTCTGATGTTTTGTTTAAATTATGATTTTATTTTAATTAAAAAAATTTGTTTTAATGTTTCTTTAGTTTGAGAGAGAGAGAGGGCATGTGACAGTGTGTGCACATAAGTTGGGGAGGGACAGAGAGAGAGGGAGAGAGAAAATCCCAAGCAGGCTCTGTGCCATAAGCACAGAGCCCAATGCAGGGCTTGATCCCGTGACCTCAAGATCATGACCTGAGCCAGAATCAAGAGTCGGATGCTTCACTGACTGAGCCACCCAGGCTCCCCATGTAAAGGGCTGGATAGTAAAGATTTTTTACTTTCTACAGTCTCTGTTGCTGGTTTTTTTTTTTAATTATGATTTTATTTTAATAAAAAAAATGTTTTAAGTAGGCTCAAGGCCCAGTGTGGGGCTTGAACTTGCAACCCCAAGACCAAGAGTTGTATGCTTTACTCACTCAGCCAGCCAGGCACCCCTTGTACACTCTCTGATGTAATTAATTACTCAACTCTGCTATGGAGAGGCGATATGCAAACAGTTGGGCATGGTGGTGTGCCAATAAAACTTTATTTACAAAAACATGTGTTGGCCACAGTTTGCAGACCTCTGACCTACAGCAGCTTTACCTGCTATTTGCTATTTAAACACAAATTTTCTTTAGAGGACTAAGGCCAGAAACACTTAACATTGTGAGGGAATTGGCAAAGAGGCAAAGTGAGGTAATACATATGATAGCTCCTTCTAAAATGTGCAGAGTTATATCATAATCATCATCATTGTTTTATTATCCCAGACATAGGTGAGCAAAGGCACTGACTTCCTTATACTCGCCTTACTATGCAGGAATGATATGGAGTCTTGTGGAAAAAAGTGTAGCCCTACCTGACCCTTTGGAAGTGAGATACATTCCTTCATTTGATTTCCTCTCCTGCCTTCTTCTAATCCCTTCACATCCAGATACATACATATAGGAAAGGATTGGGTCTCTTCTATGAAATTGTTGGGATCCATGGACATGCAAAAGATTACTGGCTTCATGTGGGAAATGGCTCGTTCATCAATAGATCTTTCTTACTGCCTGCTGTGTGCCAGGCATTGTGGTGGACACTGGGGGTGGACACAGATATGAATGAGAGGTGACATCTGCCCTTGAGGAACTCCAGGCAGACATTCTCCCCCATCTCCCTTCCAGCATTGCTCTTGTCAAGGTCCCCAAGGATTTCCACGTTGCTACATCCAGTGGTCATTCTGAGCCTTCAAATGACTCAGCCATTTTACCTGGTCAAATACCCTCCTTCTTGAGCACTTCCTTCACTTCTCCTCAGAGACTTCCTGCTCTCTTGGTTCTGTCTCACCGCATTACCTACTACTTCTTCTGTCTCTTTTACTGCTTCCTCTAAATCTCAAATCTCTAAATGATGGGGTGGCCCAGGACCCAAGTCCTGGACCTCTTCCCTTTCTGCTCTGTGCTCTCATCCAGTCTCATGGTTTAAATCCATCTGTAGGTAGATGACTGCTAGATACGCATTTCCAGCCTGGATTTCTGTCCTCATCTCCAAATTCATGTATCCACCCAAACAGGCAATATCTCCTCTCAAACCTAACATGCCTAAGCTCATTCCCTGAGTTTTTCCCTCTCCCTCACCAACCTGCCCTTCCTGTGACAGCCGTATCTTTTGTTTTGCTCAGACTGAACATCTCCGAGTCTTTTTGCTCTCCTCTCTTTCTCTCACGTCCCACATCCCTCTTCCAATCCATCAGCAAGTACTGTCAGTTCTGCCTTCAAAAGTGTATGAAAAAGAGGAGCACCTGGGTGACTCAATTGATTAAGCATCTGACTCATGATTTTGGCCTAGGTCATGATCTCATGGTTGTGAGATCGAGCCCCAGAGTGGAGCCTGCTTGGGATTCTCTCTTTCCCTATCTCTCTCTGCCGCCCCCCCGCCCCGCCTGTTCTCTCTCTCTCTCTCTCTCTCTCTCTCTCTCTCTCAAAATAAACACTTAAAAAAAAGTATATGAAGAAGAAAGTAAGTGAAGAAGAATCTTCGCATCACCTTCACCCCCTCACCCCACTCATTTCTCACCTGGACTCTTACCGTAGACTCCTACCTGGCCCTTCTGCTTCCTCTTAGCCCTCTACTAACATGTCCTGTCACCCCTCTGCTCAAAACCTCCCAAATATTCCCACCTCAGAGGAAAAGCCAAAGTCTTAATAACGTCTCACTGGGGGCTCTACACATCTGTTTCAGCAGCACCCCTCCCTGACGCTTTTATCTCCTCTCTCCCTGGCTCATCCCAGCCCGGCCTCCTTGCTGCCCCATGAACATGCCAGGCCCCCTTCCTCCACAGCCGCCATGCCCTTGCTGGAACCTTAAACCCCCCTGGATCCCTGTGTGGTTTGTGGCTTCCTTCAGGCCTCTGCCTCATGTCCCGTTAGCAGAGAGCTCTTCTCTGACCTACCTGCTGGAGACAGATCACTGCTACCCACTGCTTTCCCTCTGATGCCCTCTCTTTTTCTCCATAATACTCATCCGCACTTATGGTGACATGTTTGTTGTTCACTTAATGTTTCAATGACACAAATGTATCATTTGTTTGTCGTCTGACTTCCATGTTAGACTCTAACACTCCGAGGTGGAGGCTTTGTCTCTTCAGTGCCCCAGCCTAGGGCAACACCCATAGGTGCCCAGTAAAGTACCTATGTGTAAGACAATGGGTGCCTTAGACCTGGAAACCGTGAAGCCCAAGGACACTACAGCCCCTCACACTGGCTTTTTTTTTTTTTTTTTTTTTTTTTTATTTTTGGGACAGAGAGAGACAGAGCATGAACGGGCGAGGGGCAGAGAGAGAGGGAGACACAGAATCGGAAACAGGCTCCAGGCTCCGAGCCATCAGCCCAGAGCCCGACGCGGGGCTCGAACTCACAGACCGCGAGATCGTGACCTGGCTGATGTCGGACGCTTAACCGACTGTGCCACCCAGGCGCCACACTGGCTTTAATTAGAGCAATTTTTCTTCCATCTGTTTGTACCAACATAAATTGGTACCAACATAAATTTCATTTTGGGTGGCGGGGGGGTGGGGCGAGTCCCATTATTAAAAAAAGTAATAATATTTAAAAGGTTAATTAAAAACAACTGTTCTAGGGGCGCCTGGGTGGCGCAGTCGGTTAAGCGTCCGACTTCAGCCAGGTCACGATCTCGCGGTCCGTGAGTTCGAGCCCCGCGTCGGGCTCTGGGCTGATGGCTCGGAGCCTGGAGCCTGTTTCCGATTCTGTGTCTCCCTCTCTCTCTGCCCCTCGCCCGTTCATGCTCTGTCTCTCTCTGTCCCCAAAAAAATAAATAAAAAACGTTGAAAGAAAAATTTTAAAAAATAAAAAAATAAATAAAAAATAAAAACAACTGTTCTAGGCTGTGGGGAGCCATTCCAGGGCTCGGAGCAAGTGGGTGGCATGATTATGAAGATGAATTACGTTACGACACCTTTTATGAAGATGAATCCGGCAGGGGTATGGGGCTTAGCAGAGAACGGGTGAGAACCAGAGCAGAGAGGCCAGTAGCAGAGGCCGTAACAGGGTCAAGGCCAGAGGTGATGACAGGGTGAACCTCTCAAGCAGGATCCAGAGAAGCTCGGCCAACTCTTATTTTTTTCTACATTCTGGTAGACGGAAGGTAGCAGCATACTTTGGCCATGCCTTCCGTGCCTGGGTGAATCAAGTGAGTGTGATTATGTTTACGTGTACGAATACCATGTTATTATTACTAAATATGTACTCCATAGTACGTATTACTGTGTAAGGAATCCTGTACCTCCACGCATGTAGAGGAACCTATCGTTACATACACATGAATGTGCATGCCTCTCCATGTAGGCTTACTAGCTTCCTTGGATCCTTTGGAAAGGGAGGAAGAGTAAAAGGGAAGGGGCAAATAATTAAATGTCAAATAACTAAAAGTATTGTTGAGAGAGAATGCCTTTTAATAGTTTTTTTTTTTCTTCATTGGGGTTTTAATATGGCCGACTTGGAAAGTTTCTCTCCGAAGATGATGTTGATTGACAGCCTATATAGTTATTAGTCACGTGTAGTCAATCTGCTGGGAATATATTAAATGTTCAGGAGAAAGAACATCAGAAAATGGCTGCCAAGGATTCAGGCATCCGTCTCTGCTCGGGACACATTGTTTTCTTGGCTGACAGTCAGTGGCCAGTGCACGGAGCTGGAGTTGGCAGTGTGTAGTATAAGATTGCCTGAGGGTTTGTATCTCACTGTTTTCAAATGTCAGCTACCTCTACAGAGACCAGAAGCCATCAGTTAAATGACTGGTCCTCTGGGCAGTGCATCTCGCGAACAGTTTATAATCAGAGACTCCTAACCAAAACTTTAGGAACATCTCCTGAATACCACATCTCTACAACTGGGCTGAGTGACTTTTTATTTTTTTTATTTTTTTTATTTTTAAAAAAGCCCTGTACCAATGATCAGGTTTTATTTATTTATTTATTTTCATGTTTATTTTTGGGAGAGAGAGAGGGGAGAATGGGGGAGAGGCAGAGAAAGAGAGAGAGAGAGAGAGAGAATCCCAAGCGCTGTCAGCATAGAGCCTAATGCAGGGCCCAAACCCACCTTGAGATCAAGACCTGAGCCAAAATCAAGAGTCAAGATGCTTAACTGGCTGAGCCACACAGGTGCCCCAAGTGACTTTTTAAAAAATAAATACATTTTCTCTAATTTCTAAAAACAGAACCCCGTTCCCTATTGAATTCTGTGATCTTTTTTTTTTCATTAACAATATATGGTATACAACTTTTCATGTCATTCCATATTCATCTACAGAATCGAATCCCTTTACGAGGCTACATAGTATTTTATTTTATGGAATGGGAGAGTTTTTTTTACATTTTCCCTGCTGTTGGACATTTCGGTTGACTGCTACTTTTTTACTTTTCTACTCAATATTGCAGTGAGTGTCAGCCCTGCATTGATGCAGTATTGCAGCCTGCCCTGTCTCAACCAGTGGGTGCCTGTATCAGTCTTTAAATATTTTTAATATCACCCTCAGAAACATTTTTATATAAGCCCATGGATTCCTTGGGATACTTTTGAGAACTACTAGACTTTCTGGGTTATCAGAATTCAACATTTTGGGGCACCTGGGTGACTCAGTCGGCTAAGCGTCCGACTTCAGCTCAGGTCATGATGTCGCCATTCGTGAGTTCGAGAGCCCTGGGTCGGGCTCTGTGCTGACAGCTCAGAGCCTGGAGCCTGCTTTGAATTGTGTGTGTCCCTCTCTCCCTGCCCCTCCCCAGCTCGTGTTCTCTCTCTCTCTCTCTCTCTCTCTCTCTCTCAAAAGTGAATAAACATTAAGAAAAAAGAATTCAACATTTTTACAGATTTTTGGTATATTTTAGCAAACTGACCTCCAGAAACAAGTATAGACACCACCAGGCTGGCCAGCCTGCAAAGCCCTTCTGAGTCAAAAGCTTCCGGGGTATTTATTCAAGAAGTTTGATGAGGAAAGGAAAGAATAGAAATAAATAGAGCTTGTTTTGGAATCAAATAAAGACTGATGTAGATATGGACAGTGTATTAACTGGGGACCTGGCAAGAAACTGTGGCATTTCAGATGAGGTAACTAAAGAGAGGTTGGTGAAGGGGCTGTTCTTAAAGCCTGACAGAATCAGGGGCCACCAGGAAGCATGGTGAAGAGCCTTGAGGCTAGCAGCATCTGGGAACAGTAGCCACCAAAGGGATGGGGCAGAGGAGGGAGCAGGTCGCACAGGCCCCGGTGAGAGCAGTTGCCACATTGTAGCTGTAGCAAAGGGCTGGCCAAGGAGAGTGCTTGCCCTTTCACACCGGAACACAGCCACTGCCAACCCACAGCCCGGTAGGGAGGTTGCCCGGAGAGGCAATACCCTGACCTCATTCTGCTCCTAACTTCGACCTCCTGCCAGGACTCTTATTGGCTGACCCCTCTTGGAAGCCAGAGGGAGCCCACTGATCCAGGTTACATAGTGGCCTCCCAGGGAAGGCTCTGGATAGGCACAGCCGGAGACAAAGGCCTGGACATCGATCTTTTATTTTCAAATCAGGGTCTGAAGACTGAGGGAAGGATGGATTGAAGAAAAAGAAATTAAAGATGATGAGGAAATGAGATGACAATTCCAGCCCAGTCTTTTGCCTGCTGTAGGAGTATGGGAGACATAGGGAGGTATGAGTCAGGAAATCCCTCCCCTGAGAGGGCCGTGAACTGCGTTTCACGTTTGCCACGTCTTGCAATCCACTCCCAGCAGAGTTTTGAAGGTTTTCTGGGCACAGAACAGACAAAGGGAGAATGAGGTGGGGGGCTGGGGGAAGAACCAAGATGATCTTATGTAACTTACATCCTTAGGGAAACTCATTTTGCTTTTATTTTAAGGAGTGCTATTTGTGAATTCTTTAGGGGGTTAAAAAGCTTAAGAGATGGGTTTTTTATGAGATGTCTATAGAAAAATCTCTTAGCTCCTGGAATAAATGATGCTTTTGTTTTGGCTCTCTGTTTTGCAAAAAAGGCCATCTGTTTTCATAAACATCAACAAGAATCTCCAGCCACCTTTTCCCTTATAACCCTCTGCCTCTTTGCACAAATGACGATATTCCCTGAGTGATTCATTCCTGAAGACATTCTTCTGGGCTAAATGCTGCTGCTAAATTTGTGCTTCAGTTTTCACTGTGAGTGCCACATGATCCTTGCTCAGCCGACAACTGCACTGTCAGAGCTTTCCTTTCCCCAGTCCCAGAGTGCTATACCCTTGGGTCCCGGTGGCTCCGTACCAGGCTTGACGCAACCGGTTTCTCCTGTTTCTCAAGGGATGTTTGAGGTCTTTGGGGGAGTCCAGTAATCGGCACCCCTCTTTCCACCTGAGTTCTGGACAAATTGAGAGACAAACAAAGGGTGACAGATGGAAGCCAAAATACCATGTTTATTACTGATAATGAATAATTTTCCTGGTAAGAGAGCTGAATCAACTCGGTAATTGGATCCAGGATTAGGCTGACTGCTGCACCTGATGGTGGGCAGAGAGAGAGCCAGCCCCTGCA
The DNA here is from genome assembly GCF_007474595.2 of Lynx canadensis. Taxonomy (NCBI): domain Eukaryota; kingdom Metazoa; phylum Chordata; class Mammalia; order Carnivora; family Felidae; genus Lynx; species Lynx canadensis. The sequence continues at coordinate 53,417,163 of NC_044312.2, forward strand.
GAAGTGGAAACAAATGTTGCCAACTGCCGGGAGGAAGAAGAGTGACGCTCCACCCAGCAGACTGGGTTTGTTCTTCCTCGGCTTACCTCCGGTATAACTGACTCCACTCTCTGGGAGTAAAGGGTCAGAGAGAGGCCAGGAGGGTTGTAATAGGGCTCCCTTTACATGGGAACAAACATCAGGAATTAGAACAAAGTTTTCCTCCCGACAGCAGCATGGGTCAGACAGAAGCTAAAAGACATACATAAAATATACTCAGCAAATACTTGTTTAATTTGTGTATTCATTCATTTAACAAATAGTTACTGAACAAAGACATAGGGCCAAGATAAGGAGTTTAGCTTTTTATTCTCGGTACAGTAGGGAGATGCTAGAAGATTCTGAGCAAGAGAGAAACATCATATTTACATTTTTGAAAAATTACTCTTGTTGCCTTTTGGATAATGGATTTTAAGATGGACAAGTATAGATGTGGAGAGACTAAAGATTAGGAGGCTTTCGCTGCTGTCCACGTGAGAAGTGACAATGCCTAAGACTAGGGTGAACCCTGAGGAGAAAGGACAAGTGGACAAGTGGAGAATAACTTGAAGACAGAGTTATCAGGATTTGCAGATGGAGTGGAAGGAGGAGGGGGAGAAAGATCGAGAGGGGCCTACAGTTTTATTTGAGCAGCTGAATGGATAAAGTAGACAGGGAGGGACAGGTTTGGGGTAAATGAGTGATGGTGTCCCTGGGCCACCCAGTCTCTTTCGGAGGCTTATGGTGGGCTGATCATACATCCCTGTTTGTCTGGGACAGTCCTGGTTTACACCTGCTGACCCAGCATAATTATTAAAAAGTGTTTTCTTTCTCCCTCAAAAGTGGCCTGCTTTGGATGATTAAGTGCCTGGCCCCTTAAGCCTGAAAAAATTTTGAGCCAGTAGACAAATACTGTGCTTTGAAATGTGAAAAACAATGAAAAGCATCAATTGGCATTCGTTACGTTAATGAAGATTTGTGCAAAAGCTGAGCTTCTTTGCTCATTAACTTACACAATTATTTTAGGTTACCTTCCTCTGTTTCCCGATTCACCTTCCATGCCATGTGGCTTCCAACCCTGGATGGGGCCCTGTTCCCGTGTCCTCCTCCTCCTCCACCTTCTCCTCCTGGCTCCAGCCTTCCCCCAGTCGACATTGATTTCTAAAACACATACCTCATTGCCCTGTGGAGCTCTCCATTTGAAGGAACCCAATGGTTGATGCAGGTCAAAGTTTTGTTAAGTACTACACAGTGGTTCCCTGCTCTACCCCTGTTTCTTGGCTAGGGTCACCTCAAGGAAGACTCAGTCTCATAAAACAATCCTCACTCATCCTGGCTCCCACAGTATTTTGTGAAAATGAAAATACCCATTCCCACTGCCTTCCCTTCTTGAAAATGTCTAAATATACGGTTGTGCCCACAGAGGCTTTTGCATTTTACACAAATGCCGCAGCTCTGTGTATTTGCTGAGTGAGGCATGTCCCCATTTAAGAAGGACATTTGTAGATGCCCAGGCTATGGTCCCAGCCCTTCCCCTCTCTGGGACACCTGCAAAATACTCCCCTCTCAGGTCTTTGTCTCCTCACCATAAAACAGGGGAAGGGGTCTGTCTCACCTTTGGAATTGCTTCCAGCGCACTGCTCGTTTTCATTATTTAATAGGAAAAAGTACTGCCTGACCATGATGCTTGCTGACCCAGGGAGGATTACGGCCCAGTCCTTATTTCGCAGGCCAAATTTAAATGGTCTTGGGCCTTCACACTGACTGACGCCAGTCCGTGTTGTTCTCTGATGGCTCCCCTCCCCTGCTTCCCCTTCCCCACAGACCCTGGAACCAAAGACATCTCCACGATCCGTGTCTCATCCCCAAAGGGCCTCTCAGGTGCCCCCTCCTGTATTACAGGGCTAGGGCTGCTAAAACAAAGTACCACAAACTGGTGGCTTACGTAACAGGAAGTTACTGTTTAGAGGCCAGGAGTGGAGAGCAAGGTGTTGACAGGCCCGTGGCCGTCTGTCCAGTGCTGGACTCCCAGTGTGGCAAAGTCTCATGTGTCCAGCGTCCCACCCAAGTGTGCATGACCCTGGGAAGGAGAGGGGTCTTCCTGGTGCGAAGGTCTGTCTCTGATGTTCCTCACCAGACTCCTGCGATCCCTAAGACCCTCAGCACCCTGCTCCCCCCTGCCACTACCAAGGTCCCACCATCTCAGACGTGTTCAGAACAGCTGAGCGTGAAGAGGTCGTGGGAATGCGGTAAAGCCAGCCGACTCTCTCTAGGGACAAAGATGCTCAGACCTTGGATGCAAAGTCTTGCCCCATTCTTCCCCGGAACAGGGGGGACATGCCTCTTACTGGATTTCGAATTACTGTGAGGTTATTCTGCCCTATCGGTCCCCTGACTTCCTTGCTACACCAGAAAAATAAAAAGGAACACAAGTCATTCCTCACGATGCATCCTGCTGTATTTCACACAATCAGTAAATGTTTATTGAGCAGCTACAAAGCCCTGTATTGGGTACCAGATTTAAAGTTGAACACTCCATTGTCCTACCCTCCACTTACAGTGAACGTTCCAAATTTAAATAATCATTTAACACCCAGTCTGCCACAGAAGGACAATGGCTTGCCCAAGATGTGACACAACCAGTGTGTGTCAATTCAAACTGAGATAGATGTCTCCTAGCACCTTGTGTGGGTAAAGTCTGTGCGGCTTTCAACCCGTGAGTCAGGAAATTCTCAACAGGTGTCTTTCCTGCCTGACAAGCATTGCCTTTGCCCTGGTCTCTGACTACGGTGGGACTGGTGGTGGCTTGTGGTTAAGTATTGGCCTCATCATTGTTCGTGTGGGAAGGAGCATATCACACAGTCTGACACTGGATCTTGTAAAGAAAACCATCGCAGAGAGCCCAAGCATGACCAGAGATTTGTTAAATTAACAGTCTCTGGGGGAGTTTCAGTTACTGCAGCAGAAATGTGCTGATTAAAGAGGCAGCTTGGCAGAAGGGGAAAGCCTGGGAGACCTGGGTCTGCGTCTATTGCCAATACGCACTGGCTTTGTGATGCTGAGCAAGTCGCTTAACCTCTCTGAGCTCCAGTGCCTTCCCTCCCGTGACCCACTCAGTGCTGTGCCCATGCTCAAGGAGGGGAACCTAGTTCGTTCCCAGCTGCTGCTGAGGCCGAGAGCCTGGGCTTCATCCCCAAAAGTGCCAGTGTACTGCACTGCCAGATGACAGCATCTATTGCTGTATAGCAAACTCCCCAAAACTTGGTACTTTAAAACAAGTTTTTATTATTGCTTCCTAGTCTGTGTGTTAGCTGGACAGTGCTGATGATCTGCATGAGGCTTGGCTGGGCTCCTTCATACATCTGAAGTCAGTGGAGGGTGACCAGCCATCCCCATTTCTGGGAATGTGAGGCATTGAGTTTTTTGTCTTTCACTTTTTTGGTGTTTTTTTTTTTTTTTAATGTTTATTTATTTTTGAGAGAGAGAAGCAAAGCGCGAGTGGGGAGGGGCAGAAAGAGTGGGAGACACAGAATCCAAAGTAGCCTCCAGGCTCTGAGCTATGAGCCCAGAGCCTGATGTAGGGCTCAAACTCACAAACTGAGATCATGACCTGAGCTGATGTGTCAGATGTTTAACCAGCTGAGCCACCCAGGAATCCCTTGTTTTTTTGGGTTTTTTTGTTTTGTTTTGTTTTGTTTTTATTTTAATTTTTTTTTTCAATGTTTATTTATTTTTGGGACAGAGAGAGACAGAGCATGAACGGGGGAGGGGCAGAGAGAGAGGGAGACACAGAACCGGAAGCAGGCTCCAGGCTCTGAGCCATCAGCCCAGAGCCCGACGCGGGGCTCGAACTCACGGACCGCGAGATCGTGACCTGGCTGAAGTCGGACGCTTAACCGACTGCGCCACCCAGGCGCCCCTGTTTTTATTTTAGAAAGAGTGTGCTCGCGGGAGCAGCGGAGAGGAGAGGGGCAGAGGGAGCGAGAACAAGAATCCCAAGCAGGCTCCACACTCAGTGCAGAGCCAGTCACAGGGCTCCATCCCAGGACTCTGGGATCATGACCTGATGCTTAACCGCTTAACCAACTGAGCCACCCAGGTACCCTGAGGCATTCTGTTTTAAAACTAGGAGAGTCCCAGGCAAAAGGGAGTGAGCTGGTCACCCTACGTCAGCTGGTGGATGGGCTGAGGGCTGATTGTCATCTGGGGCAGTGTAGGAGGGTGACTGGGTGTGTTCCTCTTGTGATCCAGTAGACGAGCCCGGGCTTGATCCCCTGGCATCTGAGCAAAACTCCAAGGGAACGGAAGGCATGAGCTCAAAGACTCACACCTTATCAGTTTGCCACATTCTGTTGGTTAAAGGAAGTTACAAGGTCAGCCCAGATTTAACAGATGGGAGAGGGTCTCCACCTCTTGATGGGAGCTGCGGTCACCTTGCAAAGGAGTGTGGATACAAGGAGGGCAAGAATTGTGTCAGTTTTATAATCAATGTACTGCAAGCACTAAGAGCTCTGTTGTCTGCAGCAGTCAGATACCATGTTGCCAGCTGCCAGGACACCAGAAGCCGCAAGTGCGATGATGAAGCAGAGAGGACTTAGGGCCTCACAAAGACTCTCCTCTTTGTGTCTTGCTTTCTCCACCCTCTCCTTAGCCCCCGTGGCTCCCACTGAATGGAATGTGTTTCCTCTTTGCCTGGCCAACGCTTCTCTTTGGGAATGGAGCTTGGTAGTCACTTCCTCCAGGAAGTCCACCCTGATCTCCCATGCTGGTTTAGCAGCCCCTCACCCCGCTGGACGACCACCCCATGCTCCCACAGCCCTCTGTGCTTCCCTGTACCACAGCACCGATCTCTAGTACCAGCACTGTGGAGACTAGTTGCTCCTTGACTCCAGGGATGGTCGGGTCTGCCTCTGCATCCTGGCTCCCCGCTGAAGGCATGCGTGCATAGCACATGCTCAGAAAGTGTTTGCTTTAGAGCCGGCTTGAGGTCACTGCTAACCAAGGGTCCATCTGGAATGGGAGCTCATGTCTTCTGAGCCCTAAAGTCATTGCTCTGTCCCCTCCACTCGGGCCCCAGTCAGCAGTAGACGTCAGCATCATCCTGCCCCCTTCTGCCAGGCACAAGACAGTAATCTGACCATGGCCCCAGCTGTGCTAACTGGTTCATGCTTTTCTGGACCTTGGCACTGGCAAGGGTGAGAGTCTGCACGCGGAACGACAACACTGACATGGCTGTCAGTGTGGACGTCGGACCTCCCTTGGGCTCTGCCTGCCATGGTGGTGTGATTCTTTTTTCAGGATCCCTGCAGGTGCCCAGCCCCCCATGCCCGGCCCCAGCCCTGCAGGCCCTGCGGACACAGAAGGAGCCAGTTTGGGGAGGGAGAGAATCAGGGAGTCCGGGACCCTCCTCCACTCGTCTCTCACCCTGGGCCCCACCCCAGGGTTCTCTCTGTGTCCCGACCCCTCCCCCTCCTGCCTGCCCCTTCTTCTCCACTCACAGCCACCACCCTCGTGCAGGCCCCTTCACTCGAGGGTTCAGACAGCCTCTAAACTAGACTCCCTGCCTCCACACTCACACGTCCACCTCCAAGTCAGAGTGCACTTTCTTTTTTTTTTTTTTTTTAATTTTTTTTTAACGTTTTATTTATTTTTGAGACAGAGCATGAATGGGGGAGGGTCAGAGAGAGGGAGACACAGAATCCGAAACAGGCTCCAGGCTCCGAGCTGTCAGCACAGAGCCCGATGTGGGGCTCAAACTCACGGACCTCGAGATCATGACCTAAGCCGAAGTCGGCCGCTTAACCGACTGAGCCACCCAGGCGCCCCCAGAGTGCACTTTCAAAGGCAGGAGAATGTGGCCATGAGGAGCAACACTCAGGAACCAGATCGCCCAGCTTCGGCCACTCCTGGCTGGGTAGCCTGGGGAACCAGAGAGGTTTTCTTAGCCTCTCTGTGTCTCCTCCTGTGTCTGTGAGGATGACGACAGTACCTGCGTCTTAAGGTAGCTTTGAGGATTAGCCCCGGCACGAGCATATGCTGCAGTAGTGTTCCATGTACGCAGGCCATGATCGTCATCATCTCCGCCGTACCTCAGACCCTTTGTGGGTCACGCGAGTTGCAAGCTTCTATTCCGAAGATCGGGCTTTTGCCTCTTAGCTTTCCTTCATCCTGCCTTGAACACAGATCTAATGCTTGAGGTATAGCAGCCACCTTGCAACCAGCTGTTGGTTCCAGCCTGAATGACTTTTCCCAGGCTACTTACTGCATGATGCAAATGAACCTTGTGTCTGTCTCACTGGGGGCAGGGGGAGTCCTAGCTTCTAGGCCTGACATTCATGAGCCTCCAGGAGCTGGTCCCCTTTCCTTCTGCCGCCCCTTTTCTGAAATCATCTCCCACCCTCACCCCCAACTCTTCAACTTGATGTTCTAGCCGTACTGAACTAACTGTCTCAAATTCCTTCCACGCACCCACTCTGTTTTGTGCCTCTCAACCATTATTCACACTTTTCTCACTTTAATTCTGTCTGGAACTTCCTGACCCCGCTCATCTGTTTTGTGCCTGGTGAACTCCTAGTCATCCTTCAAAACCCTGCTCTGGTAGCAACTCCTCTATGAAGATGTAACTGGCTTTTCCGTTCTTGGCAAATTCATCACGGTCTGCCTAAAAGTTGAAATAGTGTCTGAGTTTGATTCCCACTTCTGCTGCCTACCAGTAACCAACCTCTCTGTGCCTCAGTTTTCTCGAGAGTCAAATGAAGCCAACAGTAGGGCTTTATGAAGGGTAAATAAACCTGAATCGCTTAGAAGAGCCAATAGTATGTACTCAGTAAATGTTAGCTATCATCCTTTTCATCATTCTTTTTTTTTTCAACGTTTTTTTTTTTTTTTTTAGTTTATTTTTGGGACAGAGAGAGACAGAGCATGAACAGGGGAGGGGCAGAGAGAGAGGGAGACACAGAATCGGAAACAGGCTCCAGGCTCTGAGCCATCAGCCCAGAGCCCGACGTGGGGCTCGAACCCACAGACCGCGAGATCGTGACATGAGCCAAAGTCGGACGCTTAACCGACTGCGCCACCCAGGCGCCCCTCCTTTTCATCATTCTTATGCTGCCAGATGTATTGACCCCACTTGCTCTTAAATCTCTCCAGGGCAGGGACTGTTTGATTCCTGTCTGAAGTCCCTGCCCCTAACATAGCACTGGGCACACAGAAGGGGCTTCAGGAAGTGTGGCTGACTTAGCCTTTGAAATCCCCTTAGCAGAGTATGTTCCATCCCCTTGGCATTCCCAGAAATGGAGCTGGTAAGACCCGGAAGAGGAAATAACGTGGGCTTCCTGCTCTGGGACCTTTCTCAATGGGATCGCCAGCGCAGCCTTTCTTGACCCACGCCCACCAGAGGAGGTGATAAAGGCATAAGTCCTCTGTAGTATGTAAAGGGCCATTTAAACCCTGCTGCTGCTCTTGCTGCTGCAGATTCATGGCCAGGAGAACCTGCTCTGGGCTCTAGGCCCCTCTGGGTCTGGTCAGGACCCGGAAGACCCTCCCTATTCAGGGTGGAGAGGGTATGTCCCATTCACCTACCTGTGTTTTCAAAGAAAATGTTAGGGAAACCGGGGTGCCTCTGGCATTCCTGGCTTTGGGGCCCTGGGCGGGTGATTTCAGCTCTTTGAACCTCAGTTTCCACATCTGCTAAAATGGGTTTACAGCATAGGGTTGTTGTGAGGATTACATGTAACAGCTTAGGTAAAGCAGCTGGCACAGAGCCTGGCATACAGTAAGTGCTCAACAAACGTCCCTTGCCTTTTCCCTCCTACCTTTTCCTCCAGCCTATCTATGCAGTTGAGCCGAGAGGAATTCCATAATCCCAACAGCAGGGGATTGGGTGTGTGATAAGCAGGCTGGTTCTCAAGATTAAACATGCTGCTGTCACCCTGGATGTGATCCAGGCACCCCCAGGTAGAGGGGCCTCATCGATGCCAGCATATACAACCTGCGTTCCCTGGAGCACAGCCCAGACTGCAGAAACGGTCCCATCAGAGCTGAGGAGTCACCCAGTTTTGTCCCAACACAGACCAACAGGATCCTCCCTCACACGGGCCCGCGGTGACTAGACCGGGCTGCATGGCTCGGCCTGCTGAGCGGCCGACTGGAACTGCTTGCAGAGGGAGTCCTTGAAGGACTTGAAGCTAGGAGGGAGACCTCCCAGGCCGGCTAGCCAGAGCCTGGGAGCCTAACCACCTAACCAGATGGGTGACTGGGCAGCCAGTGGGGACGGAGGATGACTCAGCGGGCACTCCAGATCTCCTCTCCTCTAGATCTTTACCTGGGGGCTCTCCGACACATTGTTTCCTTGTCTGCAAAATGATAATTACAATAGCAAATACTTACATAGCATTATCGGCGCACATTAAGGGTGAATGCGTGCTTAGCAGGTACTTCCCCTTTGTCAGCCTCTGTTCTGAGCATTTCGCGATGTAACCAATTCGATCCCCACGACGGGTTCTATAAGATGGGCGCTATTATTACTCCATTTTACAGACGGAAACAGCAAGGTGCTGCAAGTTTAGTTGATTTGCCCCAAATCACACAACTAGTGAAGGGCTGACGGGGATTGAATGCTGGGTGGCCTGGCTTCAGAGGCCACGATCTTGAATAGTACACACACCAGTTACAACGGAGGGCACACAGTGTCACTTCACATCTGTAGCCAGAGGGGCTTGCTGACCCCTAATTCACCCTGGAGTTAGACAGCCTATCCATCCCATGGAGGACAAGAGAGGTTTGCTTTCTGTAGGCCATTTGGGGGGCATGGGGACAGGGGGAGGGGGTTCAGGTGAGGCAGGGCCGGTTCCATCTTTCGGATCCGCCTGACAGATGGCTGCCCCACCGCTCAGAGCACGTGTTGGTTTCCCAGGTCGGTTGCAACGAATTGCAGCAAACTCGGGGATTTAACACAATGGAAATGTATCCTCTCACTGTTCTAGAAACTGAAAAGTCCCAAATCCAGATGAAGTCAGCAAGTTTGGTTCCTTCTGGAGGCCCTGAGGGAGAATCCGTTCCGGGCCTCTCTCCTAGCTTCCTTGGGGCTCCTCTGCTGTGCATGCCTCCTTGCAGTCTCTGCACCATCGTCACCCAGCATTCTCCTCTGTGCCTCACGGTGTCCTCTTCCATCCTTTATAAGGGTACTCTCGTTAGATTTAGGGTCCACCTAATCCCATAGGCTCTTATCCGGATCTTCACCTTAATTATATCTGCAAAGACCCTGATTCCAAATGAGGTCACGTTCTGAGGTTCCCAGCACACGTGGGTTTCGGGGGGATGCTTTTCAACCACAACAGGGCAGATCAAGTGAGGGAGTGAGAGAAGCCACAAGAGATCCTCTAAAGGAAGTTTCTGTGTAAGAAAACATGATGCAGGAGATCCTCCCATCTTAGTAGATGTTGGCTTGGCTGCTTTAATGGGGAATGAAACAACAGTGGCCAAAGCATAACAGATGCTTGTTTCTCTTGCGTGTAAAATCTCAGCTAGGGGGATAGAGAAGTTCTGCGTCACAGGGTTCTGCAGGAACTGAAAGTGGCTTCTGTCTTGTGTTGCCATCCCCGAGGTTATGCCCTCAATCCCAGAGACAGAGATGGCTCACTAGAGGGGGCCACACGTTAGCCAGCAGGCAGTGAAACAGGAAGTGGAAGGCACCAGCTTCCTTCTAACAGTGCAACCAAGAGGTTGCATAGAACACCTCCACTCACAGCCATTGGCCAGAGCTTAGCTGGTCATACCTTGCTGTGAGGGCATCTGGGAAATGTAGTCTTAGCCGAGAGGTCATGTGACCAGGTAAAGCTCAGGGAATTCTACTTTCTAAAAGAAAGGGAAAGTGATCATTGAAGGACAGCTAGCGTGAAGTATGGGAAGCCCCTGGCACATGGTAGGTGGTCAGCAAATTATGATTTTAATCTTCTGCCATGACATTGCTTCTCAATGGCCCCATGCCAGTAAACCTCTACATTTTCCATTGACCCTGTCACCTGTCATCACAGTAACCCAAACCCAGACTGATCATGACTGCATATTCTTGGGACTCCCTTTCGTACTCCTCAACTTGGCTCACAAAGTCTACTGCTCTCCAGGCCTGCCTCCCCCCCTCCCAGCTCATCCCTGGAGCCCAGGTTCCAAAGCCCTGGAGTAGGGAGGCTCTCCAAGTTCCCTGTAGCTCTGATTGCCAGGAATCTCCCGTGTCCTGGAATCTGAACCCCCAGGCACTGCACGTTCTGCCCATGCTGAGTCGTTGCCTTCCTGCATCCTGGAGGAGTTTGTGGAAAGAATTCTCTGGCATTAAAGGGTGAAAGTCAAAACAGTAATTACAACAACATCTGTTCCTGAGTAGAAAGCGTATCCTCTGCACACTAGGACACATGCCTGCACAGTTCAGCAGGCTGGATGTTGAAATGGAAGAGAATGTCCTGGGAGTGAGGACTAATGGACCCGGGCAGGATGGAGGCCGTGTTCCTGGCAGGATGCTATGCTGAGGAATGGCGACGGGGCATGTGTAGGTGGTGAGTGAGGCACCGAGTGAGTGAGTACAGGACAGAGGGAGTGAATGAAGGAAGGAGTGAAAGAGTGGATGGATGAATGAGTTGATGAGTAAATGAAGAAATGAATGAATGGATGAGTAGAGTGAATTAATGTGCGTTCTTGAGTAAATGAGTAAGTGCAAATTCAAAGAAATGAATGTGGATGGATGAGTGAATGAAGGAATGAGTGATTAAGTGAAGAGATGAAAAGTAATAGAGTAAGTGGCTGCATGGATGTGTGAGTGAGCCAGCAATTGAATTACTCTTCTGGGCAGAGAGGATTGGCCGCAAGACTGGAAATATGGAGGAGGACTGGAGCCTGATCCAGCTGGAGGCCCAAGGTCAGCATCAGCCATGCTAGCTCATAGCTAGCACAGCAGAGCCAAGGTTCACACCCTGGCTGTTTTGGACCCAGGGCTGTCGATGGCCTCCTGTGCTCTGGCTGATGTGAATAGACTTTGTAAGGGAGAAATGATCTTGTCTTCCTTGGAGAACTTTACCAAAATTTTCTGGTGCAGCCAGAAAAGCTCAAGGTTCTGTAGGTGTTTTGTATTTGTGGCTATGATTCCAGGCTACATTTTCTTACCTTGGATTCTGCACATTGCCCAGCAAATTTGCAGAAAGTCCTGCAGAGGGACTACACAAGGCATCCAAGGATATAGGTGCAAAGTGCCCAAGGTGCAGGAAGCAGGGTCCCTGGGTACCACGGGAGCTGAGAACAACCTGTGACTGCAGAGGGAAGCTGTCGGGCAGGCTAGTGTTGGGTTTGCTGGTAGGACGAGCCGTGAGGCGAGTACCTTTTCCCTGTCCCCCTGAGCCTGTCCCCCTGACTAGTTACTGCTTGGGAGGTCTTGATCTCAGTTGACTTCAGCCATGCTTCCTCTGGCATTGCTACAGATGCAGTGATGAAAATACACGGTCCTGGGCCTCACGGAGTTCAGAGCAGTGGGGCCAACAGACAAACCCACCATACATTAGAGTGTCATCATGGTGGCCAGCGGGGGGCTGCAGAACCCCAGAGAAGGGAAGGTCAGGGTAGGCGGCCTAGGAACTAGACCTTGGAAGAGGGTCAAAAGTTTGAGACAGTCCAGGCAAACACACGGCATGAACAGAGTCATGGAGGGATGGAAGGATGGTGAATGCCGATGAAATCCATAGCTCTGCAAACTGCTCGGCTCGCTAGACAGAAGGGGCCCAGCTGAGTTCTAGAAGGCAGGTCCTGGGTCTTACCACTGCAGCTGCAGCATGGAGAGCACAGTTCCGGGTGCTTAGAAGATATTGTAAGCATTTGGTGGGTGGGTGGGATGGATGGATGGATGGATGGATGGATGGATGGATGGATGAATGAAGGTATGAAAGAAGGAGAAAGCAAAGGAATAGGGAAGAAGGAAGGTGGAAAGTACAGAGATGTCAGGGGCTTGCTCCAAGTTGTAAAGCAGATTGTTGGGCTAAACCCAGGGTTTTAGAGACCTATACAAGGAGAGCAGGCTTAGGGAAAGTTGGGTCTGTGGGTGCCCTGCACTTATGCTCAGGTCAGCACCTGGCACACAGTTAACACTTAGTACAGGTATTTTGGGTGAATGGATGAAGTTTGCTGTTAGTAGGTTCTTGGATGTGTATCAGAAGAAGACAGATACAGTGACCTCGCAACTCCTCAACCCTTTTTGGTAACTGATTATAAGCCGTAACAGCTTTCTGTACTGATCTACTCCAACCCTTTTCTTTTTTCTTTTAAGTGTTTATTTTTGAGAGAGAGAGAGAGAGAGACAGAGTGAGGCGGGACGGGGGGGGGGGGAGGAAGGGCAGAGAGAGAGAGGGAGAGAGAATCCCAAGCAGGCTCCATACTGTCAGCCCAGAGCCCAATGCAGGCCTCGATCTCACAAACCATGAGTTCATGACCTGAGCTGAAATCAAAAGCTGGACTCTTAACGGGCTGGACCACCCAGGCGTCCCTCTTCTTTTATGGGTGAGAAAACTGAGGCCCAGAGAAGAGAAGTTGTTTACCTTTCTGCATTTCATTCAATGGGATTTAGATTTTCCGGTGGAAGTCCTTAGAGGCCCAAATTCTGTTTCTTACACCACCACTAACTGTTTTCCTCATTGAAATGGGTGATCTCTAAGGTCCCTTCATGTACTCCCTTCCTACCCACCTCATTCATTTCACAAATGATATTCACTGAGCAGCCCCCATGTTGGGGTCTGCACCAGGTTCTGGGGGATACCAGGGAGAAGCCCCTCCCCCAAGCCCCACCCGAGGCCCTCAGCCAGATCACATTATCTCAGCCCCTGTCAGGTAATACTTTTTTTAAATTTATTTTATTCTTTTAAGTTTATTTCTTTATTTTGAGATACAGAGCATGAGCTGGGGAGGGGCAGAGAGAGAGCATCCCAAGCAGGCTCCACACCATCAACCCATATCCTGATGTGGGGCTCAAACTCACAAACCGTGGCATCATGACCTGAGCCAAAATCAGGCATCAGACACTTAATCCCCTGAGCCACGCAGGCTCCCCAGCTAATATTTTCTTAAACTGCTTATCTGTCTGCCATTCCCCCTGACTGTAAGCTGCTCAGGGACATTTTTCATTTTTATGCTGCCTTAAATTCTTTCCGGAGAAAGGTGGAGAGTTGGTATATATGTTAATTAATGTACTGATTATTTTTCTTATTTTTTTTTAACGTTTATTTATTTTTGAGAGAGACAGAGACAGGATGCGAGTGGGTTAGGGGCAGAGAGAGAGGGAGACACAGAATCCAAAGCAGACTCCAGGCTCCGAGCTGTCAGCACAGAGCCCGACGCGGGGCTCGAACTCACGAGCTGTGAGATCACGACCTGAGCCGAAGTCGGACGCTCAACCGACTGAGCCACCCATGCGCCCCTGTACTGATTATTTTTTGCCCTTTGTACCCAAAGCATCTTGCCCTGGTAGGCATTCATGGGAGCTATTCGCTAGAGACCACTAAATAGGCAGATGATCTCACAAAGGTGAGAATCACAGCAGCAGGGGAAGCACAGGAGCCACGGAAGCCCGGAAGATGGGCTTCTGATCTAGTCAGAGGGTGGGGGAGGCTGTTGGAAGGAGGTGACCTTCTGCGTCTTTCGGGACAGGCGGAATTGCTCAGAGGAAGATTGGATGACAGAGAGAAAGGGCACAGCATGGACAAGGTGCCCCGGGCCTCAGAGAGCCTGGCCCACTTGAGGATCTGCTAGTGACTTCTGACGGTGCCCGGGTCACACCCTTCACCTCCCATCCGCGCCTCCCCAGTGGTGCACGGATTGCCCACAACTCGGACAGTAGCCGAAGGGGAATGGAGAACTACCTGCCTGTGCAGGCAGCCTGCCCTCGCGCGGAAGTCTGTCACCGGGGCTGGGGTGCCAGCTTCCACCGCGGTGGCCAGCGTGCAGGGTGCACCCTGCAGTCACTTCCCCAAGCTGCCAGTCCAGCAGAGCCACAGCTCTGTCCCTCTGGGGCCCGTGTGCCGGCCACCGCCCGGCCTTGCTCCCGGACAGGTGAGTGCTGTGAGCCAGCCTCGGTTTCCTCCAGGAGAGCAAGTCATAGCTGTTCACGCAGTTCGCGGAACTGAAGCTCGCCTCTTGCCGGGAAGGACTTACAACCTTTTTTTTTTTTTTTTTTACCATTTAAACATATTTTTTTTTTAAGTTAAATCAGCTCCCTGGCGGGCAGCATGTAGGTAGGCTGGGTTGGTTGGGAGGTGGCAGAGGGAGAGGAGTAATGGAAGTCAAGGAACCCAGTCAGGAGGCAAGTTCGGAAACTAAATGTGACCCAGATGCACATCTGCAGGCTTATAACCCAGATTTCAGAAAGAAAGCTAAGGCCAAGATATTCTTAGAGTAGGAAGGAGGGAGGGAGGGAAGCAAGCTAGCGAACTCTGCTTGGAAACAAACATCAACTATTATTTAAACATCAAATATTATTAGAGCAAAAAGCGGCAGGTTTCCGGGGCAAGCACTCCCGAGTCTATCTGGATAGGTTGCTGTTGCTCTGGGGTTAATATGAGGAAATAGCATTCTTAAGCACCCATATTAACCTGTCTGTTGTTCTATGGACTGTGACAGCTGCATTTTACATCTTAATGGCTAACCATTTATTCACACACACACACACACACACACACACACACACACACGGCATTTTTTTTTTTTTAGCCCATGAAGCAACTACTCAAGGCTAGAATCTTTGCCCCCACAAACAGGTTTCAAGGAAGAAACCCCAAGGAGACTTTAAGTGGGTTTCACAAGAAGCCCTCACCATGTGCCCCACTCCATTTGCCCAGATCCTCTGGCTCTCTGCCTTTTCCAAGTAGCCCTCGGGCCTTCCTCTCTCACCCTTCCTCTGTGCTGTTGTGATCTCTCCTGGGAAGGAGTCACTCTTAGGTACCTTACACTCTTAGGTAACGGTCAAGCCACAGTAGCAAATAAACATGTGCAAGGTTCCCATGTGCAGGGAGAAGGCACTATGAGCTAGGAGAGCAGAGGACGAGGACCAAGCTGGAGTAGCTTCCACAAAGAGAAAGGATGTGACCTGGGTCAGGGGAGGAGCATGAGTAGGATCTCAACAAGAATAGTTACACTTACATAGTACCGACCACCTGCCTGGCTTCATTCTGGGAACTTTAGCAGTTCCTGGATTAAACCCACTTATTTAACCCTCACAGCAACTCCTAAGAGGTAGGCGTAATTATGATCCCTTTGGGCGTAACTGAAGAAACTGGGGCACAGAGAAGTGAAGTCAGAGTGCTAACAGCTCTGAGTAGAGTGGCCAGGGTCAGGCTGAGTATTCTGACTCCAGAGTCAATGATTTTGAGTCTGTGCTATATATACCCCCTCTAACAAACCTTCACCTCCAAGAGGTATTTATTGAGCACTTACTACGTGCCATGCACTGCTCTATATGCTGGAAATATACATGAGTGAATAAAACAGATCCTGACCTGAGAGGGGAAAGCAGCTTTCTTCCGAAGTGACTCTAATTCTAAATTGAGACCTAAAGCCAGAGGAGGTGACTCCTGGAAGGGGAAGCGACATTTGCTCCCTGTGTGTAATGGCCTGCAGGATGACTGGTTTGCAAGGAGCTCAGAGAACAAGGGGGCAGGCTGGAAGATAGGGCCAGGCATGTGGGCTGGGAACAACGTAGAAATTTAATGTTTAGTGAAGTGCGGTGGGAATCTCTTGAGGGGCTTGACCAGGGTGACATACTCTTCAGTGTTCGACCCAGTTTCCAAAGTTTCTCACACCCACTTTTTTTTTGTCTGAAAGCAGTCTGGTAAAGCAAGGCAAATGTGGGGTTCTTGTCCCAGCCTCCTAGCTCAGAACACTGAAGTTCCTCCAAAATGATCACAAAGATTTGGAAGAGTGGGGATGAGGGTCCAGGTCGTCTGGCTCCAGGGGCTGGTGAGCGAGTCAGGGAAGAGAGAGCATGTCCACCACGTAAAAGCACTTGTACCATGTGATGGTGAGGGAGGTGGGGGTAGGCCCCCAGCGTTTGGAGGAAAGCTCTGAAGCGAAGGGATCCAGGCCTGTGCCCAGCACACGGGAGGTGCTCCGTGAATGTCCGTGTCCCTTCCTTCAGCTGAAGCGAGCACAGCTTTGACTTTGCACACTGCCTGCCCACCACCTCCACCTTCCACGCTGGGGCGTGTTCTGGCAGATGTTTGGCTGGTTTCGGTACAGTGCCCGAGAGAGGAGACAAGTTGTTTGTGTTCCTCGCCCAAGTCAGGGTCCCTGTTTTCTAGTTCCAGAATGCTCTGCTGGGAGATGTTGCAAAAAAAGTGAATGGATGTGCCTTTGCCCGGACTCTGTAGAGGGAAACTTGAGAAGACAACTTTCCAGGTTTTCTGCTGCCCTGCCCCCGGCTCCCTTCTAAATATTCTGTAGTGCTTTGGTCCAGAAAGTTCCTCATCAGAGACAGCTACTTTGGAAGTTTATCCACCCGAGAAGAATCCCTAGCACTCACTTACAAAACTCCTTTCCATACTTTTTTTTTTTTTCATTTAATTCCCGTAATAATCTAGTGAGATAGCTACCTATTTATCAACATTTTATGAAAGGGACTTGAAGTGGGTGTTATTCATGGTGCATGTTAAACAAAACCCAAACACAGGTCTTCTGTGACCCCCCGTCTAGTCTTCTTTCGGCTGCGTGACAGTGTCTCTCTTGGTCCCGTCTTGGGATACTGCTGTCTGCTCAGAGGCATCACCACACGCTTTTCCCTGCCTTTGAGTTTTCCTGCTCATCGGAAGGGTGATTTCGGACACCTTCCTGGTCACTGGGAAGATGTATTCCAGAAGTCGTACTTCCTAGGAAGCCGAGAGCTGGGAGTTGCAATCCTTTCTCTGGCTCATCTACCAGACATGGGTAGATGGATGCCAGCCAGTGTTAAAACTGTGGCATTGGAAGAGGGAAGAAGCATGTGGCTGGCTCCCAGCCTCTTATTTTCCCATTCTACTGGAAGGTCGTGTTCATTCGAGCATTTAAACCAAAAATAAATTATTGTAATCCACTTGCTAATTATACCATGCTGAAGTTCTAGACGCTGTAAATTGCAGCCGTGATATAACTAGATGAAGTTTCTGGGAGTTTATTTTTAGCCATTCAGCAAGCACTCGGTTTCCTAGAGGCTTCATTTGCAAGTCTAGAAGGGGACAGGGAAAATGCATCTGCACAGTCCTTCTTGCCCTGGGACTTGGATGGAGTCATTTAACCTCTCCAGCCCTCCTCTGTAAACAGGCTGTGGTTGTAGAAGCTGATCTTGAAGCCCTATCTGTCTTCAAGCTCTAACTCATTTTGTGACCATGGAAACTAGAACGTGTCCAAACATGGCCGTTCCCTGCCTAGTTCATCCTGGAGAATGCCAAAAGCCACCACCCCAACATGTTTGTGAACCATGCAACACAGGTCTTTAGAAACCTTGGGCTCAGTGGATGTGTAGTCCCACTGTCCTGATTCTTCCATTTGGTGGGGTGGAGAGAGGAAGGATTTTATATTTATTTAGCCCCTGCTTTGTACGTAAACACTGCTGGATGCTTGCACGTGAGTGAGTTTTGGACAGCCTCCCCCATCGAAGGTCAACGTCATCCTGTTTCAGTCAGTCCGTCAGTCACTCATGAACCTCTGTGTGCCAGGCACTGGGCTTGGTTCAGAAAACATCGTGAAGGTGAGGCGGATGGGACTCCTAGCCCCCGAAAGACCAGAAGGGAAGGTAAAGCATGAAATAAATATGTCGAAGTGCTCTTTGAGCTGCAGTGTTAGCCACGGGTGATCAAATTACTGGGCGCCATCAGAGTTTTATCACAGACACACCTGTGTCTGTTGTGGGAGGAGACTCAGGGAGGGCTTCGAGGTGGAAGAGGTACATGAGCCAGGCTGGATGTCTAAACTGGATTCAGAAATGTGGGGGTTGGGTGAGGGAAATCAGAGGCACCTGGTTTGGTAACCTTGGAAACTTCCCTGGCCAGATCACAGGGATGGCTGTCCCTGGCCAGTCGGCATTGAGAGATGCCTAGCAGAGCACATTCCTTCTCATACACCATGACTTCCAGCAATTTGTCGTTAATTTTGACGTAAGTATAATTTTTCAGAGGGTGAGCATAAAAAATCCTTTGGAACAGTTTCTTTGTTTGGATGCTGCTAGTATCGAGACTTCTGGATAAGCGATCCTTACCGTATTTATGCAATTTGGGGGTGGATGGGTGGGTGCGTGGTCAGATGCATGAACGGATCGTTTGATATCCTCGCAGAGCTGCCAGGGCAAGGGGACGGTGGCAGTTAAACCAGCTAGGCTTGTGGGTGGCTTTAGGAGGGGCATTGTAGCTGGGCCTCGAATGATGACTAGAATTTCTTCAGCACGGCGTGAATGAAGGCCTTCCCTTCCGCAAGCAGCAAAAATGCAAGCATGAAATGACACCGTGGGAGAGTGGCAAGTTGAGGCCAGGCCGTAGGAGGGCAGGGTGACTTAGTGGCAGAGAGCACAGCCTTTGAGTTAGGCGGACGGTGGTGTGAATCCCAGCTCTGCCTCATCTAGTAGCTGAGTGATCTTGGGCAAATTCCACTTCTTTTCTTACCTTCTCCTTTCTTATCTGTACAATGGGAATATTAATAATACCTTCCACTAGTGGTTGTTGTGAAGGTCCAGGGAAATAAAGTAAATGTTCAGCACGGTGACGGGCATAGACTTAGTATCCACTTTCAAAGTGGCAGTTTAAGGTTCTGACTTTGAAACAACTCTAATTAAATCATGAAAATGCCAGTTTAAACCACAGAATTTAAGGAGGGAGAGAAGAGAAAGCTCTTTGCTCTTTCACAGTTAAGGACGAGGCAGAGAAAGAAGCAGCAGCAAAAGAGGCAGAGAAAGGCCTTGGGGGAAAAAGGAGGAGCAGGAGAGTTTCCAGAGGAGGCATTGACCCAGCTGGCAGAGGACCCAGAGAGGCCACTGCAGGTTGAGAAGCCTCTGGAATTTGCAGGGACAGCATCATTATGATTCTAAGAACATTCTAGAGGTGGAGTCACACCACAGTGGTTTTGGCGGGGGGGCGGTGGAGTTGAGGAAGTGGTGGCTTATGTGGCTCCCAGTAATTCTCTCTGGAAGGAGGAAGAGAGCTTGGAGTGGCCTGGGGACAAAGCCATGGGAACAGCTTTGTCAGATGAAGGCTATTTGAACTCAGCACGACGTTTCTCTACCTTTCTAAACCCGTGCCTCCATTTGATAGTCATAAACATCGTTGTCCCCTTCCAGATTCTGATATTTTGGCCCCCATGACCCAGCACTCGTTCTCAGCTCCATTTAGGAATCCTATCTGCCAAGATCTTGTCTGGATTTACCTCTTGTAGGTGTATTTTTAAAACAGTAGGAATTGAATCATTCTCTTGGAATGGTGCAGGCAAGA
This sequence comes from Lynx canadensis, assembly GCF_007474595.2. Taxonomy (NCBI): domain Eukaryota; kingdom Metazoa; phylum Chordata; class Mammalia; order Carnivora; family Felidae; genus Lynx; species Lynx canadensis. Next base: position 53,436,653 of record NC_044312.2, read on the forward strand.
AACGATGCGGGTGTGAAGGGTGGTAACAAGGCTGGATCCGAGACTGCACTGAGCATGTGAGAGGAGCGAGGGGGAGGGAGAAAACAAGGAGGGATCCTGGGGTTCTGGCTTGGAGGACCGAGTAAATAACTACATACCGGTGCATGTCCCTTTTCCATGTGGGTCCTCCCTTGACCTGCCTAGGTGACACCTCAGGGGTTTGTTGACAGGAAGAAACCAAATGGCAGACGTGGTCATCGTTTGGAAACTTCGAATGCTTTGTAACTCTAGGGTATCATTATCAATATTGCTATAAGCAAGAAATAGCACAGCTGGTTCTCTTTCTCATGTACTCTCTGTTTCTGTCTGCACAGCCTCTATGTCAGTAAGTGTAATTCTAAATGGCAGGAGGGAACTAATGTGTATTTAGCTCACGGACCCTTTTACAAATAAGGAAATGGATGTGTGTGGAGGTTAAAAAAACTAGCTTAGGACAACAGACAACTGCGGAATACACGTTCTTTCCAAACACACATGGAACGTTCACAAAAATTGACTACATCCTAGGCTACAAAATAATACATTTTAAGGAATTAGCATCTCAATAAATTTTAAGGAATTCGTGTCCTACAGCCCGCTTTCTCCCAGCACTGTACAAGTAAGCTAGAAATCAATAACAGAAAAATGAGTTTAAAAAATGGTTATATGTATGTGTGTGTGTGTGTGTGTGTGTGTATTGAGAGAGAGAGAGAGATTGGAAGAAGAGGAGAGGAGGGGAGAGGAGAGGAGAGAGATTTACAAAAACACTTCTAGCTCATAGGTCAAAGAAAAAAATGATAATAGAAATTTTAAAATACTTGTAAGTGAATGGTAAAAGAAATATTAAATATCAAAGTTGTGGAATATAGCCAAGACAGCACTTAAGGGAAATTTATGACCTTAAATGCTTGTATTAGGGAAGAAGGGCTGAAAATTAACGAACGGGCTAAGAATCCAATTTAATAACAACAATAAACATAAATAAATAAGATCGCCCAGGGTTGCAGTTATAAGTGGTAAAGACAGGATTTGAATACAGATATGGCTGGCTCCAGAGCCCTCACTCTCTCCACTATACCATGAACCTTTCTGTGTGCTATTTTCCATAATATACTCAGTGCCTGGAAATTCTGTTTCTCCCTAAGAGTCAAAGCCTCTCGGGTAACTCCCTGCATCGAAGGCTGGTGACAAATCCCACTCATTTATTCACGTATCCTTTTACGCATTCGTTCATTAAACATTTATTGAGCATTTGCTATGTGCCAGGCACTGTGATCACTACCTTAGTTGCTTTTCCTCTGAGTGTTCAAAAACCAGTCTTCAGCCTGGGGCAAAAGCCTCTGCTGCTGCTGCGACTGCCACCCCCCACCCCCACCCCTACCCCTCAAGCTGCCTGAATCTTCTCTGCTGCTTGTCAGAACAGCATCCTCATCAAAAATGATTGATTTCTCTCTTGTCTCTTTCAACAGGTAGACTGAAATTACCATGTGTCCAAATTAAAATTGCATACTTCAAGGATTATTTGAAGGACTATTCTTAGACCTTTTTAAGAAGATTTAAAGAAAAGTGAGTTGTGGTTTGTTTTTTTTTTTACACTTCAGAGAGTATTCATGATCTAAATTAATGTTATGGGTGATTTTTTTTCTCTACCTCTCAAATGTGCGTTAATAGGTAGACTTTATCTCCACTTAGTTTATAATACCTTTTTTTCCCCTAAGAACAGTGAGCAGTGAGTACAAGATTACTGCTTGCCTTCCTAAATGATTTTACTATCTTTCAAAAGCCTGTGGAATCTTACAGATGAAAGGGTTCTAGAGCCATGAACCATTCAATAGATGATGATAGAAAGATAGGAAGGAAGGAAGGAAGGGAGGAAGGGAGGGAGGGAGGGAGGGAGGGAGGGAGGAAGGAAGGAAGGAAGGAAGGAAGGAAGGAAGGAAGGAAGGAAGGAAGAAGGGAGGGAGGAAACAAACATGTAAATTATAGATATTTGGCTTGTGCTTGGAAATCTCCAGGGACTGATGAGGAACTTGGTACTTCCCCACATTTAGGATTTCTATAGAATTCTTCCATAATCTGCATTTGAAATCCACTCCTCCTCACATTGCCAAGCCTCTTTCTTCTTTACTAGACAGTCCTAAAAATGGTTGCAGACAAAGATCATGTTTTGCCTTTAGATCTTTCTTATTCTTTGTTCCTTCAATAATAATTTGGTTAGCAGTTCCTGCCCTGGTCACTTTCCCAATATTGTCAGTGCCTCCTTCGAAAGGCCTGCCTGGAACCCAGACAGAGCTCTCCCAGTGTCCTTTGTCCCAGGAGATCCATGAGAGTCAGAGTTGAGAGAATCCCAAGACCAGACCTTGGTTTCAGGCCCAGCTCTGCTCTTGCTTTGCTCTTAGGAAAGTCCTTTCATTTCTCTGAGCTCAGAGAACACGAGAAGGGTAAGAGGCAAAAGGTCCTAAGATGCCTCCCACCCCCATATGGATAGTTCTGCTGACTTGGAGTAAGAAAGTTGCTGCTTCTTGATGTCCTAGGCACCAGAGTGGGCCAGGACTTGGGGATCCGTGGGCCCTGGGTCCAATCCCAGTCCTATCGCTTACTGACTGTAGCCACAGGCTGCCACTTCCCTTCTCTGAGCATCCATTTCCTCATTTGTAAAATAAGGATATTGATGTATGGCAAAGGATTCGTGTGAGACGGGCTGGGATAATGTACATAAAGCACTTATTAGCTGGTATGTGGGAAGTGTTCAATAAATGCCAGTCCCTGTTCACCTTATAAGTAGTGATAGAGCTGCTTACCTTTCGCTGGAGGAGAAGGCGAGAGGTGGTGAAAATTCTAATAAGACGGAGTACGTGGGCATGCTTACTAGAGATAGGAGAGAAGTGTCCATATCCTGTAAGTGTTCGTGCAAATGCATGCTTAACTCTGAGAACTTTATGAAATTAAGACTTTACTCAGAATCGGAAGGATCTGTTGCTCTGGAATATACAGTTAGAGACACTTTTAAGGTGGGTCTGAGGGGCTGCACAAATTCTGCCGACCTCTGGCTGCCACCACCTCAGCCCTGGATAAGAAAGACTGCTGTCCCCAGGAGGGTCCTTAGGCCCCCACTAGCCCTGGGGACCTCAAGAGTCCTCAGATACTTGTGTGTGTTCAGAGGCTGGTTCTGAGTGTGAGAGGCACTTACAAACTGTTAAGTGCCCTACACATATATGTATGTTTGCATTACTCGTACATTATGGGATATTCAATACTTTGGAAACTAAAAGGGTAAAACTCTGATGAGCTGAGTGTGTGATGAATCCACAGAGTCCGGTGCACAGATTTCTTGAGTAAAACAGCATGTGAACACGTATGTATGTAAATATCTATGTACACATGTACCTGTGTGTCTGCTCCTGCGTGCAGCTGTGTGTGTGTGTGGAGAGAGAGAGAGCGAGAGCGAGAGAATCTTTAGGTGCTGTAGGTGTGGTCACCACTCTACACAGTGACCAGCTGTCTGGGAGGAGAATGACCTAGGAATGAACACACAGGCTGTGGCATCGGTCACCCCCTCTCTGTAACTGACCAGCTGTGTGACCTTGGCCACATTCTTGACAAAAGTGCCGCGGTCTCTGCCTTTATGGAGTCTGCGGACGGCGCCACTCTGAAGGGTTGAGGGAATCCACGTACGGTTTACCCTCCACGCTGTGCAAGTGTCCAGGATGCCTGAGTGCCCTTTTCCCATGGTTCATGGAGTTCGTCGGTTCATGAAAAGCTATTCCACAGGGCCGCTCCCCAAGGTCCCAGGCACCTGAGTGGATGGAGAGCCCGCACAGGCGAACACACGCTCTAGCCGTCCTGAAAAGGCCAGTTCCAGGGATGGCCCGCACCTCAGCCATCCTTCTGAGTCTCCTTCCTCAACCTGGGTTTGGGGCTGACGAATCGTAAATTCGGAAGTGGGAACTATGTTGTCATTTAGGGTGTGGAACAAGGATTTTTTTTTAATTGGGAAATTAAATATAGCCACGATCATGGCTTTTGTTCTCCAGACAGTTACTGACTGTACGCACAGGGGTGCCACTTCAGGCTGATGCTACCGTGGGTGCCGCTGGCCAGGGGTGCCCCTTTCGGGGTCATCCAGACCTGGGGAAGCCTGCATAGTCCTGTTCTGTGGGGTTTTTCAGATGGTACGTGCATGGGTCACACAGTTAAATTTGGTGGTTCAAGATTATGGTGTCTTAAAGTGAAACAGAGTAACCCAGCAACCCACAGAGTGAGTGAAAATATGTACAGTGTATATTTTCAACAAAGCTCTCCTATCCAAAAGAGTTACAGTGGGGGAAAAAAAGGAGGAAACTCCCACAAATCAGTAAGGAAAAGACAACCTAATAGAACAAAGGCAGAAGACTCAAACAGGTGCTTCACAAATGAGGATATCCACGTAACCAGTAAGCATATGAAAACATTATCAGTTATCAGAGAATTAGGGATGAAGCCCACGGTGACGTGCTACCGTAAACCCACGAGAACAGCCTCAGTGAGGAAGGCGCATAATACCTCATGTTGGCAAAGAAATGGAGCCCCTGGAACTCTCAGACCTAACTGGTTGAAGTCTAATCTGGTATATCGACTTTGGAAAACTCGCAGTATCAGCTAAAGCTGAACATATCCACACGCGCCGTTCCATTCCTGGATACACAGCCACGAGGCATACACACACGTGTCCACCAAAACACGTGGCCAGTGGAATGGATAAAATGTGGTATGTCCACACAAGGGAATATCAGTGACCCTCACAGGGTCATTAAGTCAGGCATTAAGAAATGTTGATGCGTTTATATAAAGTACAAGAACAGACCAAACTAATGTGGGCTGTTAGAAGTCAGGACAGTGGTTACCCTTGGGGGAGGAGTTGGTGGACGGGAAAAGGCAAGAGGGGGCCTTTCAAGGTCCTGGTAATGCTCTGTCTTTTGATCTGAGGGCTGGTTACACGGATGTCTTTAATTGCGAGAATTTATCTAGGTCATCATCTAAGACCTGGACACAACGCATACTTACATCATGCTTCAGTAAAAGTTTATAAAATGAATTTACAAGTCACGATTTATAAATGCACGCAAAAGAATAGAAAATACATTAGGTACTAGCGTAAAGTAAAGCTCCCCCTGAGTACTATATGTGTGTCTACATTGAGTAGGGACGTCAAATGTATTTCTTACTGAGTCACTGTCCAAAACCTTGAGAGCCACCGGCTCAAACTAACCCTCTCATTTTAAGACGAGGAATCCGAGACCCAGAGAAGAGGGGCATTAAGAGCAGAGCTAGGAGGAAGGCAGAGCTGAGAAGATGCTAGGTCTCCTTCTGCCGATTCTGTGTCTCTCATTTCCCTGCCAGTTGGTGGAATGGTGCATTCGGCGGGTAGACTCCCGTCTGGCACCTTCATCTCCGGGAGGCAGTCCTGGGCTTTCAGTCCAAGGGGAGCCATCGCTTTTCCAGCCACAGACGGGCAGCGTCTGAGGCCCGGCCACCTCTGCAGGGGCCTGGCTCCAGATGCCCGAATCCCTTCCCGCCTCTCCTACCTAATCTGCTTCCTTCGGCGCTCTAGAAACATTGCTGCGCTCAATCGTGTTTTCATTCGTGTGGAGTGACTGTCGTGCCAAAGCCATTCTATGGGTATACAAGGTGGAAAACCGTGAAGAAAATGCACTGGGAGAAGGGGGTCCAACAGAATATGCCTTGGTTCTGGCTTTGTGCTTTCAATGTTACGAAGTCGTGAGTCTAGTCGGCAGACCTCTCCTGCGGGGTCTGGGAGCTCCCAGCGTCTGAGGGTGTTTGATTCGCAGGATGTGGCCCTGTCCCGGCCAGGCAGAGTTTCACAGAGGAGGGAAACGTCCTGTGGATTTTAAAGGCTTAGTATGAGCCTCGCACAGGGCCTGCAACCACCTTAAATAGGAGGGTTATATAACATCAATGGCTTTCCAAGTCTTTGGACTGTGACCCACAGCATAGAATTCATGGGGTGTCTTCACTCAGGACACACCCCCACTCACACTGGGAGATGGGTATGGTTGAGGATGGGATAGCCCAGGTCTCTCCAGGAGGGGCATCTAGCCCAACCTCAGGGACAGGGAGGCAGAGGGGGCCTCAGAGGTTTCAGAGAAGCCAAGAGGCCCGAGCTAAGGATTAAAGAAAGGGGAACCACACAGGCAAGATTGGCGAAGAAAGGCCAGCAGGTGAGAACCTCATTTGAAAGCAGCAGCGTTGTTCTCTAGAAACTGCGCAGAGTTGAAGTTGAGGATATGTGTGGGGAATGTGGGAGAGGATCCAGAAGAGGTGGGGACAGGGACCAGACGGTGAGGAGCCTCTGTGCCCTGACGAGATGTGTCCAGGGTGAAAAGGTAACCATTCATGAGATCCGTGGAGGCAGGAAACGCCTGTCGCCTTGGAGACAGAGGAGGACATGCAGGCAGGTGTGGCCACGAATGTCAGTGTATCCCATGACTGTGTTTTACAGCACTCCCTTGTGCCACCTTCAAAGAAGACTTTCAGAGAATGCTCCAGACCTAGGCCTGGCTGAAGGCGGGAACTGGAGAGATGAGTAAGAAAGAGTTCCCAGCCTTGCAGTTCTGCCAGTGGACTGACAGGTCAAAACCAAACACAAATTTGACATAGTATTTACTGTTCCAGGGCAGAATGTCCTAAACTGTGTTCCAGGATGCCTCAGCCCTACAAAGTGTTGTTAAGAAAGAGAAGGAGGAGGGTTTCCTCTGGAGCGATCTGAGAAGTGCTGTGTACTGAACCGCCCCTGCTAGATCTCACTTCCACCAGCATACTCAAGGCTCTGAGAAGTCCTGGAGTGAGGATGTTAACCTAATGTCGCTCAAACTTATTTGTCCGGAACCCCTTTTAAATGTTTATTTATTTACTTTGAGAGAGACAGAGAGCACAAGCAAGGCAAAGGCAAAGAGAGAGAATCCCAAGCAGGCTCTGTGCTCAGCCCAGCACGGGGCTTGAGCCCACAACCGTGAGATCATGACCTGAGCCGAAATCAAGAGTTGGACTCTCCACCGACTGAGCCACCCAGGCACCCCTGTCCAGAACCCCCCCCTTTTTTTTTTTTGCATATGATTTCAAATCCCTCTCTTTTTCAGGACTTGTCTTAGGAAACACTAACCCAGAGAATGGCCTGAAGGTTGGGAGCTCTGATGAAGGAGAAAAGGACTCTCTCTGCATGAGAGAGGACAGAGAGAGTTTTCCAGAGAGGGAGATTTTGTGTGCATTATATAAGACCTAGTCTGAGACTGGCAGGGAGTCTGGCCCCCATCAAGTGCCGCTAAATAATTAATAAATGAAGGAATGGCTACTGTGTTTGCTGGTGAGAAGAACCCCGAGTTCTCAGCAAGGGCTGGAGATGGAGGGCACACGTTAGCAATGGTGTTGAGCTAACCAATGGCGGTTAGATGCAGGGTCTCTTTCCTCTTACTTGCCCCCTTCTCTTGACTGTTTCAGAAAAGGCATTAGAAGACAGCAAAGGCAAAGGGGTGTAGGGTCACATACTCTAGAGCCAGACTGCCTGGGGTTGAGTCCCAGCTCTATCACGTCCCACCTGGTTCTTTAACTCTTCTGTGTTTCAGTACCTCTCCCCGTAAGATGGACCTCAAAATAGTGCCCAGGGTTCAGGGTTAATACAGTCAGGGTCCTGAGCCGGCGGGGGGGGGGGGGGGGGTGGGAGGGGTGGGCGGCAGGTGGTAAGCTCCACTTAAGTGCTAGCCGTTCTTTGCTGGCTTCTTCCGCTGGGTCCCTCCCACAGCCCCTGTCTGGGTTCCCTTTCCACTTGCCCAGCGGACTGCAGATCCTTGGATTCCTGAACGAGGTATTCTGTACATTTCTCCCCCCGCCCCGGCATTGGGAAGGGCCAGGATGATGTTTCTTCATTTTCCATAGTCAGGGCTGTTTGAGGTAAGGCTCAGGTTCCACTCCCGGGTATTAGTGCTTAGCCGCTCCGGCTGAGTAAATATTTCTGAGGAAGTCCAGCACATCTATTATTAATTTACTGCAAGCAGTTGCAGTACGTTCCATAATCGCTTCTGCCTACAGATGTTTTTGTAGGCCGTGCAGAGTTCTCCTGGCCTTAATGCTTTTCCAGGGGTGTGGTGGCTATCGGTCTCCGCTGCCTTTGTCTCCCTGGGGAAGGGTGGCCAGTGGTGCGGGGTGCACATTGGGCCCTACCATTCTGGCCATGGAGCTCATGGAATCTTTTCTTTACACCCCCTACTCTCAGCTTCATAGCTGGCTTAGTGGCCAGAAACCCCGGTGTCATCCTTGAGAGCACCCCCTCTGCCATGGCCCCATGTCCAGTTGGTCACCAGGTCCTAGTGATGCCATCTCCCAGACCTCACAAACCCAGTCCCTTCTATCTTGTTCTGCTACCAATCAGCTCGTCCCAGCTGCCGCCCCTTCCCTTCCCCCGGGTTCCTGCTTCCCTGATCCCGAAACTACATCAGGACCCCCGCTTTGCATTGCCATGGAACCCCTGCTTTTTTTAATCAAGTTTCAATCTTTATATGACCTGTTCCTGTCCAGCCGCTCTGCTGAACTGTTGTCCATGAGGATAAGGGACCAACTTCATCTTACTAATAATGCTTGATGAATAGAAATCTCCTCCCAGTTAGTGACAGACAAGACTATGCTTTCCATTTCTCCTCCCTCCCTCCCTCCCTCCTTCCTACTTCTCCTTCCTTCTTCTTTTCTTTCCTTTTCTTAATTATAGTTGAAAGGGAGCTAATGATCGCTTAGTCAGATTTCCCAGAGGAATCTCAAGGCCACTGTGGGAAGAAAGGAAGAAAAATAGGTAGGACCTTGAACCCCCAACCTGTCACCAACCCAGAAGTTACCCTTTATCTCCTTACACATTAGAGTTTTATTTTTGATTTTCTTTAGAGAAAGTACAAAGTAGTTCTTTTATAGGTCTGACTCTGTAGCTGTACTTGCTAAGTTTATTTATTTATTTTTTAATGTTTTTAATGTTTTACTTATTTTTGCGAGAGAGAGCCCCAGCACAGCACGGGAGGGGCAGAGAGAGAGAGAGAGGGAGACACAGAATCTGAAGCAGGCTCCAAGCTCTGACCTGTCAGCGCAGAGCCCGACGTGGGGCTCGAACCCACGAACCGCGAGATCATGAGCTGAGCCAAAGTCAGACGCTTAACTGACTGAGCCACGCAGGCACCGCATATACTTGTTAAGTTTAAAGCAGTAAGCACCCTTATTGCTATGTGACCTTGAACAAGTTATGGAAGCTCTCCAGGGACAGTCTTATCATCTGCAGAATGGGGTAATGGCAATGTCTACCTCAGAGATTTGTTGGATTAACAAGTAAAGTACTTAGAATAATGCCCAACACATGGTAATGTGTTTAGTTGGTTACTGTGGTTATGGTTGTGATCATCTCCATTCATGAAACCGTGCATTGGAGGTCTGCACTTCCATTTGCCTGGAGCATGTCCAAATCTCCCAGTGGTTAGCATTTACACTTTCAGCTTTCACTGGCTGAGACACATACAAGGCAGAAAGCTGCCATGGATTCAATAATGTCTGAACTCAATGTGTGTTCGTCATAACAGCTCCTACATATGTCGTGCAAGATATTGATTCAGTTATAGACAACGCATGGTGAGCCAACATACAGGTTCCTGGGTGTCCCAGTAAAAAACACCCCCCAATTAGAAAACTCTGATCTGGATTATTGCTGTTTCCACCGGAAACATGTTCACGCACACGGTAGGCACTAATATTGATTAAACAAGTAACTGGATGGATGGACGGACGGATGGATGGATGGATGGATGGATGGTTGAATGAATAGATGGATGAGGCTGTTTCACATTTTCCTCTTGATTTACTTCAAGCATGATAATTGTGTATGTGTGTTAATGTGGATGTATCTATGAACATTTGCAGAGAAAGCCCCAGCTATTTCTGTCCCAGGGAAGAAGATAGTCATAGTTATGTAGTTTGCATATTTCCCCATTTTTTAGTTTACAAGGTCATTTTTCACTGGAGCCCTTTCAGCTGTCCAGCATTAACAAAAGATAAGCACTCCTTCTGCCTCTTCCATGCCTTCCTCCTCCACAATGAGAGCTTTGTGCTGGGAAGATTGCCTATGGATACTTCTTTCCCAAGGCTCCACAGCCTTGTCTGGCTTCTATCAAGAGTATTGATGGGGGAGTGGGAACACAGTTGAATTCAGGGAGCGGTGCCCATGGCCTGGTGCCAGCTCAACAAATCAGGCTGGGGTAGATAATTCAGTGTCTCTTCTGGGATATAGGCAGCCTGTTCACCTGACCGGTTATCCAGCTATCTGCGGCCAGCACCCTGGAAGTCATCAAGCTCTGGTTTCCCAGGGTCTCTTGCTCAAGGCCCAGGAGGGGAAGCTAAGCTGGAGCAAATGGTGAGAGATGGCAGGCAGAAGGACAGGTAGCCAGCGTGAGGGTGTGAAGAATCTTACGCAGTAGTTGTAGGCAGCTGCTGTGGCTACTGTGTCCAGGGCTTCAGTTCACTAATGAGATTAAAATGCCAACAGCCTGCCTCTACACACACTTACTTAGGAACACATTGGCTTGAACTGCTTAATGAGTGTTAGTCAGGAATCTAAGAAAGGCCTGGGCAGGCAGGCGCCTGGCTGATTCCTTGTTGATTAGAATACTAAATGTGTCACCCTTTGAAAGCCCTCAATTGCTTGGAGAGCAAACCCAGGGTTGAGATTTCCTGGTAACCCTTGCATTCCCACTGTTTCCAGATGTTTATAAGTCAGTAAGCTGATCTAAGGAAAGAGTGGTTAATGAGGATGTTTTGACAATGACAGGGACAACAATAATGATGATTATCACAGGAATAAACAGTGGTTATCAAACCTGGCTGTCCACCAGAAACACCCACGGATTTGTTTGTTTGTTTTTTGAAAATACAGCCTCCAGGGCCCTATCCCTAGTGATTTTACTTCTCCAGGCATGGGGGCCCAGGAATCTATACGCTTCATAAGCGCACTGGATGATTCTGATGTTCCTGGCTGTACCCTGGCTTTGGGAACTGCTGCTCCGTGGAATGAGAGCACATTGGACCCACACTGGTATCTGACTGTTACTTCCTAAGCTGCATGGCATTGTGCCTATTGCTTAGTCACTCATAATCCTCTAAAAGGGATTATGTAAAATGGTGCAGCCACTATGGAAAGCAGTGTAATGATTCCTTAAAAAATTCGACATAGAATTGCCATACGGTAAAGCAATTCCACTTCTGGGTATATACCCCCCAAAATTGAAAGCAGGGACTTGAAGAGGTATTTGTATGTACATGTTCATAGCCACATTAGTCACAACAGCCAAGGGATAAAGGCAACCCAAGTGTCCATCAATGGATAATAAATAAAGGAGATGTAGCATATGCATACACGGAGTATTAGCCTTAAAAAAAGGAAGGAAATTCTGACACCTGCCACCATGTGGGTGAACCTCGAGGACATTATTCTAAGTGAAGTAAGCCAGTCACAAAAGGACAAATACTGTATGATACACTTATATGAGGCACCTACAATAATCAAATCATAGAGACAGAGAGTAGAATGGGATGTAGCAAAAGCAATTCTAAGAGGGAAGTTCATAGCAATAAACACCTATGTTAAGAAGCAAGAAAGATCCCAAATAAGCAACCTAATGCCACACTTAAGGGAGCTAGAAAAAGAACAAAGTGAGTCTAAAGTTAGCAGAAGAAAGGAAAAAATAAAGATCAGAGGAGAAATAAATGAAATAGGTAACACAAAAACAAGAGAAAGGATTCTCTGAACTACAAGTTGGTTCTTCGAAAAGGTAAACAAAAGTGGTAAACCCTTAGCTAGACTAACCATGGAAGAAAGATAAAGAACCCAAATCATAAAAATTATAAATGAAAAAGGAGACATTTTAGTTACTACCACAGAAATTGAGGAGGTCATAGAGGCTGCTATGAGCAACTATATGCCAACAAACTGGGCAATCTAGAAGAAATGGAAAAATCTTAGAAACATACAGTTTACCAAGACCAATCAAGAAGAAACAGAAAATTTGAATACGCCAATCATTAGTAAGGAGATTGATCAGTAATCAGAAATCTCCCAACAACAAAAAAAAGCCCAGGACCAGATGGCTTCCCTAATGAGTTTTACCAAACTTTTTTTCCCCCTCTCCCTCTCTCTGTATTTTTTTTAATGTTTATATATTTTTGAGAGAGAGAGAAGGAGACAGAGCATGAGTAGGGGAGGGGCAGAGAGAGAGGGAAACACAGAGTCCGAAGCAGGCTCCAGGCTCTGTCTGAGCTGCAGCACAGAGCCCAGCACGGGTCTTGAACTCACAAACCGTGAGATCATGACCTAAGCTGAAGTTGGATGCTTAACTGACTGAGCCATGCAGGTGCCCCAAATTATACCAAACTTTTCAAGAAGGATTAACACCAATCCTTTCCAAACTCTTTCAAAAAAAAAAAAAAAAAAAAAGAGGAGTGAACACTCCCAAACTCATTTAATAACCAGCATTATCCTGATACCAAAACCAGAAAAAGACATTACTGGAGAAACAAAACAAAACAAAACACTACAGGCCAATATCCCCAATAAATATAGGTACAAACATTCTCAATAAAATACTAGCAAATGAATCCAAAAGCACATTAAAAGTATTATTCACAATGATCATGTGGGATTTATCCCAGGGATACAAGGTTGGTTCAACATACATAAATCAATTAACATGCTATATCACATAATAGAATGAAAGAATCATGATCATCTCAATAGATGCAGAAAAAGCATTTGATAAAATTCAACATCTATTCATGGTAAAAACTCTTAACAAATTAGGCACAGAAGGAACATATCTCAACATATAAAACCATATATGATAAGCCCACAGCTAGCATCATACTCAGTGGTGAAAAGTTGGAAGATTTTCATCTACAGATGAAACAAACAAATACAGAACAAAACAAGAGTGCCCAATTTTACCACTATTATTCAATATAGTACTTAAAGGTCTAGCTAAAGCAGTCAGACAAGAAAAAGAAAGAAAAGTTTTCAGAATTGGAAAGGGAAGAAATAAAATTGTTTCTATTTGCAGATGACGATTTTATATAAACTCCTAAAGACTCTGCCAAAAACAAAAAAAAAAAAAGAGAGAAAGAGAGAGAGAGAGAGAGAGAAAGAAAGAAAGAAAGAAAGAAAGAGGAAGGAAGGAAGGAAGGAAGGAAGGAACCAACCTGTGAGGTCTAATCAATGAATTCAGTAAAGTTTCAGGATGCAAAATTAACATACAAAAATCAGTAGTGTTTCAGGGTGCCTGGGTGGCTTAGTTGATTGAGCATCTGACTTCAGCTCAGGTCATGATCTCATAGTTCAGGAGTTCGAGCCCCACATCTGGCTCGCTGCTGTCAGCACAGAGCCTGCTTTGGATCCTCTGTTCCCTTCTCTCTCTCTGCCCCTTCCCCGCTCATGCTCTCTGTCTCAAAAATGAATAAACATTTTTAAAAAATCAACAGTGTTTCTATATACTAACAACAAATTTTCTGAAAAAGAAATAAAGCAATCAATCCCACTGACAATAGCATCAAAAACGGTAAAATATTTAGGAATACATTTAACTAAGGAGGTGAAAGATCTGTACTCTGAAAACTATAAGACACTGATGAAAGAAATCAAAGAAGACACAAATAAATGGAAAGGTATCCTGTGTTCATGAATTCGAAGAGTTGATATTGTTAAAATGTTCATACTATCCAAAGCCATCCACAGATTCAGTACAATCTATCAAAATTCCAGTGGCCCTTTTTACAGAAGTAGAAAAAGCACCCCTAAAAATTTATATGGAACCACAAAAGATCCTGAATAGCCAAAGACATCCGAGTAAGAACAAAGCAGCAGGCATCAAACTTCCTAATTTTGAGCTATATTATAAAGTTATAGTCATCAAAACGGTGTGTTATTGGCATAAAAACAGAGAAATAGACCAACGCAAAAGAGTCGATAGCCCAGAAATAAACCTAAACATATATCGATAACAAATAGTTTACAAGGGAGCCATGAACAGTCAATAGAGAAAAGACAATAAAGACAGTCTCTTCAATAAGTGGTGCTGGGAATAACTGGATATTCACACGTAATAGAATGAAACTGGACCCATCTCTTACACCACTCTAAAAAATAACTCAAAATGGATCAAAGACTTAAATGTAAGACCTGCAACTAGAAGAACACAGAGGGAAAAAGCTCTTTGCCGTGGGGCTTGATAACGCTTTCTCGGATGTGACACCCAAAGCACATGCAACAATATCAAAAATAAACAAGTAACACTTCAAATTGAAATGCTTCTGCACAACAAGAGAAACGCTCAACAAAGTAAAAAGACAACCCACAGAATGGGAAAAGATAATTGCAAACCATTTATCTGATAAGGGGTTAATATCCAAAATATATAAAGAATTTATATAACTCAATAGCAAAAACAAACAAGCAAACAAACAAAACAATAACCCAATTACAAAATGGGCAAAGGACCTTAATAGACATTTCAGTAGGTACATGAAAAGATACCAACATCATTCGTCATTAGGGGAATGCAAATTAAAACCACAATGAGATACTACCTCGCACCTAGAATGGCCACAATCAAAAAGATGAGATAACAATTGTTGGCATCTGTGTGTGTGGATTGTGTGCATATTTATTGGTGGGTATGTAGACATACACGGAATATTATTCAACCATAAAAAAAAAACAAGGAAATCATACCATTTGTGACAAAATGGATGAACTTTGAAGGCATTAATGATAAATGAAATAAATCAAAAAGACAAAGGAGCACCTGGGTGGCTCAGTTGGTTAAGCATCCGACTCCTGACTTCGGCTCAGGCCGTGGTCTGATGGTTCATGGGATCAAACCCACTTCAGGCTTTGCACTGACAGCACAGAGCCTGCTTGACATTCTCTCTCTCTCCCTTTCTCTCTGCCCTTCCCCTGCTCATGTGCTCGCTCTCTCTTTTTCTTTCTCTCTCTCTCAAAATAAATAAACATTTAAAAAAAAGACAAAGACAAATACCGTATTATCTTACTTGTAGTTGAGATCCAAAACAACAACAACAACAACAACAGCAACAAAAACCCAAACCAGAAAAACAAGCAGACTCACAGAAAAAGAGACCAGACTTTTGGTTACCAGAGGCAGAAGGTGAGGACGAGAAGAATTGGAGGAAGATGGGCGAAAGGTACCAGATGTCCAGTTATAAGCACTAAGGATGTAATGAGCAACATGATGACCAGAGCTAACACTGCCCTGTTAGATACGTAGGGAAGTGGTGACGAGAGTAGGTCCTAAGAGTCCTCATCACAAGTAGAATTTGTTTTTCCATTTGTCTTTTCTTCTTTCTTTTCTTTTTATCATACCTGTGTGAAAAGATGGATTTCAGCTGAACCTGCTGTGGGAATCATCTCACAATATATGTAAATCAAATCATCATGCTATACTCCTTAAACTTTTACAGTCATATGTATCAATTGTTTATCAAGAAAATGGAAAAAATTAAAACTTATTAAGTTTTTGAGCATAAGTATAAAGTACTTATATGCAGATCTGTGGTAAACATTTTACACAATCCCTAGTTTGCCCTAAAATGTCCTATGAGGTCTATATTATCATCACTGTTTTACAAATAAGGAAAACTGAGTCCAGTGACTTGTGGGTCCAAGGCAACATGGTTGACGTCATTCAGGAATCAGAACCTGAAGTCTATCTGGCATCAGTGTATTTTTGACTCCAGCAGATTTACTATGTAGGAGGTAAATCAGGGATGATTATTCATTTTCAGAAACAAAATCATTTACTTGCTTTACAGAAGTCCTTTGAAAAGCAACTCTCACGTAGTACGTTGAACGTAAAACCTTGATTATAAAGATTCATCTGGGGAGAGCATTTTCAAGAATAATCTTTCCCATCTGTGTGGCTATAAAACTGTATCAGAACACTGTCACAGGTATCATGTTAAACATCAACTTGACTTAGACAAAAACTTTTCACTCTTTCCTCTATAGTAATACCATTTATTTGGTATTTATTGGTGGTTAAAAAAAAAACAAACAAACGGGCTTTGATACTAAATTGGCATCCCAGCTTTACTGCTTATTAGCTGTGTGAACTAAGGCAAGCTACTTAGCCTCTCTGAATCTCAGTTTCTTCATCTGTGCAGTAGGCATTATTTTTTTTAATTTTTTTAATGTTTATTTTATTTTTGAGAGAGAGAGAGAGACAGAGCGTGAGTGGGAGAGGGGCAGAGAGAGAGGTAGACACAGAATCTGAAGCAGGCTCCAGGCCCCAAGCTATCAGCACAGAGCCTGACATGGGGCTTGAACTCATGAACTGCGAGATCATGGCCCGAGCTGAAGTCAGTCGCTCAACTGACTGAGCCACCCAGGCACCCCAAGTGCAGTAGGCATTATAATTGGGGTTTTATATATAATGAATGTTAAGCCCTTGTCCCTGAGTGTCACACAAGTGAGGAATGGCATTTGTAATTTACCATGTTCATCCAACTACCCTTTAAGAGTAATTTGGCCTGCTATGTAGGAAACTATAGTCAGATTAATGGGAAGAGATTTTTTTTCCATTGTCAATTAATACATAGACATTCTGCTTTGTATTTCAGTCTCATGTGAACTTTCCGAGTGTCCTCAAATCCCATTAACACGAGGACACCGATGGATTTGAGTTTCTGGAAAAGCCAATCTAATATCCTAACCCTAAGGTAGAGAAAAATCCCTATATTCTACTTCTCAACGTTTTTGTTTTTTTTTTTTTTTTTTTTTTTTTTTTTGGGACAGAGAGAGACAGAGCATGAACGGGGGAGGGGCAGAGAGAGAGGGAGACACAGAATCGGAAACAGGCTCCAGGCTCCGAGCCATCAGCCCAGAGCCTGACGCGGGGCTCGAACTCACGGACGGCGAGATCGTGACCTGGCTGAAGTCGGACGCTTAACCGACTGCGCCACCCAGGCGCCCCCCCTATATTCTACTTCTGTTGCCTCAGTTTCCTGACCTTGCTCACAAGATTCTGGTAGTCTTGGCCAGTACCCTAGAATGCCCAACTAGGAATAGCATGTGAGGCCAGCTAGAATGCTGCACCCTCTTGTAGACACTAGGGATTCTCAAGAACAAGGGCAGTTAGATATTGAGATCTGGAGTTCAAGAAAGAGGTCAGGGCTGAAGAGTAAGAGTCAGGTTGCAGGCCCCAAAGTAGAAGCAATTATCCAGGAGAGGGGTAGCATGAGAAGAAAAGACCAGATTGAGTTTGTTGCAGTGATTCAGGGGAAGTGCAGACCTGAGTCAGTCCGTGGTAGTGGGAACAGAAGGAAAGTTATGAAGGTACAGTCAATATGATGTGGTTTCCGCTAGTTTTAGGGTTAGAAAAAAGACATCAAGATAATTCAGAACTAATTCCAGCCCCAGCCCTGTCCTCTGCCCATCCCAGGTGAAATATGTCCCTCCTCATTTATGCCCCCTCTGAGTTTCTCCATAGCAAACCCCACAGTGTATTGTAATTGTCTGTCTATGTATCTACATCTCCCGCATTTCCATCATCCAAGGGCTTACTGACTTCCTTCCAGGTCCTGAATCAAGTGGTGTTCCCCCCTCCTCCAGGTCTCTGTCTCCCTTATCCTGATTCATTTCTCTTCACAGCACTAGCCACACAGATATTGCGTGTCTCCCCTGGCTAGCACTGCAGTTCCAGAGAGCAGGGACTTGGCCTAGCCTGCTTTGTTTATGACTGTGTTCTTAGCACCTAGAAGAGTACTCGAGGTGTTCAGTGAACATTTGTTAAGTCTCCCTGGACTCTTCACATCCCTGACTGCATGTCCCCAGTTCATATGATGTGGATTCCTAACCATCTTGGCCACAGCCTGGAGACCTCACCCCACACAGCAGTCCAAAGGCTGTCTGCACTGTTTTGTTCTGAATAATTGGGCTGTGATTCCCTTGATGAAGACACTCTGATAAACAGGTTCACTTATATAATTTGTGGGGTACAATGTGAATTAAAAATGTGTATCCCTTTTAAAAATTATTGAGAATTGGGGGGCGCCTGCTTGGCTCAATCAGTTACGTGACTTTGGCTCAAGTCGTGATCTCACGGTTCACGAGTTCAAACCCCGCATCTGGCTCTGTGATGACAGCTTGGAGCCTGGAGCCTACTTTGGATTCTGTGTCTCCCTCTCTCTCTGCCCCTCCCCTGCTTATTCTCTCTCTCTCTCTCTCTCTCTCTCTCTCTCTCTCTCTCTCTCAAAAATAAATAAGGCATTAAAAATTTTTTTAAATATTTTCAAAAAAGTATTAAGAATTTGAAGATAGCCACAGCGGAGCATTTAACCAAGGATGGGCCCTTCTGAGTGCAGGACCCTGTGTGACTATACAAGTCACATCTGTACGGAAAGAACCAGGGCTTAGTAGCTTGTAAATATGAAGCTTGGAGTTTCTATTTTGTCATGTAGAAAATAAGGAACTACAGGACGGTTTTGAACAGAGGTGACATTTAAAGTTTATCTCATTTCTTCCCTGACTGTAAATTATACTCATTGTGAAAATTTGCACAAGTGAAACAAGGTACAAAGCCCTGTTAACCTCTTTTTTTCTCCTATCTCCCACCTTACAGGCACCAAATCCAAAAATAACCCATGAAACATTTGGTTAATTTCCTTATCTGAGGTGGGTTTTTTTTTTTTCCTGATGTAACATAGTTAAGATCATACTTCAGCTGCCATTTTTGCCCTGCTTTATTCACATGACATTGTAAGAAGAGGCAGGTCAGGGGATCCCTCTTAAATGTATGCTTAGCAAGATTGGCCTGGAAGCCAGTTTACAGAGTGGACTAGGGGCACAGGGTTGACAGCAGGGACTGAGATAGAGGTAGAGTTAGGGTCCTGGAGGAGAAAACCGGGGAGGCCCTGGATTAAGGGTTTAAGGGTAAGAGTGGAAGGAGGACAGTTTGAGAGCTGAAGCTGATAGGAGGTGACCATAATCTCTACTCCTCTTGAATTCCCTTGATTAGTGGGAAAGAACAGGAAGATCTGGCCATGTCTTTTGTAGACTCTGCAAGCAGTGGGGCATTTCTAAAACACAACTCTTTGGCTTCTCCTTTCCAAGGTAGACCTGCCCTTCCCTTCCACCCCACCCCCCGCTGCACTCCCCGGCTCCCGGAGCTCCTACTCCCTAAGCTGGGCCCCAGAACAACCTTGGGCAATAGCAAACGGGAATCCATGGTGAGAGCAGGCATGGCGAGGTGAGGGTTCTCAACATCAGCAGATGCCTCAGGGTTTAGATTTGCCCATTTGTTGGTAATCTGCAGTGACTGTGCCTGCAAAGGGGAGAGTTAACATTGTCGCTGGATCCTTAATTGTGCATTTCATGAATTTTCATGTTTCCGCTCGCAAGCTTAATGTTGCTTTCTCGGTGAGTTTTTTTGAACTTGAGCATAAGAGCCTTGTAATTACTGAGTGTTGTGGATTGCAGAAGGTGATTAAAATGGATTTCATGAAATCGGAGTTCCCCCACCCCCCCACCCCCACTTACACCACCAGGCCCAATAGGTGGGGGAGTGAGTCAGACACAATCCCACCAAGTTCAGATAATCAGGGTATGAAGGGCATGAAGTTTCTTCTCCAGGCTTTGCCTGCCTGGGTCTTGGATTTGCTCCAAGATGGCCCTCTCTCTTCTCTTCCTCCCCCCTCCTCCTCCCTCTTCTGAATGAAGTCTAGCTGTCTCCCTGACCCCACCGGGGCTGGCTGCTTTCTCACTCACAGCAACAATAAAACAGAGTGGATTTTCATCTTTGCTTTTGTACCACCACTAAGTGTGTTTCATTTGCCTCCACTGTCAGCCTAGACTCCCACCTGAGAGGGTCATTCATTTTGAATAGAGGCTTGAAAATTGCTAAAACTAGCGAGGGTGTAAGAATTCCCTCTTCAGCCTCCCTTTTTCCTAAGACAAGTTGGTTGTTGATGGAAGTAAGCTCCAACCTCTACCTTACTCTGAATCAGGGAGGGCCAGGTGGTGCTCCGAAGGGGAGGGGGAGGGTTAATGACCTAGTGGGGAGGGGGCGGGAGGGGGAGGAGTGGTCTGCAGGTTTCCTGAGGGTGGGAACCCTGCCTGGAAGGAGGAGGGGGATCCTGGTGGGATCCCTGGAAAAGGAAAGCAGAGGGGCAGGGAGTCCAGCCTGGCTAAACCAGAAGATGATGCTATGGAAATGACCCTCCTTGACCAACGAGGAAACCAAGTCAACTTACCTAAGTGAGTGAGTGTGTGAGTGTGTGTGTGTGTGTGTGTGTGTGTGTGTGTGTGTGTAATATTAGTGCTGGAAGGGACTTGGGAAGTCATCTGAGCCAGTTCTTCCATTAAAAAAAAAAAAAATCTCTCCTTCACTGCAGCTGGCCTGGCCCAGAAGAGCCCAGGCAGCCCCTTTGTGTGAATTAGGAAATGGTACACCTTCCCTACCCAAGTAAACACAGGAGCCCAGCCCTGAATCACCCCCCTTAACTGAACGTCCTCGAGCAGTGAGCAACCTGCCCAACCGTATGCAGTATCCCTTGAACAGAGACTGAAAGTGGGTGTCTCTGACTTCACAGCACTCCCTGTGCCCCTAACCATACCCTCCGCCATACCAAAACCCCCACCACACTGAACCCTGCCTGACTCTCTCAGAGTTTCCCCGTATCTGAGAGCTTAGCCACCCATATTCTAGAATGTAACTGTTGATATTATTTACACACAAGCATATACAAATTAACAGACACAGGTACACTCGCGTGAGTAAATGTGTCCTCTATAAGTATTCAAAGATGTTACTACTTGGGGTGCCTGGGTGGCTCAGTTGGTTAAGCGTCTGGCTCTTGACTTCACCTCAGGTCATGACCCCAGGGTCGTGGGATTGAGCCCCCTAACTGGGGCTCTGCGCTGACGGTGGAGCCTTCTTGAGATGCGCGCTCTCTCTCTCTCTCTCTCTCTCTCTCTCTCTCTCTCTCTCTCTCTGCCCTTCCCCTGCTCACATGTGCGAGCGCACTCGCTCGAGCTCTCTCTGTCAAATAAAAATTAAGATTAAAATTTAAAAAATGCACAAAGATGTTACTGCTCATGGCAGAGCGTGTTCGTGCAGGGCAGGAGGTCCTCTGCACCTCACACAAGGGATGGGATAGGTTGACACTCCTGTGGCTCATCACCTACCCTGCCTCTCTCTCCTCACACCTTACCCCTCCACCATGAACTTCAAGGTCCCCACACAGACGGCATTTTTCATAACTCCTTCTCGTTGTGTGATCCCTCTGCCTGGCATGCTTCTCTCTCACTCGTTCCATCCAGAAAATTCCTGCCAAGCTGTGCTTTGGCAGTGCTTTGCGTCTCCTCTCCAACGCCTTCCTTGACACTCCTCCTCCACCCCTCCTTTCTCTATATGACCCATGTCCTCTGTGGATTTAGCATTTGTGGCGTGCCTGGCACCATATTGTACTTGGGTTTCCATGGCAGTTCCCCACTATACCGTGGGCTCCTGACGGTGGGCCCACAGTCTAACCCATCTCTGTGCCCCCTGTGTGCAGCACAGCCCCTGCACATTGAGGAGGCCCCGTTTTGGTGAATGCCTTAGCCCTGAAAGAGGAAGGGAGATCCTTCACAGCACAGGCCCGGAAAGATGGCCACAGCTTAATAGCCTGGGAAAGCAGGGTCAGGTGCTTTGCTGACAAAGGGCCTGTCTCAAGGTACCCTGTCCCTGATCTCAGTGTCACCTCTCTGAAGTCAACACACTCCACCCATCCTCTGGGATGGGGAGCCTGTGAAGCAGGACAACCTGTCTTTGGCCAGAACTGTGGAACTCACCTGAAACACACAGCTTCATAGACCTGACAGGGTCTCTGGTCTCCACGTCAACTTGGGGATCCAGGAGCCCCAACGGACAGCTCTTTCCTCCACTAATCCAGCACTGTCACCACCTGGTCCTACTCAAACTGTTGACAGGGAGAGGTGGCAGCTGCTAAGACAATCCCCGTGACCCACCCTTCACCAGCACATATTCCCCAAGCACCCCATGAGAGCTGGGCCACGGACTCTAGGCACCAGGCCAGAACTTAGCCACGCAGGCTTCCCAGTGTGCTGCAAACGAGTTATAGGGGGACACAGTTATCCATCTCCTCTGCTACCGGGTAGTTAGAGGTGGCATTGCCAGACCAATATTACCCTCTTCTCTCTCTGTGTGCTGTGAGTTGGTGAGGGTTGGACATCTACTGTAGCAGGTTTGCAGCAAATAAAACCTCGTCCTACCCTGAAGGTGGGACCATCCTATAACGCAGGGCTCTGAGAGTGATCAGCATGGAGATGTACAAAGTGTCTTGTCTGCAGACAGGGCGGACGTTATTACTTCTGCTAAACGGGTCACAGAAGACTTTACAGAAGAGGTGATATTTCAACTAGGCTTCAAAGGAGAAGTAGAAATTCACCAGCAGGAAATGTCTTTCGGGCCAGACCACGGAAGGAGGCAGGCAGAAGGCAAGGGAAGAAGTCACAACAATTTAGCAGCTATATTAGGTACCGGTGGAGTGCTAGGTATGGATTGTCTCATTTAATCCTTTTTGCAGCCCTCTGGTTTTCCCCTTTTATGCCTGAAGGAACTGAGGCACAGAGGAGTTCAGTAATTACCCAGAGCCACACAGCTAATAGTGGCAGAGCTAGGATTCAAAACCAAGCTTTGTTCCAGAGAGGCCATCATCTTGTAAATATCAAACTTAACGTTCCTGAGTACCTATTATTTATTTGTAAGGCACTGTAGGACACTTTCCAAATGTGGACTCATTAAACCCTCTCAGCAACCCTTCGAAACCTTTTACATGTGGGGAAACAGAGGTTTAGAGGGGTTGCCCAGCTTATCCCACTCCCTTGGGGGGCTGGGCTTTGAACCCTGGCCTACCTGCCTGGAGCTCTCTCCACGGCCTCTCAGGCTCTGTCAGCCTTCTCTCGCCTTGCTTCCCCGGCTAGGAGCCTCCTGGGATTATTCCCCCGGAGCTCAGTGAGAACCACTGCCTCGGAAGCCCATAAAATGAGGCTGGTTCGCATTCAGGCTGAGCAGCTCACTTCACAGGGCTGCCTCTGCCCACCTAGCAATTAGGCCGTGTCACCCCAAGCCTGCCAAGAATGCTTCATAAATACTTGTGCCCGGCCAAATTTATTGGCGAGCTATATTAATCACATTTTAAAAATAAAAAGTGAAATAAATAATAAGTGGCAATATTCTGCTTTCATAAAAACCACCTGCAGCTCCAAAAGGTAGCTGGCACCTTGCTTTCTTGAACTGTCACACGTCCCTGCTCACTGCCATAAATGTTAACATCCCTCCTTAGACAGATAACCAGCTCTGACAGGAATCCACAGATGTGTGCAAAGTGAGTCACTGCTACACTGGCATCGTCAAATGGAGACGATGGAATTATCCTGGGCCTGCTGGGTGGCGGGGAGGAAATTACCAACTGTGAGTGTTTTCCAGGCCGTGGTGGGGGAGGGGCAGGGAGGGAGGCCGAGACAAAGGGAGGATGGAGAACAGATCCTCCTCTGGACACACTCACCAAGTGGGAACCCATTTCTGGGCCAGGTGCATGGTGGTCACTGGGCCTAATGGCCAGTGTCACTGCCAGCCTGGGAGCACCTGAGGAAAGAGGAGAGACGTTGTTTTTTATCGTGTGATTAATATTTTTACTTTTTCCGATTACAAAGTAATACCACCTACATGATGTGTCCTTCTGAGGATATAACATTTGGAAGCACGTGACGCCCTTTTGCCCCTTATTGGTGATATTATTTTTGATCACATGATTAAGACGGCATATCAGTGATAGATGTATATTCACACACACACACATATACACAATATATAATGAATCGTGGATCTATATATTAAGACATTTACATATATATGTTTTATATATGTGTGTGTGTTGTGTGTATGGAGAGAGAAAATGAGAGATTTCTATTAAGGAATTGGCTTGCACAACTGTAGGGCTGGCAAGTCTGAAATCCACAGGGCAGGCCAGCATTCTGGAAATGCAGGCAGGAGTTGCTGCTTCAGTTTGATGTGCAAGGTAGAATTTTGTTCTCTGAGAAACCTCAGTGGTTGTTCTGAAAGTCTTTCAACTGATTGGATGAGGCCCACCCACATCGCTGAGGATAATCTCCTTATTTTCTTAAGGCCAACTGATTCTAGATGTTAACCACATCCACAAAACGCTTGCACACTGTCAGCCAGAATGTTTGAAGAACTGGGTACTACAGCCTAGCCAAGAACCCATAAAACTAACCATCCCAGATGGTTTCCAGTTCCCCTGTTGCCAGATTGTCCTTTGTAATAAGTAAGTATTTTATAGGGAGATACTTCAAGGCTATGTGAATATCCTGTTCTTTATCAAACCTTCCCCCCCATCACCCCGCCCAGATCTACTACTGATTCTTGCTGGAATCGCTTTTACTGTGACAGTTATATGAAGTGCTTTCCCTGGGAGAAGGGATCTGAGAACCTGGTTTCAGGACCCAGCTTTACCACTCAGTTGGTTCTGTGACCTTGGACAAGTCACCTGACTTTTCCCAAGCGAGGCTCCTCCCTGCTCAAACAGGGATGACAGCACTTGACCCAAAGTCTTGGAGCACTTACTGAATGTACCAAGAAAGCGCTTCATAAATGTTTGTGGCATTGCAAGCATTAAGTGGACACATCCATGACTCAGTGAGGTAATAGCTGATCTTATTCCGGGGCCTTATTGGTTTGGAGAGGAACCTGAGACCACTGGGAGGGTTCCTTCAGCAAAATCATCTTCTTTACCATCCTCATTGTGGGATACAGTGTCAAACTCTGCCATTAACATTGACCCAGGGAACGTTGACCCACTGTGACAGGATACATCATCTGAGAAACGTTCCCAGAGCTGGCGACATTTAAGCTGAGTGTTGAAGGACAAGGCTTGAATTCAGACAAGAGAGGACAAGTATTCCAGCTGGAAGAGGGGCATGGGCAGTGGAGAGGGCATCGAGAAAGGGATAAGGAGAATGGCTAGTCTTGAAGCATGGGTGGGCGCTATTAAGTTTTCCAAAAGCATCACAGAGGGAGTTGTCTATTTGTATCCTTTTCCCTGCCATTGCTATTATGATTGTGATTAGCATTACTATGTCAAGTCATGTGTATGTACGCTCTTGTAGACATAGTCGAAAGCAAGTCATTGTTCTGAAGCAGCATGGCGTGGGGGTTATGATACGGACTCTGGGGCCAGACTGCTTAAGATCAAATCCCAGCTCTGGCAACCTAGTGTTTGCAGGACCCTGAGAAAATTGATTAACCACTCCCTGCCTCAGCTTCCTCATCTGTAACGTAGGGGTGGGAATCATAGTAACTTCCTCATAGAATTATAGTGATGAATGAATGAGTTCATGTTTCTTCAGGCCTTAGCATAGTACTGGTGGGCACAGAGTAGATGATGTGTACTTGTTTGATAAGCAAGAAAATATATTTTAGATATTTACTCGCTGGTCAAAAACTTACTGTTTTCTTTAAGCTGTGTAACAACATATCGTTAATGCTTCCATCTGTCGTCAGTCTGCTTACATTCCAGTTTACTTGGCTGCCACAGCGAAAGGTAATCCCTAACCTGCTGCCAAGGAGAGAAGCAGAAGTTGGGGATCAGAAGATGGGAGTTCTGGTCCCATCTCTGCCATTACCCTGCACTACAACCTTGGACAAGTCACTGTCTCTGTCTCAGCCTCAATTTTTCTATCTGTACAGTGGGAAAACTGAGCTGGACGATCTCAAAAAGCACCACCAACCCTACCTCTTGAGTGGTGGTGACCTTGCCCCGGCTCTCATTTCAGGGACAGGCTGGGGACTGGTGTCCATCCAGCACTGACTGTACTCCAGGCGCTGCGAGGCGCCCTCCTCACGTGCTGTCCTGTGTGGTCCTCACAGCAACCCCGCGATGAAAGTGTGTCATTTCACATTACAGTTGGAGACACCAAGGCTCTGGGAGGTCAGGTGGCCAGGCTGCTCACTCCGCTGACATGGAGCACAGCTGGGACCCCAGTCTGGGAGTGCCCATCCCCACACATCTCCTTTCTGTTAGGCTGGCTTCCTCCCCAGCGGGTACTCAGCAAAGGTTTAGTGGAGTGAGTGAGTGAGTGAGTGAGTGAATGAGCAGATGCATTCTTGCTCTGTTATGTTTGGGGAAATTTCTCCTCCTCCCCCTCCTCCTCCTCCCCCTCCTCCCGCTCCTCCTCTTCCCCCTCCTCCCCCTCCTCCTCCTGCTCCTCCCCCCTCCTCCTCCCCTCCCCCCCTTCTCCTCCTCTCCTCCTCCCCCTCCTCCTCCTCCCCCTCCTCCTTCCACTCCTCCTCCTTCCCCTTCTCCCGCTCCTCCTTCTCCTCCTCCCTCCTCCCGCTCCTCCTCCTCCCCTTCCTCCTCCTCCCCCTCTTCCCTCTCCTCCCCCTCCTCCTCCTTCCCCTTCTCCCACTCCTCCTCCTCCTCCCCCCTCCTCCCGCTCCTCCTCCTCCCCCTCCTCCTCCTCCCCCTCTTCCCTCTCCTCCCCTCCTCCTCCTTCCCCTTCTCCCCCTCCTCCTCCCCCTCCTCTTCCTCCCCCTCCTCCTCCCCCTCCTCCTCTTCCCCCTCCTCCTCCTCCCCCTCCTCCCCCTTCTCCTCCTGCTCCTCCCTCCTCCTCCCCTCCTCCTCCTGCTCCTCCCCCTCCTCCCTCTCCTCCTCCTCTCCCTCCTCCCCCTCCTCCTCCTTCTCCTCCCCTCCTCCCTCTCCTCCTCCTCTCCCTCCTCCCCCTCATCCTCCTTCCCTTCCTCCTGCTCCTCCTCCTCCCCCTCCTCCTCCTCCCCCCTTCCCTCTCCTCCCCTTCCTCCTGCTCCTCCTCCTCCTCCCCCTCCTCCCCCTCCTCCTACTCCAGGTAGCTAGGCTTCCTGCCTTTGTCACTTATGAGCTGTGTGACTTGGAGCAGATGATTTAACTTTGCTTGGTCTATAAAAGAGGGAAAATAATTCCTACTTGATGCAACTACCTTGAGGGTTAAAAAAGAGCTCGGCTGAAACACGAGCAGAGTGACTAAATTCTAGGTAATTGGAAAAGAATAAGGTAACTTCTTGTTTGCGGTTGTGTGAATCAGTGGTTTTCAGATTTTCATGGAAAAGTAAAATTCCAGTATAAAGTTACCAACTTTGTGTTTTGCTAAGTAAGCCAATTAAATAAGAGAATTCCTAGTAGTAACTAGAGTGTGCCCAGCCCTGAGCCGGTTCTCCCAATCACCCAGCCACATGATTACCTCACTGGTGCAGAGGGCTGCCCAGAATCAGCCCTTTACCTGTCTGGTTTAGGTCAGTATCTGCCAAAGTGAAGTTTAGGGTCTCCTTTAAGTGGGCCCCATAAGGCTGAAGCTGGCTAGATGGGAGAAGAGGGGAAATGGGCATTTACCAGGCTGGGCTACTTGGCAGGCCTCTCCGGCTCTACCCTGATACAATGGAAAAGCTTCTGAACTAGGAATCAGAAGGTATAGATTCAGCCTCTCCTCTGCCTCCTGTTTGCTCTATGAACATGTTCTTTCCTGCCCTGAGCCTCAGTTGACCCATTTGTGACATAAGGGTTACTGTAATGACCTTGCTTGGCCAACCTCCCAAGGCTGTTGTGAGGATCCAGTATGTATATCATAGCCTGTGATGTGCTCTTTACATATGAAGGATCAGCACCACTGATATCTGACAGCAGTGAAGGCAGTTGGGGCCAGAGCTGGGAGGGGCAGGGAGAATTGGATTCTGATGGTGTAAACCTACAGGGCGGGTCCATCCTTTGTTACTGAGTTTCCACTTGGGAGAATTGTACCCAGTGTCAGACTGGATTTGTCTGGGGACACAGACGATATGAATCGCAAGGAAGCAGCGGCACAAATGGAGTTCCAAATGAAGCCAAATAATTTTCATTGGTTTTACACTAGCTATTAACTATGTTGAGAGGGAGAAAAGAGTGATTTCACCCTTTTGACCTGAAATTGGGGTTCGTTGGTAGCTCACACCTGTGCTATATTAAGTTGTGGGTTCAGTCAGGGGTAATTACAGAATATAATTATGAACTGCACTCTGCATGTATATATCTACATGTTTCAAGATACAACCTCTCAAGATAGTTCGACCTTCCTAGATAGTTCATTTTTCACAAAGAAGGCCTAGCATAAGCCTGCTACAATCAAGCCTATAATGGGTACACCAGGAGGCTATTAGAAAGGACTTAGGACCTTCACAGGGCTTCTGGGTCAAGTGCTGGGTCCCTGGGAGACTTTATACATCTCTCCAATTAGACAGTAGTAGTGGCCCAAATGAGGGAGATGGGCCTGCTTCTTATCTTTTCCTCAACTCCCTCTGAACCTTGTAAAGTTCTTGTTCGCAGGAGGATTCCTCACCTGAAAAGTGTCCCGTTTTGACTGTTTACCCGAAGTCCGGTAAAATGTACGGACCCTCTGACCCAGTAATGGCACTTTAATGGACCTGAGTGACAATCACACAAAGATATTTATTTGCACGGAGATGCTCCTTCGCAGCCCTGGAGGACTGGAAACACCTAAATGCCACCTGTAGGGGCTGGATAAGCAAAGGGGGGTTACTCTATGCAAGGAAGCAGTGGGCCCTCCCTAAAAACTGAGACAGCCAGCTGAGTAGATAGTTGTGAAAGATATTTATGATGTGGTAAGTGGCGGGGGGCGGGGGGACAAGAAGATTACAAAGTAATATAAATAAAGCGGTTGTATCTTAAGAAAAAAGAAGTGATGTGTGTGAGCGCGCGCACACACACACACACACACGCAGAAAGGCCTGGAGGGACTGCCATGTACTGGATGTTAGTTGCAATTCTCTCCCATTAGTGGGGACATGAGGAATCTATTATTTTCTTTATGTTTTTTTTTTTCGTATTTTCGGCTACTCACAAAAATTTCTTGAGTCCCTGCTATGAAGAGTCCTTGCTTTGGAGAAGCTTACAGTCTTGTCGGGAAGAGACAAAGAATAAAAAATACACAACTAGTTCCAAATGCTGATAAGGGCTGGGAAGAAAAACAAGATCATTAATTTGAGAGACACTGACTCGGGAGGAAAGACCAACATCGGCTGGGCTGGCAAGGGAAAGAGGCCCTAGAGAGGGACCATTTATTTTATTTTATTTTTTAAGTTTTTTTAAGTTTATTTGTTTTCACAAGAGAGAGTGAGAGAGAGCACAAGCAGGGAAGGGGCAGAGAGAGAGAGAGAGGGAGACACAGAATCCGAAGCAGGCTCCGAACTGTCCGCACAGAGCCCGACACAGGGCTCGAACCCACAAACTGTGAGATCATGACCTGAGCTGAAGTCGGACACTTAACCGGCTGAGCCACCAGGTGCCCCTAAAGGGGCCATTTAAATGACACCTGACAAATGAGAGAGAGACACCAGAAGAAATCCAGGATAGGAGTGTTCTAAGAAGAAGAAACAGCCAGTGCAAAGGCCCTGAGATGAAAAAGAATGTTGTACAATAACCATGTATTTATTTCTATAATCAGATAAAAAATGTTATTCAGATACCTATTTGATCCATTCAAAAACTCATAGGACACATGTGAATGCTCCTGTTCTGGGGACCAGTCAGAGAGCAGTTGGAACAAGAAAGCAAGGAGCTGTGGAAAGTGCCTTCCATGTGCCACCATTGACTGATTCTCTAGAAGGACGTAGCCCTCGAGGCCAGCTCATGGTTCGCCTTACCTTCCCTGAGGCCGTTTTCCTCCTTTACATTTTGACATTTCTGAGTGCGGAAATTGTGATTGTCATTGCACTCAATGTGTCATTTACACATTGCGTTTTATTTTCTCTTCTCAAAGAGGCTGTTGCTGAATTGACGATGATTCTTACAATTGCTGGCGTCTTCGGACTGACGAAACACAGTGATAATGTGGCAATAATACTAAAAGGACCAGGCTTGGGAAATGGAAGGATCTCGGTGGAAGTCAGTGCTTCCTCCTAAAGGGGGGTGTTGAGGGACCATGAGGATGCACTGTGTCTCATGGATCTCTATGCTCCCAGAGCACCAGCCATGGCCAAGCCTGGTGCAGGGGACCAGGGGACCGAAATGCTTACAACACGGCCTTGGTCCATCCTTGGGGAGCAACCAGAAAGGGAGACAGGCCTGTAACCAGGCAAGTATAACCCTATTTGGTAAATGCTAGGGTGAGGAGAGGCCCTGGAGGCTGGGGGAGCCAGAGGTGGTAGCCTCAATCTGTGCTTGGGTGGGTCAAGCTTCTGGAAGAGCTTCCAAGGCAGACAAGGCAGGAAGAGTGTTCAGAGTGGAAGGACACAGGCACGAGCCAGTGTATGCAGGGAATGGTGTGGAATGGTGGCTGCAGGACAGGATGTGCGCAGAGGACGCCCCTCATCTGGAGATTACACTGGGCCTTGATGGTACGTCAAAGGCATTGGAGACCTGGAAAGATTTTAAGCCAAGAAATGACATGGCTACGTGCTATGTTGTCCAGTATAGTAGCCACCGGTCACAGGTAGCTATTTAAATTAATTGAAATTAAATAGCTCTTTTAAAAGCTGTGAGAACACCTGAAAAAAAAAAAAAGTTAAATTAATGTAAACTCAGTTCCTCGGGGGGTGCCTGGGTGGCTCAGTCAGTTAAGGATCAGACTTCAGCTCAGGTCATGATCTCACGGTTTGTCGGTGCAGAACCCGCTTCGGATCCTCTGTCTCCCTCTCTCTGCCCCTCCCCCACTTGTTCTCTCCCTCTCTCTCAACATAAATAAATAAACTTAAAAATAAAACATAAATAAAACCTCAGCCACACTGGTCACGTTTCCAGTGCTCCACAGCCACGTGTAGCTAGTCGTACGTAGGGACAATGACTGCAGATATAGAACGTGTATCGTGACGGAAATTTCTCGCGGACGGTACTGCCATAGAATGATCACTTGAGGAGGGGTGGATGGACAGATGGACAGACAAAAGAAGTAGCAGTGACCACGATGCTTTCTGTCTGCCAGGCACCATCATGTGTTGTGCTTCCCACGTGTTGTTTCTTGAGCCCTCATGACACCCCCCAGATTCACATACAGGTCCACCGAGGGGACAAGGCTGTAGATCATCTGTCAGCATTTTCCAAGCCTTTAGCTAGCTCAGCTCTGGCTCCTACTGGACCCAGGGTCCTACCGCTTGTAATTTTGAAGAGTGTTGGAGCCTCGGCTTGCTGTAAAGGTCTCCATCTCACCAGCCCACAGTTGGCCAAGAGGGTGCTAACTGCAGATCCTCCAAATTCCATGATGAACACTATGCAGCTTCGCCAGAAGGTCCTTCCAAGTGTCTAGCCCAGCTTTCCAACTGATGACTGCAACTGTTGCCTATTTCTTTCTGGTTAGCTTTCCCCCTCAGGACATGAAAGCTATATCATGCTAATATTGGGTTTACTCTATACGAGGCACTGTTTCAAAAGCACTTTACATACTAACTCATTTAATCCTCATAAGAGCTGTGTGAAGTAGCTATTATTTTCCCCATTGGACACACGAGAGAGCTGACTGTGTTTTAGAGAGGTGACGTAGTTTGCCCAAGGTCATACTTTGTCCCACAAGTCAGTGATGGTGTTGGGATATGAACACACACTGTCGGGCATGGAGTCGGTCCGTAGCCATGGTGCTGTGCGGCCTCTCATCGTAAATCTTGTGGATCTGGAAGACAGCTGCTAACTGTACTTTCCACCTGTTTTGGCTGGAGTAGTATGAGAACTTGATTCCGTTCCAGAAAACCTTGGCTGAAAGTTATGCCCAGTCATAATACAAATGCCTCACATTTTGGGGGGCACTTTATGTCATTTTTAGAGTACTTTTCTGCCAGGAGTAGTTACGGTAATAGTCATCCTACAGTCACACCGTGTTTTCTGCTTTACAAAGCACCTTCATTTGCATGTTCTCATTTAATCCTCACACCAGCCCTGGAAGGGAGGTGAGGCGACGAATATCGTTGATCCACGTAATACAAGGAGCCCAGAGAAGCAAAGGCACCTGTTCAGGATTACTCAGCGCTATGGGATGCAGCTGCTTCTTAAATTCCGCTTCCATTGCTCAAGAGCCTCTCGGCCTTGTCAGTAGGTTTCAAAGTCAAGTTAACACAAGGGTTGTAAAGCCGTGACCCTGTGTGCCAGCCCTGGGGTATGCCGAGGTCAAGACACTGTCCAATAAATAGAAATGCTTTCAGAGTAGCTTGAGACTTGCACTTACATTCCTTAGATATTGTAGGAGACACCAAATCCATAGGAAAACTTGTTGAAATCTGCTTTTTCTGTGTCCCCCTCTCCTGCACTTACAGACATCAGCTTCAATGTGTCTTTTAAAAGATTTCTATGAAGTCTTTCCATAATTATACTCTTTCATAGTGACAAGTATTTATAACACATGTGTACAATTAACACGTGTTTTCAATGTTTATTTATTTTTGAGAGGGAGAGTGTGCGTGCGTGAGCGTGCATGAGAGCGGGGGCGGGGGCAGAGAGAGGGAGACAGAGGATCCGAAGCAGGCTCCAGGCTCTGAGCTGTCAGCGCAGAGCCCGATGCAAGGCTCAAACCCATGAACCACAAGATCATGACCTGAGCTGAAGTCGGACACTTAACAGACTGAGCCCCTAGGCGCCCCACAAATGTGTACGATTTAAAGAATAATGATAAATTCTCGTGTTCCCTCCCTACCAGCTAGCTTAAGAAACAGAACATGATACTATCTTTGAAGGCCTGTGGGGCCCCCACCCCAATCTCTCATTTCAGGTAACTGTTCTCCTGCACTCATTCTCTTGCTTTTCCTTGTCTTAGCTTGGGCGACTAGCAAAATGCCATGAACTGGGTGACTTATAAGCAACAGAAATTTATTTCTCACAGTTCTGGAAGCTGGGAGTCCAAGATCAAAACCTTCTGGCAGATCCATTGTCTGGTGAGAGCCCCCTTTGTGGTTCATAGATGTATTTTTCACTGTGACCTCACATGGCTGAAAGGGCAAGGCGGCCCTGTGGGGTCCCTTATAAGGGCACAGTTCCCCTTTGTGAGGCCCCACCCTCGTGACCTCATCACCTTCCAAGAGCCCCGCCTCCTGATAACACCACAATGGGGATTAGGTTGCAACACACGAATTAACAGTAAGTTCATAACGTAGACCGGGACCACTTTTCAGCCCTCTGTCAGCAAAATACCCCCCGCCCCCAAGCCACCACCTGCATGCCTCTTGCGTTTCAGTCCTTGAGCCTTGCCATGCACCTGTCTGCCGTGACCTTTTCTGGGAGTGGGAAGGGGCCTGGAGAAGAGGGACCGAGGCCCCAGGCAGAATCCCTTTCCAGTTAAGGAGGGTGGAGGGTTGGGAACTCGTGTGCACACCCCTGGGGAGGAAATGGGGAGCGCATCCTGTTAAACCTGTTCATGGGAGTGGTATTGTCACTGTGTCCCCTGGAGCAAGCCCCTTCACCACGTGGACTTCTGAACTGGAAAGGGACTTGCGTGGTCTAGAGTTTTCTAAAATTGTCGTTCCTTCTACAAATATTTACTGAACACTTACTGTGTTCCAAGCAGTGTCATAGGTGTAGGGGTATGGTGGGAAACTCCCTGATCTCAAGCAATTTACCGTCTTCTCCATGTTCCACCACTGGCTCTGATCCTCCCTTCATTACTGTTACTAACCTATTCACCTTTAAAGGCTGGAGTGGGGATGAAGTTAGATGGTAAATCTGGAAGTGCGTGCATCCTCAGACATCCTGGCCAACACTGCTGTGATCCCTGCGATCCCTGAAAGGAGAAGGGCCAGGCTCCTGAAGGGTCTGGAGCTTCGGGTACCCACACCTGTGGTTGCCCTGATCTGCCACCAGATGTCACTGATGTGTAGGAGGGGGCAGGGAGCTAAGGGTGATGAGGTTTTTGTTTTTTTGTTTTTTTGTTTTTGACAGAGTTGTGAGAAGTGCAAAACTAAGTGCTTACTGTGTGCTATAGATGCTGTTCTGTCACACTGGTGATGTTATTTGATGTGCGCAGAAGCCCCCACCCCCATTTTATAGACAGGGAAACTGGTGGAAAGGAGGTAAGTGGCATTCTCCCTGCTCCATCTGAAAGAACCAAGTAAAGGTTGCTAAAGGGACTAACATCGGCCCTGGTATGAAAGTGGTCAACCAGGTGGCCCTTTACTGCTGCTAAAATTCTGTGGACGGTGTCTCCTGGGGGCAGCAAATGGCCGCACACATGCATGAGAACCAGAGTGCTCTGTAATCATTAAAACCCATATGGGTGCCCGTGAGGGTTGCAGTACAGGTGTTCATTAGGCAGATACAAGGGTACAGAGTGACAAGAGCCAAGTTGTGGTCGCAGGCTTGTCTGTGTTGTCTGTCAGATA
This sequence comes from Lynx canadensis, assembly GCF_007474595.2. Classification (NCBI taxonomy): domain Eukaryota; kingdom Metazoa; phylum Chordata; class Mammalia; order Carnivora; family Felidae; genus Lynx; species Lynx canadensis. The sequence goes on from NC_044312.2 coordinate 53,471,149, forward strand.
TGTGGGAAACAACAATGGCCTTTGCCAGTTTGAGCTTGACATAAGGATTAAAAAGGTCTCCAAGGACCCAGCCCCAATCTTAAAGAGCACATAGATGCACAGGCTGTCAACTGTGAAGGACTCTAGTCCAGGTCCTTTCTAAATCCCTAGAAAGCTCCGATAAAAAGTTAAAGGGGAAAGTAGACGAGGAATTAAAGTCAAATTCAATTGGTAAAAATCTGCATGTAATAGTTCCAATTCATAGGTCCAATGATGCCATTGTCCATCCCTTCATTCTCCTTCCAGGGGAGCAAGGTCCTGTGGGAGGGGGAATGACCAGTTCAGGGTCACACAGGTAGAGAGGACACCAAGTCTATGACTTAAGTGTCTGCAGACCTTAAACTCATGGCATGAGGCATGACAAGTCAAAGGGCATGACCTGTGAGATGGGTTACTCCACAAGGAGACTTCAGGGAGGCCTTGCAAAGGAGAGGAGGGCTGGTGCAAAGGCACTGGGGCTATATCCCCAAAGAAGAAAATCCCAGCAGCACGTTCTCAAATGCAGACCCGCCAGGAGGGGAGCCCGGGTGCTGCCAGAAGCACACCATAGACACCCCCTGCCCTGCCCCAGGATTGGCTGAGGGATGAATGAAGCTGCTCATACAGGAGGCGGGAAGGCCCAGGGGCCCCAATGGCGAGACTGGAACATTGCTGTGTGATGTCTGAGGCACCTGCAGCCACAGGGTGAATTACCAGGAGGCAGTCTTCAGCTCAGCAGAGTAAATGCATACCTTCCTACCAATTAAACAGTTTATAAAGCCTTTCTTACAGGTTTCATCTTATTCGGTCCAGACAGTCACCCTTGGAGGGAGTTTATATCCCCATGTTACATCTGGGGAAAGTGAAGTTCAGGGAAGTTCACTCATTTCCCCAAGTTCTGAAGCTGGAATTAGAACCTGGGTCTTTCTAGCTACAACCAACACCATGTTCTTTTCACACTGACATTGTCTTGAGATAACGAGGATGACGTTCATGATGTTTTCAATGGCTCTGAGGTAGGACTTGGAAGGTCTGAGCCCAGAGAGGGCCTGTCACTTGCCCAGCATGGCACAGCTGGAACTGGGGAAGATGGGGACGGATGCAGACTTCCATCTGTCGGCCTTGACCCCTTTCTGCTCCTCTTCCTTGTGGGAGTGGTGAGGCCCTCCTTCCTGGAGAGGTGGGAACAAATGTGAGATGCTTCTCTGTCAAGCGTCTGTCCGGCTTTCCCCGCCTCCTGGGAGAATGGGTGGGAGTGGATGGTAGCTGAGCCCCCTGATTCCTACCTGGGGATTCTCTGACTGTCCTGAGTGGAGCACAGCACACAGCCAGGTGCCTTGCTTGAAGCACATTCCAGGGGAGTGATGAGCAGAGGTGAGGGAGGAGGCTGCCAGGAGCGAGGGGCCTGGTTGGGAGAAGGGTCCTGGGGGCAGAGCTAGGGGGTTGGCTTTGAGGACAAGAGAAGCCGGGTGAGAGTTGATCAAACAGTGTTTGTGAAAGATGATTCTCACGGAGCTGGGAAGTGGGGCAGAGGAGACATAGGAGACTCACATGGAGGCTTTTGAAGGTGCAGACACAGGGGTCTGGACAGACCATCCTGAGGACGGGCGATTCCGTGAGTTGAGAATAATCCCTGCACCATGAAAATTACGCTCAGCTCTTTGCAGGGGTTATGGGATAAATACTTTCCTTCCTCTCCTTGGGCCCAACCTTTATGCTACCAGTTTAGTTTATCTTGAGCCCCTGTCTTGTTTGTTTCACTAAATTACCTGTATATTTTTATTTTTTTATGTGGGTGTGGTTGGTCTGTTAACGCAGATGTCCCATCCAGGCAGTGTTCATTTATGAAGGCCTCTTACCTGTTTCAGATCTGGTTTCAAAGAAAAAAGGAGCAGGTGCACATAAACCCGATGAGGAATTTTGGGGTGAGAAATACTGTGTACTGTATCCCCGAGGTTGCCAAACGGTGTTGAGACAGAGCCAGCCGCATATTCAGTCTCCTGTATCATCTTGGAAATGCCACCCCAAGTGTTGATTTTTCTCTTCTCAGCTTACAGGGCAAAATGGCGTTCACTTTTTCTATTTATTTTTGGAGAAAGTTCAGGAGGAACAAGAAATTCCTTTAGCATATTTTGAAGAGGACAAAAATACAACCTGCCTTTTGTGCGGGGAAAATGTGGGAAATGTCAGTTTCCAAATGTCTGTGCTGGAGGGAATGAGCTGAACTCTGAGGCTTGGTTCCCGGGCGCCAGGCCCAGGGGACGGGATGCCTGGCAGGGGCTGAGCTACCCCGGAAAGCTGGCGGGTGGTTCATGTTAGAAAGTGCACGAACAACCCTGGGTTCCTTCCTGAACCTCCAGGGTCACGGACTCCAGTGGTGAAAAAGAACCTGTCTTTGTCAACCTTACAGGCCCAAAGGAAAAAAAAAAAAAACAAACAACATACCTGAGGATCGAAAACCTCTCTAGCTGGTTCACCCCGTCAGCACAGTGCAGGGAGGAGGCACTGGGAAGGGAGTGGGATCCCGGGCTCTGGGGTCTTCAGATCAGCACCGCCGATGAGCAGCCTGCTCTGCCCCCGTCAGCCCACCTTTGTGGTTCCCTCATCTGTAAAATGGGGATAATAGAGCCCCATCTCAAGTGATGTTGTGAGGACTACATGAGATGACAACTCTAATAGGTACTTTTCACTTGGCATATATGGAAATGTTAGTTATTGCTATTATTAGATTTATCAATGAAATTTTACTTAATCACACACAGGAACAAATTAAAAATGTGTGTGTGTGTGTGCATCTTGGAATAATTGTTCTTCCAAGAAGAGGGATTTAAATGTGTGAGAAAGGAACAAAGTATTGCCCTAGAGACTGGGATATCCTGGGAAATTTTCTATAAGTTGCTGAGACTGTGTCTTCTCGTTGCCAGAATATTCTGAAGAACGGAGAAGTCAGCCAGTGGGCCAGCTGTTGACTTTACTGGGCTGAGGATCCATATGTTCCGCTGGGTTTGTCCTTCTGGCATCCCAGCCTTGGGGGAGGGAGGTTGCACTTCCCAAGGAATGGCTGCCCTGGGTGTCGTCCAGACAGCTGCTTTGCTGTCCTGAAAAAAAGATCACAGGGGAGGTCTGAAGCACATGGAAGGGAAGGGGAGAGTTGGCGCTTTCCTGGTTCGGGTGGGCCTTGTAGGCAAGGGAGCTGCAAACTGTGGGGGGTAGAGGGGACTCCCTAGAGGCCTGGGCTCTTGGACTGATTGTGTTGATGAGCTCCATCTGGAAATTTCCCTCGTAACAACAGCGGTTTTACCCAACGTTTTGGCAACGCATCATCCGGGTATATCTCCATGTTAAACAGCAGGCCTTCTTCATTGACTGTGGACTCAGTGTCGGCCCCATACTGCCCATCAGAGGAAGCAAAGCGATGGTGACAGTCAACATTTGTCCACTGCTTAGCAAAAGCTGGTGTAGTGCTACGTGCTTCCTGGGGATGATTCTCATCACAACAGGTCCCTGAGACACACGGGCAGTATCCCGATTTTGCAGAAGAGGAAACAGACTCAGAGAGGTCAAGTTGCTTCTAGAAAGTCACACAGCTGGTAAGAAGCCATGTTGGGATCCAGACCCAGGCTCTGACTGTAGAATCCATGCTTGTGACATCTACTCTGATGTGAGTCACCAGCTGGCAGAGAAGCAGAGGCAGCAGGTCGTGGGGCACATCTTAGACCTTCACAGGGTGAACCAACACTGGCCAGTCATTAGAGACTAGACGCTACGATGGGGGCATACGGGGCTAGAAGCAAATACAGCGGGACCCCAGCTCTGCTGCTTGCTAGCTGTGGGCACTAACCCCTCTGGGCTTCTGCAAATCAGGTAAAAATACTTACTTTGCCAGGTTACCGAGAGAAACTGTGAAAACTGGCTGTCCTGGCACCTCCTCGGTGGGTGTGTTTACCTGGCAAGCAGAAGTGCGATTGTTTGGAACTGCAGAAATAGGCTTCAGTAAGCAGTGGGAGTGTGCTCCCCTCCCGTGAGGAGGGCCAGGCCAGTCCCTGTAGGGGCTGCAGGCTGGAAGACACCTCAGGAAGTCACCCTGCCCACGGCATTCCTGGCGGGCTGCAGGCCCAGATGTCCACCCTGGCAAGGGGGCTCATTTCATTTTACCGCTTCCCAGGGATGGATCAGACAGTCTCTTCTCGCTCATGCAAACTTATGAAAGAGCTTGGGAGAATATAAAGAAATGCACCCTTCCTATGAGATTAATAAGTGGTGAGTGTTGTTCTTTGATTGTCAAGAAAGACTTGCCAAGCATGGGGCACTGTGCATTCTGCAGGCTACAAGAAGCAGGGATGTTGATGGCAGACCTGGGTTCAAATCCAGCCCTGCTGCTTACTACCTGGGCACATCACTTGACCTCTCTGAACTTACACTTCCTCCTATAAAGAGGGGAGAGTCACAGCTCCCTGGAAGGGTTGCCATGAAGACTGGAGCCAAGCCACAGGGCAGCTTCTGTAGGCTGAGCTTCCTGACTGCAGCTGGACCCCATTTCCAAGAGTGGCCAGGCCCTGCTTTTTCACCCTCTCTCCTCATCTTCTATCAGGCAGGACCAACGATGCCCAGGCCGATCCAGAGCTTGGCGAGAGACACATCTGCCACCAGGTGCGGCTAACTCCAAGCCATCACGTGTGCAAGAAAGAACAGGCCCGGCCCTGAGCCGGGTCTGGCCTCCGATCTCTTGACCCAACCCTGGACTGTTGCACAGCTTGGAGCTGGTGTGCAGGCACTGATCCGGGACAGCATGGAGCCGCCAGCAGTCTCGTAAATCAGGCCTCAGCCTTTGAAGCTTCCACAAGCTCCCTGGGAGAGCCTGAACAGCTTGATCTTCTTACAGCAGGAGCTCGTCCCCCGTGGTCTGGAGTCTCCAGGGGTGACTGGGGCCTGATTTACAGAGGTCTCTGATAACAACAGCCCAGCCTAGGAAGGGAGGCCCAGGAAAAAATGAGTTTGCCCTATGACCTGGCCTCCCAGGCTAGGGAGACAGTCAGAACTACCCTGAAGGGGCCTGCCTCTGGGCCTCTGTGGGCAATGCCCACCCACCCCCCACCCCCACCACTAGTGGAATTTGGTTCTCCTTTGATGAAAAGATTCATCTCTTCCCTTCAGAAAATAAAGAGGGGAGGAAGTGCCTTCAAACCTGGCACCCTAGAGGAGAGAGGCATGGCAGACGGGCCTGGGTTTGGAGTCAGATCCGGGTGTGTGACCTTACACAAGTCTTTTCGCAGACCGGAGCTTCAGTTTCTCCACGTGACACACGGGACTAATACGCGGCATGGTGTAGAGTTGGCATGAGGGCTACATGAGCTAGCAGATGTAAGGCACGCTGCCCAGGGACCAGTGTACCGTAAGCCCTCAGAGAACATTCTCTCCCCTCCTTTCTTCTTCCTCAACCCAAACATCCAGGCTGTCTGCCTCCGGACCCCATGCTTGGATCACTGTGCAGGGATGATCCCTGTACCCTCTCCAGGCGGGAACCTATGGATTAGTCTCTGATTAACCCAAGCTTCTGAACCCATGCTTTCCCACAGCCCTTTCTGCCGTGATGGGAATGTTCTGTGTCTGCACTGTATCCACATGTGGCTTTTGTACTTTTGAAATGTGTCTGGTGTGACTGAGGAACGGCATTTTATGCCGTTTTAATTTGAAATTTTAATCTAACCAGCTGTGCGTGGCTAGTGGCCACCATGTTGGACAGCACTGGCCTTCCATGAGGAAGACCTGACTTGGCCTGGCCTTGATTCAAGTATGTGACCCTGGGCAAGTCATGTCACCTCCTGCACTCTCAGTGTCCTTATCTATAAAATAAGGGCTCTTGATAGAACTAAATGAGGCAAGAGATGTGCCTCATTCAGTAGACACACTCATGTTCATTGTGATGAGTTGGTGTTTATTGAGTTCAGAGCCGTGGAGGCTCTAAGAGGAGACAGCACAACCCCTGTCTTTGGGACAATTGTGCAGATGAGATTTGCACCTATGAAACAGAGACAAGGGGATACTTCCAACCCCTTCCCCAGCTTTTTCTGCTTCTAATCTGTTCCCACCTGGCTGGGGCCCCCCTCTTGTTTGCTCCAAAGACTTTCCACATAGGACCATAACTACCTGTTTGCAGTATCAGCAGCTCCCCGTACTTTTCCATCTAAGCACCTTGACCCTCAGAGTTTATCATCAGACAGCATCTGGTTAGAGGCTGTAGCCACCACACAGGAGAAGGAGGATGGGGCCTTGAGTGGGGTGGGTACCTCAGGAACTGAGAAAGTGAGAAAGGAACGTGGATCCACTCCACCATCCTTACAAAGTGATTGTTCGGTCCTCATACCTGTCGCTTCATGGTCCCAAGATGGCCACCATGTTTAAGACAAGAATAAGAAGGAGATGGGTTGTGTCCCCTACAACACCTCCCCCCACAAAAAAAAAGAAGCTTCCTCTGCCAGTGGGCTTCCTTTGTCGTCTGGTAGCCAGAACTGGGTCGTGTGGTTATCATTAGTGTAAGGGAAGCTGGGAAATAGAGCATCTGCCAAAGAGAAAATGGGCTTGATTGCCTTTGCGAAATCATGATATGTTGCGCCTGGGGCTGAGCATGTTGATTTCCCAAACAAAACTGGGCTGCCTTAGCTTGGGAAAGGGGGTGGAGAATGGTTCTGGGGTTGGCCACTTGCAGTAGTCTACCTCAGTGGTATAGCACTTTACAGTTTACTAAGCACTTTGATTTGTGATTCTGTTTGAGCCTCTCAAGTTTGTAAGACAACACAGGGAGTGTAAATCCCCATATTACAGATGAGGAGAATGAAGGTCTGAGAAGTGGGGTGACTTAGCGGGGCGGTAAGCAATAGTCCCCAGTCCTCCAGACTCTCAAAGGTGCCTCTTCTGAGCTGAGAGGTTGACCTCAGCTGAGGGCGGGGAGCTGAAGTCACACATCTTTGTGTCCCAGATATCTAGTTCAATAGCCTGGCACAACATGGGCATTCGGTAAATGTTCCATGGATATATTAAGTAGTGAATTTCCTTAATTAATTAATTAGTCCTCATGCTGTCACTGGGGACTTTGATTAATTTATTCACTTGCCCCCTGGTGCACAGGATGGGAATAATAGCACTTGGCCACCGATTCCTTGCTTTACTTACAAAAGAGGAAGATCATCCCTTTCCAGGCATGCCCCTTTGGGGGATGATGATCAGGTCTGATGGGAAGAGAGATGAGGAAGGGGATCCAGCGACCAGTTGCCCAAAGAGCAAAGGCACCTGGATCCATTGGTCTTGAAAATGGCTCAGCTCAGTGACCATCTTCATCGCCACAAACCCGTATCGAGAACACGTATTGGCCTTCATAGCTTTGAAAGCCAGTCTGCCCTGCCAGACGGGTGCTCCTCAGGGCAGACTCTGAATCCTGTCTGCATCCCCACTGATTGGCAGCACAGAGATTGGGTGGATATAAAGAAGGAAAGGACCATCCCTTGCCCCAGGGCTCCTCATCTTTTGAAGGAGACAGGCATCCACCTAAATGACAGACACGAATTCCAGAGCACTGAGCTCTCAAGCAGATGCTCAGACGTTGGGTTGGCTGGAAAGTGATGGGATAATGGGGCAATGAAGTCATCTGGCAGGTGGGAGGGGAGAAGGGATCTGAGGAAGCTCCAGTAGGATTTGAGTCTGCTTTCCAGGAAGGGAAGGAATTATAGCTGGCAGCCAGTGTGGGGGGAGGAGTGTTCTAGGCAGAGGGCCCCATGGGTACAAAGGCTTGGAGGCAGGAGAGGACAGGTGGGCTGAGCAGTCTGACACTGAGTATAATATGTCTGAGAAAAGAGGGTGGAGATGAGACAGTACAGGTAACACAGGTATCAGGGTGTGAAGGGCCATGTTAACATCCTACAGTCCTATGAGTCTCAGATCCCAAAGGCATGAATCACCTGGGGATGTGATTTCAGATTCTGATAAGAGTAGGTCTGAGGTGGCGCCTTAGATTCTGATTTCTGACGAGCTCCTGGAAATCAGGGTGCTGCTGATCTGTATGTAGTTCAAGGCTGCACTTGGAATAGCAACACTTTAGGCAATGGGGAACCATTGAAGGTTGTGCACAGGGACATGATTATAGTCTGATTTTCTTCTTAGAACAATCACCTCAAAAGCTGTGAAGAAGCTCCAGCAGGGTAGAAGGATGCAAACAGGATAACAGATGTATTTTTCTATATCTCCAGCTCCTGAGATGGTTTCTGGCTCATAACGGATAATCAATAGATACATGTAAAGGAATAAATTAGCCATTTATGATAGACTTTTAAAATGAGAAAATAGGAGAAGAGATGACTCAAGTTATGCCAGGCTGATAAGCCAGTACTATATAAAACACTCTTTTGGGCCAATCTAAACTGAGAATATGTCTTAAGGCACTGGTTTTCTAACTTTTTTTTGGCCAAGGATCTGATTGCTTAAATGAAATCCTAAATGGAGGCCCAATATGTGAATCAGATAAAAAACAAGCAGTGCCCTGGTTGGCACAGGGGTCAGGGCTTGGTACCTGACACCCCACTCCTTCCCCTTCTTCCCCTTTCCCAATGACTGGCAGATTCCCACTGCAGCCCAGACCCTTGAAAGTATCAGTGCCCTCAGGAAGCCAGCCTGACTCCTCCCCCACCTCCAGACTGCACGAGGCCGCCCCTCTGCAGGATCTTGAATGGAGATTCTCTACTTCTGGCTCAGCTTCCCCTGCTAGACAGCGCAGTCCTTCAGGACAGGACCATGAACAAAGACCATCTCAGGGTTCCTTGTGTGCAGCACAGGGTCATGCTGGCAGTGGGGGAAAGATGATGCACAGAAGTAGACATGTGAGCCAGCAGGTCCCAAGGAGAACGGACCAAGGGACTAAGATCCCAGAGCACCAGACACACATTACCACCTCCCTCCCAAGCAGCAAAGGTGGCGTGGACAGCAGAGATGGGCAGGTGACGGAGTCAAGATTTTTAGACTAAAACAGTTGTGGGTTTAGAATCCAGCTCAAGCATTTATTACTGTGCAACCTTGGATAAGTCTTGAGCTTCTCCAGGCCTTGGCTTCTCATCAAGAAAACAGGAATAACAAATCTTCCCTTCAGAGGGATGCGACACAGAATGAGTGAGGCACTGGATGCCAGTGCTGTTTTCTAAGCCGTGTGGCCCTCTTCCCGCTCACTGTTGCCAGCTCGCAGCCTGCCTTGCTTCTGCATGAGTGTCTCTGCACATTGCATGAAAGCAGGAAGCGTCAGTCAGGCTGACAAATCTCTGTGCCCCCAGGTGGTATTCCTAACCAGTTAGAGGTTTGGCATTTATTCTCAACTGCTTGTCGCTGTATTTTTCAAATAGCCACGTATTTAAATATCATCAGCCTGATTGCTCCTGCAGATATGTAGCCCTTGTTCTGTGTAGGCAGGTGTTCCAGATGGCAGCTGCAGCCCAGTGGAAGGGACAGTGGGCATTAGAACATTGGGATCAAGTCCCGGTCTGCTCTTTGCCAGCTGGGTGACCTTAGATGTATCGTTTTACCTCTCGAAGCCTTAATTTCCTCAACAAGAATAACAAATATTTGCATAGTGCTTCACAGTTTCAAAGCTACACCCACCTGTTCCTGTGACACTTCTAACCTCTGAACACAACTGATCTTTATCAGATCAGCTCTGACATACAGCTCAAAAAGATGAGACTCTCCATGTGGGGCTCTGAATCCTAGCTCCCTTGTAAAGCTGTGTGACTTAGGGCAGATCCTTGCCCCTTCTGAGCCACAAATTATATAAAATGGCAATAATTTGGCCAACAAGTATTATCAGGCACGTGCTCGGTGCCCCGTAAATGAGACCGACTGTTTGGTTTGTATTCATCATTCGGATGTTAGATGTTATTGTCATTGGCCTGGGATCACAAAACCACTTATCAAAGTCAGTTCTCCTAAGCCAGCACCCCACATCCCTGTCTGCCTGTCACACTTCCTTGCTGAAATAAAGATATAAAACCTACTTCTCAGAGCAGGACAGTGTGAACAGAAGTAGTGTGATTGGCAGTGACACATAAACTATAAAGTGCCCAGTCCAGGAAAGACCCCAGCATTATGTTTTCTCCGTGCAGCCCCAGTGGTGGTAAATCCAATTGTTTGTCACCAACTGTGAACTTTAAGCCTGAGCTTTTTCTAGATTGTGCTAAACATCATCTGTAGGCCCTTCCCATTTGCTTCTCAGCTCAAGGGTCTGATTTAAACACCATTCCCTTGCCCTTAGGGGATGGGAAGAGAGGGAAAGGCAGCCCATCTCTGGAGCAACACTGGGAAGTCGAGGCAGACAGGCTGGTTTCCAGCCACTTGGCCTGTCTGTGGGGCCTGGCCCTCCTAGGGGGCTAATCCCTGCTTTGTGATGCTCCCTTGGAGTGGGCACAGAGCCTAAGCCAATTAAAACCCTCTCTCTGAAGAGAGCTCGAGTTTCTGGGGAAGCACAGGACTGCACATTGACTGTGCACAGGCCGTTGCTTCAGGGACCACTCCTCTCCTGCGAGCCGGAGCTGGAGCAGAGCCGGGGCTCAGAGAAGACACCGTCACTCGCCCTCTGTCCAGGCCCCCAGATGACCATGGGGGTCCTCACGAAAGGCAGGATGGCAGGGGTATAAATAACTCCCCATCTTCCAGATCAGGAAAGTGAGGCCCCATGTGACTTGGCTCATACCTAGTAAACGCAAGGCTGAGATTCAAACTGGAATGCCAGTTTAACACCAGTTAAAACAATGGTTTGTTTTCTGTCTTTCTGGGACAATAGTGAAACCCTTGTCACCTTGCACCCCAGCGTAGATCCAGGCACATCGTGGGTTCCTAGTATATGTTTGTTCAGTGACTGAATGAATGAATATATATGCTCAACAGGGGCATTTTGTCTGAAGGCAGCAGTATGTGTGGGGTAGAGAAATCCAGAGCTGCACCTGGGCTGGAATGAAGTATCTTGTCATCATCATCATAGCAGCCAAATGCTAAGTCTGTTCTAAGTATTTTACACATATTAACTTATTCAGTCCACCCAGTAACCCTGTCTGCTAGGGACAGTGACTATAACTACTTCACATAAGAGGCACAGAGAGGTTGAGTAACATGTGCAGGGCACATGGCTGGGCAGTGATAGAGCTGGGATTTGAACCCTAGCAGTCTGGTTCTTAGCTACTACATATGACTTTCCGTCTGCCTGGGAATGTCCTCTTCTGTAAGCTGGGGACGGAGAGGATGTGCATTCAGCATTCGGGGTCTCCATAACTTTTTTGAGATGAGAAGGGACTTTGCATTAGAAACACCGTACTAGACAAATCTGGGCTGGTGCTGGCTAGTACGGGCCAGGCTGGGCTCCAGCTGCCGTGACCCCGCTGCGTTCCAGCCCTGGAGAGGAGTGCATAGCCCTGGTTTACTTCCTCTCCTGGCTGGGGGAGCCAGAAAGACTGCTACAGTGAACTGAGGTTAACAACCCAAACCCCCCAGAATTAACAGAGTGACAAGCAGTTTCTTAATGAAACCGAATATAGAGCCACAATCAAGAGAACAAAGTGAGTGGCCCCAAGAAGCCAGGACTGCAGTGAGCCATGTGTAACACTAGCCAGCAGAGGGGCCAAAGGCCAGAGCTTCCCCACGGAGAAGACAGGCCCAGGGCTCTGTGGGAAGGTGGAGAGGCTCTGCTGAGTCTGTGTGAGCCCACCGTGGTGCCGGGGCAGCCTAGGAGGTGTACTGTGTCCTTCCTCTGTTCCTGGTGGTGGCTGGGAGGGTAAACAGAACCTCCTCGGCTAGAGTCTGGGGCTCCCAGGGCAGAGCCGATAAGAGCATTCTGAGAATGTCATCTCTGTGTCGTGGGCAGTGGGGAAAGACCAGGTAGAAGGAAGGGGGCTCCTGGAGCAGGAGATTGAAGGGCTCATCCCTCATATCTGCTGGTCCCTTGCTAAGGAGCACGCGGCCTGGCCTAGGGCCAAGGGCAGAGCTGTTCAGTGTTCCTGTGTTTGCTGGAGAGTTTTGTGTTGGATTGGGGTGCCCTGTGGGGGTTGGGGGCTGGATGGTACATGCTGACGTGGGATTTGTGCCAACAGGCATCTTTGATCCCAGGCACTGGGGTTCACGCTGCAACATATTTTTGCTTCAGCTGGAAGCTTGGTTTGATCAGAATCCTCTTAGCATGGGGATTGGCATTCCTTAAACATGTGGAATTCATCCAACAACATTCCCTCCTAACTGTGGGGTAGTTATTCATTTCCTTGTCTGTCTCACCCTCGGGATATGCAGAGAATTTAAGGCAAACCTTTGCACTTTGAGTCAAAAGACGTAGGCTGCATCTAAGCCCCGCCTCTTGGTAGCTGTGCGACTTTGAAACAAGGAACTTCACCTCTGTGAACATCAGTCCTCTTATCTAATACAGGACCATGATATAGTTACTCAGAGGTGTTTGTTCCGTTAATCAGTCATTATTTATTAAGTGCCCACTGTTTGCAAGGCTCAAAGTTTGAACGATGCTGAACGAGATGGACGTGATCCCTATCTCCATACAGTCTGGAGCATGTAATTAAGCAACTACTGAAATATAAATACAATATAAATATCACGTTGATACCTTTCCAAAAAGAGTAGAGGCTGATGAATTTAAATCACACAAACATGTAGAAGAAATTTATAAGCTCCGAAGTACTGTTTAAACATTAGCCATTATCCTTGTTGTTCTCATGACATTTCCTCTTTTTTTTTTTAAGTTTATTTATTTATTTTGAGAGAAAGAGAGAGAGGGAGAGACGGAATTCTAAGCAGGCCCCGCACTGCCAGCGCAGTCTGACGGGGGGCTCAAACTCAAAAACCGTGAGATCATGACCTGAGCCAAAATCAAGAGCTGGATGCTTAGCCGACTGAGCCACCCAGGAGCCCTTTCCTCTTATTTTTAAAGGTAATTCAATGATCTGAGCCCCACTTTCCTCATCTGTAACATGGGAATTATAATATATGCATTAGTTAGCCTTTCCATGTAATATACCACCACAAATCATAGCAGCTTAAAATGACCATTTATTGGTTTCTAAGAGTCAGTAATTTAGGCTGGGCAGAGCTAGGTGGCTCAGCCAGTTTTACTCTGAGCTCACTCATGAGGCTGCAATCTCCAGGGGTCTCATAGGCTCAGCCCTCTGCCTCTAGCAACAAGCTGGCCAGCCTGAGTCTCTTTATATGATAGATGTTTTCCAAACAGTAGCCAGAGAAGGCAAACCCAAAACTCAAGGGTATTTCACGCTTCTGAATCCCGTTTGCTAATGTCCCCTGGGCCCCTCGGCCAGGGCAAAATGGACAACCCGGGAGTCAGTGTGGGAGACTGCACAAGGGCGAAATACAGGGAGGTGTCATTTCTATAGTAGTCTCCCACCACACCTAACTTCCCCAGTTATCCCAAGGACTTTGTGATTGTTATGTGATACCACACCGGTGGTGTTTGTTGTACCTGCCCATAGGACATGATTAAGAATTGTTAAGTGACTATGGATCTGAGCAGCTCGCTACATTATTGGGGGGAAATACATGACACAGAAAATGAGCAGCTAATGATTGGTCAAAAACAAACCCATGTAAAGTATGGCAACGTGGCTAGAAATACTGAGATTCAGAGCATCGCTGATACTGACACTGCATCGCAGCTTTTAACCCTGGTATTTTAAAGAGTGATCTTGATCAAAAGGAACTTTCTCGGAGAAGGATGGCCAGGGTGGAAGGAAGGTGAGTGGGCACTGAATTAGGAGAAGGCACAGGAACATTTTCCCTGTATTATCTTGTAACATCTATTACCGTTATTTATTGAATACTTATTTATGCACCAGGTACGGAATTAAAGAACATTCCCAAGGTTTGCCTCATGTAAGCCTCAGGACAGCCATGTAAGATGTTGGACTCTATCTTTATTTTACAGATGAGGAAACTGAGTCTCAGATAGTTTCTTTGTTCAGAGTTGCACAGGAAGTAACTAGTAGGTTCAGGGTTCAAGCCCCGGTCTTCTGGACTCACAAAACCTATTGTTATCATTGAAGTTTCTATAAAGGTAATTGTAGCTCACAGGCAGTTGTAAAAGATAATACAGAGATATCCTGGGTACTCTCTACCCAGGTTTCCCACAGCAGTAATATTTTGCACAACATCAGTAGGAGAGCAGATATCACAACCAGGATGGGGGCATTGGTACAATGCATTCATTATATGTAGATTTCCCCAGTTTTACATGTGTCCTACTGGTGTGTATGTGTGTGTTTACTTCTGTACTGTTTTATCACCTGTAGCTTAGTGTGTCCAGTCAAGATAGCGGACCTTTCCAGCACCACAGGATTTCTCACACTGCCCTTCTATAGCCATACCCACCTCCTTCCCACCCCTGCCCCATCCCTAACCCCTTGCAGCTGCTGATCTGTTCTCCATTTCCAACATTTGGTCATGTCAAAAATGTTACACAAATGGAATCATATAAGACATAATATTTGTGATTGTGTTTTTTTTTCACTCGGCATAATTCTCTAGAGAGTCATTAGTATCATTAGTCATTCATTTTTCTCACTGAATAGTATTCCATGGTGTTCCCTTTATTTAACCATTTGCCTGTCGGAGGACATCCGGACTGTCCAGTGTTTTTGCTATAATGAGTAAAGCCTCTACAACCATTGTTGTACAGGTTTTTGTGTGAGCATAGTTTTCACTTCTGAGAAATAAACACTCAAAGCGCAGTCATTAGATTGTGCAGTAATTGCGTGTTTATTTCCATGAGAAAGTGTCAAAGTGTTTTTGAGGGTATGTACTAATTTATATTCCTCCCAGAAATGTGTGTGCACTTCAGTTTCTCTGCATCCTTGCCAGCATTTAGAGTTATCACTATTTTTTCTGTTAGCTACTCTGATGGGTACGTGGGGATATTGTAGTTTTCATTTGTATGTCCCTGACGGCCGGTGATGTTGAGCCATCTTTTCACGTGCTCACTTGCCATCTATGTATCCTCCCCGGTGAATATCTGCTCATGTCTTTTGGCCATTTTCTAATTGGGCTGTTTGAGGGTTTTTTGTTATCGTTGTTGTTGTTGTTGTTGTTGTTTTTTACTGTTGAGTTTGGAGCACTCTTTGTGTACTCTAGATGCTAGACCTTTGTTGGATATGCAGTTTGCAAATATTTTCTTTTCATCCTAGTAACGGAGTCTTCCACAGAGCACAGGTTTGAATTTCAGTGAAGTCCAGTTTATCAGTTTTTTTTTTCTTTTTGGGTTGTGCTTTTGATGTAAAGCTCGTGTTTTTTACCACTGTGCTCCACTGCTTTCTGAAGCCTGAGAAAGAGAAATCTTATTCTGGGGTTAGAGCGGGGGCAGGGCAAGGGATTAGGCTTGTTTGCGAGGTTTTAGGGCAGAGTTAGGACCAGCAAGAAGCCTCTGGAAATCAGTAAATTCTAGCTTTTGCTATCAGAAAGACCCTTCGAAGGGGCGTCTGGGTGACTCAGTCGGTTAAGCGTCCGACTTCTGCTCAGGTCATGATCTCGCAGTCCGTGAGTGCTGACAGCCCAGAGCCTGGAGCCTGATTCCGATTCTGTGTCTTCTTCTCTCTCTCTGCCCCTCCCCCGCTCGAGCTCTGTTTCTCTCTCTCTCAAAAATAAATAAAACATTAAAGAAGAAGAAGGAGAAGAAGGAGAAGAAGGAGAAGAAGGAGAAGAAGGAGAAGAAGGAGAAGAAGAAGAAGAAGAAGAAGAAGAAGAAGAAGAAGAAGAAGAAGAAAAATTATTATTATTAACCTTTGAAGGCCACTGCTTAGAGGATGAAGTGTGTCAGGAGTGAATGCCCCATCATCCGAGATCAAGCAAAACCTACTGGTGTTCATGTGGACTCACAGCAGGATTCCAAGCTTCAGCTGGGGCTTGGGTGACTAATATCCTTTATGTTCCTCTCTAATTCTAGGACTCTAGGAGAGTGGTATCTGAATGACCCCTGCCTGACCTTGTGTGTCCAACAAATACATCGACCAGAGACCATCCAGGTTGATACATTTGGAAAGGCTTTCCGTGGCCATCTGGGCTGTCTCCAGTTTGGGGCAGGTTGAGCCAGACTCAACAGGAGGTGGCCATTGAAGCCACAAGGTCTGCGAGTTTTCCTGCCTAAGGATAGAGTACACAGTAGCCAAAGGCTTGAAGGGCCCAGGCTCGGAGGCTGGGGCCTGTTCCTGCTCTCTTTCCTCATCCTGGGGCCAGCCACCTGGCTGCCTGCCCCACCTCCACCCCAGCAGCCTCTTCTTCATCCAGACCATCAAGGAGAATCCCTTTCCTTGCAGCACTTATGAGACTTAATTACCGATGGCGAGGTCCTTTGAGGCCTTGGATGAAAGGGATACGAGCAGCGCAAGGCTTGATTAGGCGTGTAGGACTCTGGGCACAATTAGCTCCGTGAGAGCCTGGCCCTGCCTTTATCTGTCTCCAGCTCCGTGTGACTTACAGCAGCTAATTATTGAAATAAAAATTGCCTGACCACCCAGCTGCTGGAAAGAGGGCCCTAATATCTATTAAGTCTGCCTTTAATTATTGGAAATGGTGGCAGCTTCAGGCAGTTAGGGTTTTCCCATCATTATGGGCCTTTCCCTCCACCTCTTTGAGGCTTGCATACACAGAGATATAAGTGAAATTCTGCCAAAGCCACTTCTTTCTCCCTTGCTTTGCAACTGGGCATCCCTTTCTGGGATACCTTTGCGAACAAACTTTGTCTGCTGCAAGGACCCTCTCGATTCTTCCCCAAAGGGCTTTGCGATCATTACACTACAGAACTTGAAGCCTTTGACAGAGTACTTTGAATTCAACGTGTGTGTGTGTGTGTGTGTGTGTGTGTGTGTGTGTGTGTGTGTGTGTACATAGAGGCAGTCCTCAGGCGTGGATTACCTGGGATGACCCTCACACCACCCCAATATGCAGAGGAGAAAACTGAGGTTATGAAGGGAAACAAAAACCCGGCAACTCCTGTCTCTTTACTTGCTGGTGTGGCCATCACCAAGTCACAGCCTCCTGAGAGCTTTCTTCTTTCTATGGACACAGAGCCCTGGGCAGAGCAAGAGGGCACAAGCAGTTGCTACCTTCACAAATCTGCGGGGCTCTTGTGGGATGGAGGGAGTTAGTGTAACAACTGAGAGACTCACTATTTCCAGAGCCCGGAGTCAGTCCTTGCTACCTGTGGTGCCAGTTTTCTCCTCCAGCTCTCCCTGCAGAGTGGAGGCCTAATGCAAGAGCCCCAGGTAATTACAGGTTTAAGCCTCGGACACAGGAGGGGATGTGCAATTAATCAGCCCGACTGCCTCTCCCCTCCCTCTGATGATCTCATAATGTGGTCCCAGAATAAGAAGCCCATAGAGAATCAGAAATCTGTGCAGGGCCTTTGCACACTTTTTTGCAGAGAATTGGCATGCTGATAAAACTTGGGTTTGGGGCTTGGCCCTTGAATGGATTCCCCAGGGAGAAGGAGAAAGCCCCTTCCGGGGGGAGCTGAGGGGCAGAACAATTTCTCAAGGGTCATGGAGAAGCTGAGTCACAGCACATAGCCAGCACACCTGGGCTGGGTGGGTGTGCTTCCTAGAAAGCCACGTGGAGTTGAGCTGCCCAGTGGGTGCAAGAGAGGGGTGCGTGGGGGGCATTTCAGCTGCACCAAGAGGTTCCCAGGGGTTCTAGCCCACCCCACGTGAGCGGCATGCAGATGAACGTGAGCGTGCCCCTTTCCCTGTCCCCTGGTTAACTCCTGTGCAGCTCTTGGGCCTCAGCTTAGCTGTGACCTCTTTCTGGCTGCCCTGCTGCCTGCCCCACCTGAGCTGATGTCCCCTACTCTGCCTCGAGCAATCTGTCAGTTGCTCTTTTGTGCTCACTGTGCTGGAACCATCTAGATGTGTCTGTCCCTCTAACTGTGTCTGATCCACTTCCTTGTCCCCAGCACCCCCGATTGGAAAGGCTTGGTGGATGGGAAAGAGCAGGCAAGGATGGATGAACCCAGGGAAAGTTCGCCAGGAAGGTGAGGGCTTGAAAATCTTAGGAGGGATGTTCGGCCTGACAAGGAGACTCAAGGACACACAGACAAGTCTGTCTTTAGGCCGGAAGGGCTGTTGCTGGGACAAAGGCGCTGGACTTCCTCCCTGGGAACCCACGGATTAGAGCTGAGACCTTTGGAAGGAAGCTAAAAGAAGCTTCGGCTACATGTCAGGAAACACGAAACTTTCCCTGGAGGTAGTGAGGTCCCCAGATTTGGAGGTGGCATGACCACTTGGGGATGGCACAGAGGGGACTGACATCGATGGGGCATGGACCAGCTGACCTTTGATGATACTTCCAATCTTAAGATAGTAAATGCCACATTTTCTGACTCTAAGAGGTCCTCATTTATAAAGGGGAATCGTTGACTGGTAGGTAGCTCTGGGAGGGGAAGCATCTGGATGGAAGAATGTGGAAAACACCGCCCTCATACCCCCTCCTGTGGGTTGAGGGCCTGTTGCGTCCCAGGTCCTGTGCACGCTCAGCCCTTTTGAGTGGTCTAGGCAGCTCTGGTGGGAGCTCTCTGAGCTCAGGATCGGAGGATGATGCCCATACAACAGTCACCTCCCTTCGATACCTGGCCTGTGACAGGCCCTCAAATAAAAGGGCGAGATGGCACCTGTAGGCAATGGCACCATCTGTCACCTGCTTGCCAGCCACTGATTAGGGATATCCCAGTAGCTTGGCTGGGCACACAGCCACACTCCACCGTGTTCCCAAAAAGGCCCTTTTTTTGGCCCACAACACTGTCTGGGGCCACTTCGAGCAGCAGGTATAACAGCAATCCTCCCAGAAAGTCCAGGGTAGTTGCTAACCTGGTCCATCGAAGGAATTAATACTGCTAACAAAACAGAATGAAAAAGCAAATAGAACATCTAAGGAAACTAAAACACGGGATGACCTGTGTGGGAAGCAGTATAGGTTATGAGTAAAAGCTTGAGCCTTGGGGTCGTATAGACCCAGGTTTGAGTCCCGGTTCTGATACCTTCTTGCTGTGGTCTTCTGGGCAAGGCACTTAACCTCTCTCACTCCCAGGTTTCTAAGCTATAAAATAAGGGTGGCTTGGGGATATGGTGAGGATAAAATGAGGTCATGCATATAAAGACACCATTATTGTAATCACTGTGTCACTGTTTTTTATTTTTTTTAATGTTTATTTATTTACTTAGTTTTGAGAGAGAGGGAGAGAGAGAGCGCACAGGCAGGGGAGGGGCAGAAAGAGAAGGAGAGACACAGAATCTGAAGCAGACTCCAGGCTCCGAGCTGTCGGTGCAGAGCCCGACGTGAAGCTTAAACCCGTGAGCTGTAAAATGGTGACCCGAGCAGAAGTCGGACGCTCAAATGATTGAGCCACCCAAGTGCCCCTCACTGTGCCACTGTGTTTAAAAGCAAGACATTCCCTCAAGTGACAGGGCCAGAGAAGTGAGCTCTGGGTACCATTACAGAGAACACAGACTTAGAGCCAGATTCCGGTCTTGGCATATCGTATGAACTTGGACATCACTTTGCTACTCTGAGCTTCAGTTTCCAAATCTGTAAAGTGGGGATAACCCCTAGTTCTCTGGTGCACATGTAGCCTGACACAGTCCCCACACAGCACAGATGTCCCCTCCACTTCTGGCATCCACTTTCATATCACAGGAGGGTTTAAAACAAAGGACTTGCAACACCAAACTCTGAAGGACTAAGGAAAGTAAAAATTTATGATGGTCTTATGCACACATACACAAACAGATAATGCCCGGGACTTCTATTTTATAGAACACATTTTAGCTCTGAAATATTTATGGGCCCATCTTGACACACAAAGAGCTAAAAATATCACCATGTGCTTATGTTAAGGAAAACTTATAAAACTTTAGTCCGGTAGGAATTCAGTCAATTTCCTGGTTCGTCTCCGGCTGTTCTGTAGGTCACAAGGAAACCCAGGGTGGTAACAGCCCCCGTTTCCCTGAGGGCTTTGGCAGGGGCGAGGTTCCTTGGCGTGAGGTATGTCTGTGCAGGTCTCCCTGCCAGTGTTCCGGGCCCCTGCCCCTCATAAATATTGCTGGAGCCGGCACGAAGGGCCCAACTTTGCTTCTTGAGTTTCTCCCCCCACACCTAAAGCTTTGTTTTGCCCATCTCCCCTTCTCTCCCGGGTCCAACACCTGTGCCATTCTTCCAGGCCAGCTCCCGGCCACCGCCACATCAGGGCTTCCAAAACCCAAGACGTGGAGGACACGTTCTCCAGGGACCTCCCATCCAGGCTTTCTGCCATATGCTCGCTTGCATTTTACTGCCCACTTAGATGGCAACTGTTCATGGAAGTTGCTTTTTCTCCACCAGGCTGCTCACTCCTCCGCTCTCAGGCTTCCCTTTCCACATTTCTCTCTCCCTCAAGGCTGGACTCGGAGAGTAACGGGGTCTCCCTCTGGTCCCAGTTCTCATACACCTCCGGCTTCATCCGTGCTGTGACTAGAACAGTGCTTTGCAGACCGTAGGTTGGCAAGCCATCCATGATCCTGTTTTGGCACAGAAGAATAAAACAGAAAATGTCAGAGTCCACCTTTGAGGAAAGATGAGGCATAGTTTCTGAAATTTTTTTTTAGTTAGAAATGTGTCCATGCGTGTGTGTTCTGGATTGTGAAATGCATTTTTACTGTACATCAGAGAAAACAGAAAGTCACATCTACTCTTCTTTTCTCTCCTTACCTCAAAACTGTCTGGCCTGGCTCACTTCTACTTGACATGTTTCGGTCATAGTTTAAATGTCACTTTCTCTGGGCAGTGGTCTCTGATCCTCTTTCCACCGTTGGCCCATCTGGCCCAGGCGAGGGGCCCCTGTGGTCCTTCCCCTGCCTCTTTCCCTGGCCGACTTGTCCACTATGTAGAAGCTCCAAGGAGGCGGAAGCTCATTTGTCTTTTTTTTTTAATATAATTTATTGTCAAATTGGCTAACATACAGGGTATACAGTGTGCTCTTGGCTTCAGGGGTAGATTCCTTCCCTTGGTTCATCGCTTACATACGACACTCAGTGCTCATCCCGACAAGTGCCCTCTTCAGTGCCCACCACCCATTTTCCCTCTCCCTCACCTGCCATCAACCCTCAGTCTGTTCTCTGTATTTAAGCGTCTCTTGTGGTTTGCCTCCCTCCCTCTCTATTTGTAACTATTCTTTCCCCTTCCCTTTTCTGGTCTTCTGTTAAGTTTCTCAAGATCCACATATGAGCGAAAACGTGAGATCTGTCCTTCTCTGACTGACTTGTTTCACTTAGCGTAATACCCTCCAGTTCCATCCACATTGCTGCAAATGGCAGGATTTCATTCTTTCTCCTTGCCAAGTAGTACTCCATTGTATAGACCGCATGTGAGGCTTGGGACAGCAGGGTGGGAACTCAGTGCGGGAGAGAAGAGGCGGGGTGGGAGAAGAGGTCAAGGGGAGGGAGGGAAACAAGGAAGCCTGGCATGTTACCTCAGCACATCTTCTGCAGCGCTTAGGACAGGAAAGGTCCTCAGTAAGCATTTGCTAAATGAATTAACCTTGGTACTAGGTGTGCAATAGCTTTCTTCTGATTCAAAACTAGGCCCTGACATTTGAAACCATGGCGTCTAGAGCAAGTCACGTAATCGTAATCTCTTTTGTGAGCTTGTTATCTCATTTGCACAACAAGAATAAATAAGAGAAGATACAAAAGAGCATGTATCTAACCTGCATAATTGCTGCAGAGATTAGAAATAGTGTGTACAAAATACCCAGCACAGGCGTAGATGTTCGATACACGGTAGTCGTTCTATTGTTATTACCTCTTTTCCTGTCTGAGATCATACCCTGATCACCATCACCACCAGGGTCCCCCAGCCCTGCCCACATTCATAGACCTGTTCAGACCTTCCAGATCTATCTGAGCCCAGGTCTGTGTAAAAGAGGAAAAAAAAAAAGCCTAAAATGTAGATTTTAGAGTCACCTACCGGCTGCGTGAACTTGACCAACCACCCAGGTCATGTTGCCTGCTGTCTAAAGTGATAATTGACTAGGGCTCTTACGGGGCTGTGTGGAAGGCACTGCGGGCAGGGCTCGATGCACACATATTTCTTCCCTTTCCTTGTCCGGGGCCCACTCTCCTTCCCCATAGAGAGGCCAAGAATGACACCCGTGTCTGCTTAAGGAGAAACGTGTAGAAGCGTAGGTCCTGCTTAGCAAAGCACTGGCGGTCGCCTCCTCTGGCTGACACCCTGGACAGAGGGCTTCCGTCCTGCTCATCTCCGGCCCCAGGGCCCAGCATAAGTATGTATGTAACAGGTTGTGGAAATGAACTCCTCTCTGGAGACATCTTCATGGTGCTCGGGTCTTACCTGAAGAAGAGTTTCAGCAAGCCCCGCCTCAGGAGCAGGCTGGGATCTCACACATGTTACGTGGGTGCAGTTACATGATATGTTGGTCAGAAATAACAACATGTCAATAATGATGATGATGACGACATGGCTAGTAGTCACTTCCCAATCCCTTCTGCCTGTAGGGATAAGGTACATTAGTTCACAAAGCATCTAATAAAGCCAACACCTCCAGCCTGCCCAGAGCCCCATAGCCGGGAGGTGGCTGGAGCAAGACCATGGAAGCTGGTTCTGTCACTGTGCGTGGTGGAGGGTTGTGGGAAGGAAGGTCTGGAGATGGATGGATCTAGCTCTTGATTCACTTCCTGGTGTCAGATGAGTGGACAAAGGGCTACGGAGCAGGGAGAGAGCAAGGATGCAGCACTGTGGCCTCTTGCCTACACTCTCCTGCCCCATCTCCCTCAGGTGAGCCTGGTGAGCCAGGTATGCAGAGGCTCCGTGGCAGCAAGGGTGCAGGGTGTCTGAGAAATGGCCGGCAGCTCTGAGGGACAGAAACGGAGGGTGTGCATCTGGGAGAAGCGAGGTGCTCTGTGGGCAGCGGGAAGGAGCAGAGGGAGGGTCAGGAAGGTCAGGCTAATAGAGTTAGGGGCAGGGGGGAGTCCCTGGTCAGCAGGGTAAGGAGGGACTGCCATGTTGAAACATGAATGTGTGCCAGGTGCCTGGGCTGCCCAGCCTGGGCAGGGAGGGCCGGGCGGGTGGGTCCGAGCTGGGCCCCCTCCCCAGCATTCCTCCACCCTCCCGCCGGGTCTGTGCGTCACTGTGCTTGGGACCCTCGCTCCACTGTCGCCTCTCACCTCCCAACCTCTTCCTCCTCTATTAAATGCCAAGCCGAGTGTGAACCATGACCAACCTCCCATCTGTTAAAAAATAGATATTTACCATTTACTGAATTACTATATTAACTCAAAACTGGGGAAAAAAATTAAAGGGGAATAAGAGCAAGGCAAATGTTCTCCCTGCCTCTGCTCTGTGACAGGGAAGCTGTGAGTTTCGGGGCTGTGTTGTTAGTAATTCATAGTTACTGAGCCTTTGCCTTGAAGCCGGTGTCTTTGGTCAACAGGCACACACTGATAAAAAAAACATAGTCATCCACCAATTTAACAGCCTAAAATGTGTCTCAGCCTTATTAACGTACGTTTCTGAGGGGATGTTCCTCTCCAGCTATAACTGATGCTCAGCTGGAGCCTCCTAGAGGGTGCCTTTTAAAAATAAAAGGCTTTTTTTTCTGATGATAATAATGGCTAACATTTACTGAGCACCTGCTATGTATTAGGGACAATATGTACCAGGGACATGTATTAACTATTATTTAATCCTCAGAACAACCCTAAGAGGCTGATGCTGTTTTACAGATGAGGAAACTGAAGCGCAGAGAGGTTGAATAACTTGTCCCAGGTCACACAGCTGCTACATACTAGACACATACTTCAAACGTAGGCTTACTTTGAAATTTTATTTTATTTTTTTTTAATGTTTATTTTTGAGAGAGAGAGCAAGAGCGAGTGGGGCAGGGGCAGCCAGAGAGAGGGACAGAGGATCTGAAGCAGGCTCTGCACTGACAGTGGAGAGCCCAATGCTGGGCTCGAACTCATGACCCAAGTCGGAGTCGAATGCTTAACCAAGTCACCTGGGTGCCCCTTTGAAATTTTAAAAGAAGTCGTATAAGCAATGCCTTTGATTCAATTTTAGATATATCTAATACATATTTACCTAAATCAAACTACTAATATTTTATATCACCTAAGATTGGTAAAAAGTAAAAAGTAGCTGTCAAGTAATTGTATTCATTCATTCATCCACTCCACATGCAGTTCATGAGCTCTGTGGATGCCAGGCCTGCCCTCAGGGAACTGCCATCAAGGGGAAAGCAGACATGAATATAGACCATTGAGTTAGCTGGATGTACAGTGATAAATCTACATGAACAAAGGCAGAGAGGCCACAGAATTAACATCCAGGAAGGTTGCAAGTGACTCAGTGAGAAGGAAGTGAAATGAGCCAGATCAAAGATTAACCTTCCATTTTGACCAGGAGACAAGAATTTATTCTGAGCTCCTAGAGAGGCATCAACAGGGTAGTGGAATGATCTGGGCTTAAGAAATTCATCTGGCACAACCTACCGAGGCAAAATCATCTCATGGCTGTATCCATATGCCAAGTTCAACCCCTGGACCAGAATTCTGGGTCCACCACTCAAGATCTGTGTAACCTTAGACAATATATTTAACCTCATAATTTCTCACCTGTAATTTACAGATAGTCATAGTACCTATAACACAGAATTGAAGTGAGGATTAAAATATTACCATGTACAATATTCGTAACAGTACTCAGCAAATATTAGCTACTAATAACATAACATTGGTTATTATTATGAAATCATTATTATGAATTATTAGTCACTAGTATTAACAATGGCTAACATTACTTTAGTGCTTACTCTTATTATATTATCATCATCATTACTGTCATCCAGGGGGGTGGGTTAGAGGTGAAGGGTCAGAGGGCACAGAGGCTAGGTGACAGTCGCCATAAATCCTCATCCAAATTAGACCAGAACAGTGCTTTGGGTCAAAAGCCAGTATGGGGTCAAGTTAGAGAGTTATCGTCTGCCTTTTTAAAAAACTGAAAGAGAATGAAATAGAAAACATCAGAATACATTGTTCATCATGTGGTAACTTTGGTTTTGTGAATCTTCCTTCCATTTTATACACACAAACACATGCATTCATATACATAAATGTATGTATCCAGTCACAACATAAGATGTTTTTCAAATTATGGATCGCAGGCAAAAAGGTTTCACAACCCTGGAGTAGAAAGTGTTATCACCGGTCTTCCCTCCAGCCCTGCCCCTCAGGTGCTCAGACGACCAACTATCACTGCATCAGCCAGTGTCAGAAGACTGAATGTTAAGAGACCAGAGCTCAGAAACTTGGGTTTGGGCTTCAGTAAGGTGATTTGATTTCTATGTATCTTACGTCTTTTTCCTTGTCCCAGAACTAATTTCCATGGGTATTTTGAGAACTGGGACCCAAAAAATATCACCTACACATCTTGATTGGCTCTAGCTGCCACCCTAAGGCATTGTCTGTCTAGTAATGTTGGCTTTGCTACTAACTCACCGTGTGGCCTTGGGCAGACAGCTGGATGGCTCTGGGTCACTGTTGCCCCATGTATAAAATGGGGGTGAAAATAGTTGTCTTATATGATTTGTGGTTATTAGGGGGTACCAATGAAATCACAAATGTTTGCACTCTTTGAAAATCATGGAGAACATGTAGAAGGAAGTCTATAGTAGACACTTGGGATCTATGATAAATCCCAAAGACTCCAATCAGTTACCAGTGGTAACCTCAGACCATTCTTTTGCTAAGTGAAGTGATGCAGCTTTCCAGGTTAGGACATAATGGACCCATTTGAGTGGGTCTAGAGAGCTCTGTAACCAGATGAGCAGAGTTTGCAGTGGAACCAGGCTGAGACCTTCCCCGGGAGATGGCCTTTTGGGTCTTGGTAGGGAAGAGGGCATCTTCGGCCAAAAGGATGCCTCATCTGTCCATGACCGAACGAAGAACTTGGAAACACCCACCCATCAGACCAAAACTAACCTTCAGTGTGTTTTGTTTGGCATACAAAGTGTTTTGAGATTTGAAGAAATCATGGATAGAATCCAAAAATCACACATTTTGTGCCGAAGTCCAAATTTCTAACTTGTCTTAAAAATGAATAAGCCACCCTGTACTGCTTGCTACATTGCAGCCCTGCAGGCACTGAGTGCCCAACTGTCCTCTTGGCAGGCCCGGCCCTTGCCGCCGTCTGTCAGAGACCCCACCCCAGGCACGGAGCCTCCACACCAGCATGGCACCATTGGTCATAGCTCTTGCTCTGTTGCTTTTCTACAGGACAGTTGCACAGTTTGTATATCCACAGGGCTCTAAGAAGTGGAACAGTGAAAGAAAGAACTGAGAAAGTTGTATGCGTCAAGAAAAATAAGAGCTCTCATCAAGCCTCGCTCAGGATATTCTGTTTTCCTCCTGTGCTTATCTCCTGGCTCTTGTATGGGGCTGCATTTGCTATTCCAGAGCCAAAGGAAGACATTTGGAAGGAAGAAGGGAGTGCTATCACGGGTATAAAAAAAAAATCCCAGGATGTCCGTTTAGAGCAAAAAGGTCCAATGGGGAAAAGAAAAAAAAGTGATATCAGGAGCTTCCCACCAATCAGACACCCTGGCAACACCCAGGCAAATGGGGCTGACACTGTGGCTTCCCCAGGTGCTGATGGTGTCCCTGTTGAGGCTTGTAGGTCTGGACGTGAGGGAGTTCTCAGATTGCCATGGTGGCCAGGGTCAGCCTAGCTGGAAGGACACTTTTGTGTAGTGGAAGGAAGGGGGGACTCATGGAAGTGTGATAGAATAGAAAAACTCCAGTTTTAGAGCCTATCAGACCTGGGTTCAGATCCGGGCTTTATTACCGCCTCAGTGACCTTGAAGGAGGTTCTGAACCTTGGTTTTCTCATCTGTCAGATGGGGATTGGTTGGCCAATTAAATAAACAAATGTATATTAGATGCACCAGGCTCTGGAGTGAGCAAAAGAGCTAAAGTGCCTGCTCTCATGGAGCTTACTTATTAGTGGGAGAAAACAGACAATTATCAAGTAGTTGTTTAATTATCTGGTCATGATACATGTGAATTCGTTATTTATACTCTGACTCATTTCCAAAAAAGGTTGGAAACAAGAATAACATCTCAGGCCGTGTGACCATGTAATGAGATAGTGTGTGCTAAGTGCTTAGCCGTATGCCTGCGTTGTTTTTCATTTCAAAAAATCTTTTTTTAAAAATTTTTTAATGTTTTTATTTATTTTTGAGGGAGGGGAGGGGCAGACAGCATGGGAGACACAGAATCCCAAGCAGGCTCCAGGCTCTGAGCTGTCAGACAGAGCCCTATGTGGGGCTCGAACTCACAAACTGTGAGATCATGACCTGAGCCAAAGTCAGACGTTCAACCGACAGAGCCACCCAGGCACCCCCACAAATTCTTTTTTTTTTTAATGTTTTATTTATTTTTGAGAGAGAGAGTGAATCTGAATGCGGGACTGGACTCCACCAACCGTGAGATCATGACCTGAACTGAAGTCTGAGGCTTAACCAACTGAGCCAACCAGAAGCCCCATTTCACGAATTCTTAAGGAGCCCCAGCTCCGTGTCAGGCCCTATCCCAGCTGGGGACATGATGGGAACAAACACATGATTCCTATCTAGGGAGACTGCTGAAATCAGTGCCCTCTGGTCTTTGTTTTCAACTACCTTGATACTCATCACTGGAGGGGAGGCTGAAGCCTCTTCCTGGCGGCTAGGCGGAGGAGCAGAAAGAGGATTCATCCTCAGAGGGCCCCGGGTGCAAGTACCCCCCTGCTACTGATCTCTTTGTGGCTGTGGAGCCCTCCCCTCTCCAAGTCTGAAGTCCCTCGTCCACAGCATCGCAGGGCGAATCCGAGGCCGGGGTGGATTCGGGTATTGCCTTTGCCTCCTGGGGCCCGGGCTCAACCCTCTCTCTCGTTTCCCGGCTGCAGACCACTCAGCCCTGAGTGCGGCGAGGACCCTGTTCGTGGATGTGGAGGAGCGCGGGCCGGAGGCCATGGACGTGAAGGAGAGGAAGCCGTACCGCTCGCTGACCCGGCGCCGCGACGCCGAGCGCCGCTACACCAGCTCGTCCGCGGACAGCGAGGAGGGCAAGGCTCCACAGAAGTCCTACAGCTCCAGCGAGACCCTGAAGGCCTACGACCAGGACGCCCGCCTGGCCTACGGCGGCCGAGTCAAGGACATGGTGCCACAAGAGGCCGAGGAGTTCTGCCGCGCAGGTGAGGGCGCCCGGGGCCGGGCTGGGGGGGAGGGGCAGCTGTGCACCTGGGTGCGTGCGCAGGTGAGCAGACAGCTGGCGGGAGGACGCGGGCCAACACCAGGTCTCGGCTATTCTGGCTCCCAGATCTGGTCGGAGCCTGCCTGTAATTCACGCTTAAGTTAAGTTCATCTTCGTGGTCACCCGGTCCGTGGGCATAAAGAGCTGGTTAGGAGCTGGGCTCCGGGCCAGACTAACCGGGGTTGCGTTCAGAACCGCCACCAGCTCTCCGGGAGGCCTCAGTCCCCATCTGTTAGATGGGCTGCACTGAATGGGCTGGAGGGGCATGTTGTAAGCGGTAAGCATGCTAACATCAAGTGCGGAGTAAGTTAGTTATTCGTTTTATTACTAGTCATATATGTATCCATTCAACAGACGTATTACCTTCTTTGCTCAAGTATCGTCCCGGTCTGTCAAAGCGTTGCTCCTGAAATAGACCTAAAGTCTTGGTAATTGGATAATATCTTGGCACCTGACTCCTCTCCTTCAGTTCCGGCCTACCCGAGTCACCAGAGCCTGTCCATCCTACTCCAAAGTAACTTTCAGATCCATCCCTCTTCTTCACCCACTCTGCCACTGTCCTCTCTCTCCCCGGGAGGGTTGACCACAGCCCCCCTTCACCCAGTGCTGCCACCTCTGGGCCATTCTCTGCACTGCACCTGGAGTGAAGTTGGGAATGACTCCCCCTGGTCCATAACCTGAGCTCCTTAAGCTGGCATAAGGGACTTTCCCCAAATCCATTTTTCTTCCTGGACTATTTTGTCCCCCGCCTCTCCACACCCTGCCACCCATGCTCCAACCCGCAGACCTACTCACGATTCCCACACTTGCCATATTTGTTCCTTACCCTGGTGCTGCAGTGATTCCTATTTTTCTGCCTGCAGACCCTTGAGCCCTCTGTGATGCCTGACGGGCTGCTACCAGTCGCTGATTCTGCCCTACCCGCTTCCCTTCCACAGCCAGGGTTAGCCAGGCAGCGTGCTGTGTAGTTTATATACATTCCGGCACTGTTGTCTAATCCATACGACAACCCCGAGCT
This sequence comes from Lynx canadensis, assembly GCF_007474595.2. Lineage (NCBI taxonomy): Eukaryota > Metazoa > Chordata > Mammalia > Carnivora > Felidae > Lynx > Lynx canadensis. The sequence goes on from NC_044312.2 coordinate 53,500,543, forward strand.
GAATCCTTTGCCCCAGATCACAGAGGTAAGAGGAGCCAGTCTCAAACGTGTATACCCTCATATAGCCTGACACCCACCTGGCCTCTCCCACAGGCCTGAATCCACATGAAAGCTGGCCTGTTTGGAATGCTGCCTCTCAGGCTCAAGAGGAACGATCTTTAGCTCTTTTCCAGCTTGTGCTTAAGAGCTCAGACTGACAACTGACTGATCTCTAGTTGAATTCTGGATCTGCCTTTTTTATTGCCCTCAGCTTCTTCACCTGGGGAATGGGTTAACAGTGATCCTAATCGTAGGATGGTCATGAGGATTAATGAGGATTGTAAATAAAGTACTTGACACAGTGCCTGGTGTGGAGCAGATGCTTCAAAGATTCTGCCTACCACTCATTGCCTTCTCTGGGTCTCAACGAGGAGAAGGGACAAAAGGATATCAAAACTTGCTTCCATCTCTGTCCCGCCCATGCCTGATAGAGCTCAGTGAGCCCTGACTGGCCCAGCTTGGCCTGGATGCCACCCTAGCACAGGAGGCTGCAGAGAGGATCCCCCTCTTGTCTTTATAAAAAATAAGAATCAGGGGCGCCTGGATGGCTCAGTCGGTTAAGCATCCGACTTCGACTCAAGTCATGATCTCGCAGTCTGTGGATTTGAGCCCCGTGTTGGGCACTGTGATGACAGCTCAGAGCCTGGGGCCTGCTTTGGATTCTGTATCTCTCTCTCTCTGCCCCTCCCCTGCTCATGTCTCTCTCTCTCTCAAAAATAATAAATAAACATTACAAATTTTAAATAAGAATCATTCCCATTTCATAGGCAGACATGGCCATGACAGTTTAGAGAGTACTCCCCCACCCATTACCTCCCGAGATCCTTAAAAATTCTGTGAGGCTAGCAGGTCATAGATTATCACCCCCACTTTAAAGACAAGAACATTGAGGCTTAGGTGATTGCAGCAGCCCAAGATCACACAAGTCGAGGTTGAGCAGGGTGATAGGTCAGCCTGTGTCCTGGGATCCTCATGAAAGACGCCAAAAGGCCATAAAGTCAACAGATCATAAGGACTTCCCACATTTGGTGAAATAAATCTCCTAAACTCACACTTCAGAGGGGCTGAGCCGGCTCCAAGGGATTGCTGAGCCCTCAGAGTCAGCCATCACGTTGCACTTCTCCGTCCACAGATCTCTCAGCTCACTCATATTCACGCTGCCTCTGGCTGCTTAAAAGGGTATATAGGGCAAGCCACATGGAAACTGATGCAGCCTGGGCTGTTTATTTCACATTCTTCTGATGTGTGACTGGCTTTCCTTGAGAGGTCCAGCCCATCAGGGCAGGAGCATGAGCTGGGACGGAGGCAGGGGACAAGACAGGGGTGGAGAAGGGAGATCAGAGAGAGGTAAATGGGGCAAGCAGTGAGTATGGTGTGCAGAGAGGATGGAAAGCAGACAGGGGATTTGGTCTCCAACGTGGAGTTTCTTCTACTTAGAAGGAGGGCACAGAGGGAGGGCAGACCGGAGGATGGCACATAGGGGATATTCAAAATATTTGACATCGGTCTGACCCATACCCTGACCAACCAGAATGCCTGGCCACTGAGCAGAGCCCAGAGGTCCCTGCTGTGCCACATCATGGGGAGGCTGCGGGTTGTTTATGGGGAGGGGCTAGAGTAGACAGGGCAGAGGCCAGGGGCACTGGGTGGGCCTGGACATCAGTTGCCAGCCAGTATAGAACTATTTCATGACCTTAACCTCATATTAAGGCTGGAGCAACATGAATCACCTGAGCCACAGGATTGGGGCACCCTGCCTCCACTGCAGCTCTTATTTTCCCAGCGGCCCCACTGGTCCCTCCTCCCCCACTCTTTCCCTCTCTTTATCCATCCCCCAAAGTACTGCCAGAGTGTGTCTGCCTGTTTTCTTGAAACTTCTACAGAACATGCACCCTGTGTCAGTACAGAGGTCTGGGCCCAGAGCTGACCGGGATGCTGGGGAGCACAGGGCTTCTTTGCAGACTGATGCACACCATGGTGGTAGGGGCTCTCCCTGCTGGCTCCCCTCCTGTTCTCTGGCAGGTCCTGGCCTTGCAGGCTTTCCCAGTGAGCCCTGGCCCTGGTTGCAGGAATCCTTCAAAGCTCAGGCATCTATGCTCCCCTCTTTACTCCTTTCTCCAAGTTCACTCTCATCTGCAGACCTGTCCTCTGAGCTCCCACCTTCTGCCTGTGTGTTCCCAGAACATTCTCCGTGGATCTCCCCTCTTTGGACTTCCACCTGTCATCGTGTATTTGGTTGTAGCTCCCCCACTTGCCTGGAAAGCCAGGCACCACGCCCTGCTCATTGCTGTTTGTCTGTAAACCCACGGCCAGTTGGAATTGGCTTAAATGTGGGAGCTACCTGATTATAAAGTCATTTCCCAGAGAAGTGGTTTAATTGGAATGGGACCGTTAATGCCTCTGTCCACCCCTTCTTCTTCATCCCCCAAACACTCATGGGAATATTAGAAATACGGAGGAAGCCATCCTTGAACAGACGTTGAGCCAACATTCAGGTGCAACATGGAGGCTGTGTTTTTCCTGGAAGTTACCATTCCCTTTGTTGCTCAAATGCTAATCCCCCAGTGAACTCCCCTCACCCACCTCTTCACTGACCTCAGTCCTGGATGTTTCCAGGCCTCCCCGAGCCCTCAAGACTTCTCCGCAATCCAGCTCTGTGTGCTTGGCTCCCTGGACTGCTCCAAAGCCTGCAGATGCCCGCCATGGTCCCGGCCCTGCCTAGCATGAGGAAGCCCGTGGTGTTGCTTGGGGCCCCCTTTTCTCTGCCAGTCACCATCTTCATTGTCGTGTTCTAGGCTTTCCCGACTTGACCAGAAAGGACCTTCTGGTCCCAGGGCAGCCATCTGCGTCTCATCAACTAGGCGTCCACTTGGCTCAGGAGTGCTCCTTTCTGGCAAGTCCTCTCTCGATCAGAAGAAGAGCCCTAAGGCTCAATTTAACAGACATCTCCTGAGCCCCTACTGAGTCCCACATTTTGTTCTAGGCACAGGGATTTAGGAATGAGCATGACAGGTTCCCTGCCCCTGCTGAAGTCATCACCAGCAGAAGGGTCAGGCCTTTGGTTCTACTGTGCAGGATGACTGGGGCCAAGGACTCTCAGAATGGGCTTGAATACAGGAAGAAGCAAGGACTCCCGCCCAGGGTGTAGGTATTAGGGGAGACCTCACAAAGGAGGGGCCATGTGCGTTGGGCCTTAAAGGAAGTGGAGGAGGTGGGCTGATGGGGGAGGGGCAGAAGGAACCGTTTCGGCAGTGGGGCACGTGGGCAGAACACCACACAAGCTCGCCAGACAGCAGTGAATCCTGGGGTGGGCGGCCCGGTTTCTGGTGGGGAGACCCCTGCTCAGGAGACCCTAACCAAGCTTACCTGCATTTCCTCCCAGGAGCCAACTTCACCCTGCGTGAGCTAGGGCTGGGAGAGGTGACGCCCCCTCATGGCACCCTGTACCGGACAGACATAGGCCTCCCACACTGCGGCTACTCCATGGGGGCCAGCTCTGATGCCGACGTTGAGGCCGACACTGTACTGTCCCCTGAGCATCCCGTGCGGCTCTGGGGCCGGAGCACACGGTCGGGGCGCAGCTCCTGCCTGTCCAGCCGGGCCAACTCCAACCTCACGCTCACCGACACTGAGCACGAGAACACCGAGACCGGTGAGTGGCCACCTTGGCCTGTGCCAGGTGCCGGGGTTTTGATTACAATATTGATTTTCTGCTCCATTGCTTGGGGCTCCGGTAAAGTTGGTGAAAAATTGCTTTGCTCTCAGTGGTCAAAAGTCAGAGCCTTTTGCACGGTCACACAAAACACCTACCCACTCGTGACACAGCAGAGATTGGGTCACTGCCCTTTGTTTTCGGGTTTTCAGATTGGGAGGTGCCTCAGGCACAGGGTTATTACTTGCAAGGTGCCTGTGGTGGGAGCAGGGGGGGGCAGCGGTAACGGATCTCCAGCAGCTTGTTCTCTGTTGCATCAGCCATATCTGGTCCTTCCTGAATCCCTCTCCGTCTCCAGCCTCCAGGTGCTCAGCAGTCCTGGGGGGTCTCCACCGGGGGCGCCCTCCCCCCGTATGTCAGGCTGGTCAGAGGATGGCCTTGAACAAAAACTGTCATGTTGGGGTAACTCAAAGCCTGAGGGTTTGCTCCAGCTTTCCCCCGATCTCATGTGCAGATCTGGGGACGTGCAGGTTCTGGGCTCGATCACACCCTCACCTCTGCACCCCTTCCTCCAAGGCCCAAGAGATGTTGTGGGAGAAAAAGATGGCAGCTCGTTCACATGTCTCCTTGGTACAGGGGAAGGGCGGGAACCCGGTTTCAGAATTTCCCTCCTTACTTTTGGGAACTCGTTGGCGGATGTCTGAGGGGCTCTGGGTTAGTTGCAGCCCTGCGGTCTCCCTTCTCCGGTGCTTTGTGCCCAGCCACACTCTGGGCAGCTTGGTGGACCCGGGCCAGAACTGAGAAAGCCGCTGCTGGGTCTGGCAGCACAGCCTTGGGGAGGGGAGTGGAGACAGGGACAGCCCCTCTGCCCAGGGGAGCGGGGAGGGCTTTTGGTCTCAGAAGTCCAGGAAGGGGATGTGCTAGTGCTTCCATACCAGGGTGGGAAGGGCAATGGGAGTGAAAACTGGAAAGGCCGAGCCAGGCACCAGTGCCCCCTACTGGTTTCCAGCTCCGAGTGCAGGATCCTCCTAATTCCTGTGCAGGCTTCCCCAGAGGCGTGTGTTGGGGAGGGGGGCGAGGGTGGAGACCAGGTCAGAGGTGAAGGCTTAGGCAGGTTAATCTCTGAAAAGGATGCTCTAGCTAGGTTATACACGACAGAGTCCCAGATTTGAGTCGGGCAGGAGACAAGGTAAGGTCAGGGTCAGGTGGGAAATTTATTTCCTTAAAGAGTCAGGTGCGGCAGAGTTCCAAATATCCATTCCACCAGCCCTCCCAGAGAGCTCGGAAGTTTTCCTGTGGGAGCCTGTGCACCTGTCTGAGGGGTAAGGGAGCAGCAGTGCCTGGATACTGGCTTGGCCTTGTCACCCTCCCTTGCCCTGTGAGGAGGACAATGACCTCAGCACCGAGGGAGATCCCCCTCTCTGCAGTGACAAGCCATCCACCTTCCCACCTTCCCAGCTTCCCAGCTTCCCACCAAGGCCCAAGCCAAGGCAGCAGCCCCTTTGCCCCCCACTCTCGCCATGTACTGAACAAGAGCACGGATTTGATACGTAAGGCCTTTACAGAGAAGATGGTCTCTGATCAGGAGGCAGGGAGCCTCAGTTCCATTACTGACCCGGAGTGTGGCCCTGGATAAGTTGGATTCTTTCTCTGGACCTCTGTTTCCTTTTCCTCATCTGTAAAATAAGTAGTTTTAAACAAAATCAGCATTTCCTGTATCTGAGAATGTTAATAGTTCTTAGGGTGGGGTGGGGATGACAGCAGGAAAGGGCCCTGTGGTCAAATAATGTAGGAAACATTATGTTGTTTTAAGCCAATTTCTTTACTGCAGGACTTCTCAGAGCCTTTAATCTATTAACGTGCCTGCTAATGGGTAAACCACCTAGGAGAGACATACGCAGCATTCCCCAAATTGATGTGAGCACGGAACACTTTGCTCTCAGAGCATCTGATGGGTTCGGTGTTCTAATGAACACTTTTGGGGAGAGCTGAGCTGAAGGACCCGCAAGCCCTTCTAGATCTGGGATTCTGTGATCTGAAATGCTTGTGTTAAGATGGAGGCACACAAGAAGAAAATGATAGGGGCGCCTGGGTGGCGCAGTCGGTTAAACGTCCGACTTCAGCCAGGTCACGATCTCACGGTCCGTGAGTTCGAGCCCCGCGTCGGGCTCTGGGCTGATGGCTCGGAGCCTGGAGCCTGTTTCCGATTCTGTGTCTCCCTCTCTCTCTGCCCCTCCCCCGTCCATGCTCTGTCTCTCTCTGTCCCAAAAATAAATAAAAAAAACGTTGAAAAAAAAAAAAAAAAAGAAGAAAATGATAATATGATAATAGCAACGTTAGCAGTCAGCCGCTGCTGCTAACCAGCGGCCCCCAAGCAGTGCTGATGCTTTAGTTCTAGGATCTCATTTCCCCCCAGGAACACTGCTTTGAGGTAGGTTGTATCATCCCCATTGCGCAGAATAAGGAGACTATGGCACTGAGAGGTTAAGATACCTGCAGAAGTCACATCACTAGCAAGGCAGGATTTGAACTCAGGCCTTCATGACTCTAAGATCTTTATTCTTGTAGCCCTAGTGACCGTGAGTTTCCTCTGCAGCGAAGTACTTAGGTTGTTTGCTCTTTTGCAGGCTTCTGGCCCTGGTGACAAATGATCATTTTTCCACAAAGTCATGACAGGGTGAGGTGCACGCCGCCCACATTATTGTATATTCCCTGAGAGCTGAATTAGAGCTGAATTAAGCCTCTGTTGGGTGATAATGACATGGTCGAGGAGCCTCAAGAGCTTCAGCCTTTGATAACAGGGACGGGAAATTGATAACGGGGACGGGAAATGGCTGCCTGCTTCCCCTGGCCGGGCCACCTCTTCCTTCTCTTCCGATGGTCTATTTCAACACTGGCTGCCGCACTCAAGCCTCGCTGTGCTCGAGGAAGACAGGCAGGCGAAGGAGGTGGACAGGTGACTCTAACAGAGATCCCCCGACCTCCGCAGCCCTTCCAGGCCTGGACTCCCCAAGCCCAGACACCCACAGCTGCCCACGTGCTTGTCCACTTGCCCCTCGGTGGAAAGCTACGCTAACAGCTTTGTTATCCTCGTGTCTAAATAGTGACAGTGAATCATACTGACAGTGCGTGAGCTGTAGGAATGGCTCCCTTTTGTCTACTGATGAAGTTGACAGTGCTGTTGTGTGCCCCGTTGTCTCCCCAACTTACAGCTGAGGACCAGGGCTCTGGGAATGAAGGGGGAAGAGCTGACACCAGGCCCTACCCAGGAGTCTGGTTCTGTCCTGTCTGCTCTCCCTCCCTTCTCCATGCCCCTCCCATCTCCTTCTCCCTCCTCTGCCCTCCTCTCTCTGTCTCACATTCATCCCCTCCCCTAGTTCTCCTTCTTTGATGAGAACTTGGGTCTTGCCACCAGAACGGGACCCTATCGCACTGGGTACATTAGCCAGACACCTCAGAGTGTGACCGCTTTCCAGAAGTACAGGGGAGCCATACAGAGGGCCCATCATGTGTCAAGCCACCGCTCATGTGTGATTGCCTTTAATCCTCATGACAGTGCCATGTCATTCCCATTTCCCAGATGGGGAAACTGAGGCTCCAAAGAGTCTCCTGGCGGAGACGGTGGAGCTGGGAAGTCAGCAGGTCACCAAAGCTTGGGTGGGAACTCAGATCTTTCAGTCCTATAATCTGAGCTCCTTGCCCACCTCCATTTGAATCAGCGAGTGTTAGACTCTCAGTTGAGGCCACCAAAAATACGTGACCACGTTCTCAGAGATCTTTACCAAATGTGAAATGCAGAGTAACTCCAGCAACTTCCAGCCACAGGAAGGAACATCAACTCTGCCTACCCACCCAGCCTCGCATTAGTCAATAGTAATTGTCAACAGTATTGATAGTGGTGGAGGGTTTTGCTGAGGTCATGGCGATGCTGCATGCAGCTGCCATCAATAATAACTTTTATGGGGTCCATTAAAGCCAGTTTATGCCCCTGAAGGTTAATGTCAGCAGCTTTTATGTCACTGCTTAATATCCAAAATAAATACAGAATTGACTGGGTAATGTAAACACAAATTTTCTGCACCACGGCCGTCAGGCAGAGCCAGCCCTCGGGCCTCCTCTGCTGAGTGGGGCCAGCAGGCTAGGGGATGGCATGGAGAAGTTGGCACCAGGCCAGGCACACAGTTGGCATCAATAAATGTTTTTAGAAAGCAAAGGTTGCGATTCGAGCTCCGTTCCCAACTGCTGGGTCAGTCTGACAACAACGTCTCTGTTGTAGATGCATATTGTAATTCGCTCTATACGTATCCCAAGCTCCCTCAGTGTGCTGGGCATGATTCTGGAGTCAGGAGTCTAGATGAATAGCAGGGAGGTGGAGATAGGACGACCTTGGGTCTCTGTCTACAGCGGAGGTATAACAGGCACTGTTGCAGGGTTGAAAGAGCAGCAGTTCTGGAGTCTAATGAGGAGCTCAGCTCTCCTCTCCTGATTGTGCCCTGTCCAGCTCTGAAACCTTGGGCAAGGCCCCTCGACTCCCCAAGCCACGGCTTCCTCATTTCTAAGACAATGTGGTGGTGGTTACCAGGGGCCAAGAGAGCAGGGAATGGGGAGTTAGGGTTTAATGGATGCGGAGTTTCAGGTAGGAATGCTGTAAAAGTTCTGCAGATGAATAGGTGACGGTCACACAACAATGTGAATGTACCTTATGCCTCTGGATTGTACTGGTTTAAAGGGTTATGTATGTTGGGGCGCCTGGGTGGCTCAGTCGGTTAAGCGTCCGACTTTGGCTCAGGTCATGATCTCACGGTCCGTGGGTTCGAGCCCCGCGTCGGGCTCTGTGTCTCCCGCTCTCTGCCCCTCCCCCACTCGCGCTCTGTCTCTCTCTGTCTCAAAAATAAATAAACATTAAAAAAAAAAGGGTTATGTATGTTTTACCACAATAATTAAAAGAAAACAGAATCAGCATGTCTTCTTTCCTTGATGCGTTACTATGAGCCTACGCTATACCTGTGAAGCATGCAGTCTGTGTTGGTCCTTAACTGATGCTGGCTATTGATATTAATTTTTTAAGGAGCTGTGGAATGATGGTAAAAGTAGCCATTGGTCTTACCCTGAGGGTGCAAAGGCTCATTCCTTCATCTCACTCTTGTTATGCACGTGGGCTTGAAGGCCAAGTAGGATTTCACTGAGCATCAGGGATCTAGAGAGAGTCATTCCCGGTAGAGAAAATTGCACCAGGCGAGGCTTAGAGGCATGTGAAGAGGCAGGAGGGGGGCGCGGGGGGTGGTCTGGGGAATTGTGAGAATTTACTCTGTGCTTTAATCCCAGAGGCAAATTGAGAAATGCATTTAGAAAAGAAATGATGAACAGAATCACAGTTACCCCAAAAGTATCAAGCAGCCTGGGTGTCAAAAGGGAAATTATTGGTTAACCTAATTAGGCAGCCAAATTGCTTATTCAGAGTCAGAAGATTAGGGGAGCATCTCCAAAGCACAGTGAGAAAGAAGCTCATTACCAATTTAACTCAATTTATCCTCTACCCTCCGTAGCCCCATGCTCATGAGACTTGGTTTAAAAAATCTATAAGCATATCTATCATTAATTCCCTGAGAGGCCAGAAACTGCAGCTACCCAGCCATTGTGTGCATAAGGCTCCATCTTCTAAGGTAGGAAGCCAGGCTCCCTCAGCCTGAGAAGTTGGACAGCTGGGTTTGACTGCACTTCTGCCTCATGAGCTGCCCATACTCCCTTTCAGGAACACGGAGGAATTAGGGAATTCGACTCTCCACCTGGGCAGCTATCCATGGACAATGAGCGCTGTAAGGCCCCAACTTCCAAAAAAGGATTAGAAACAGCCTATTAGAGAACCCAAGAACCCGAGAATCTGAGAATCCAGGAGCTAGAAGGAACATAGAGACAACAAGCCCATTAACTCTTAGCCTTTCCTCAATTTCCAGCCAAGGAAACTGAGATTCAGAGAGGTGACTTGCTGAAGGTTGCACAGCTAGTAAATGGCAGAACCGGGGTCTGAGTCCAAATCCGCCTCTCCTCAATACCCATGATCTTTCCTAGCCACTGCACTCCACAGTTTGTTCTGTTTTATAGAAACATGTTTTTATTAGTTCAACGTGTACAATATATATATAATCTAGGAGGTGATTCTAGCTGTTTTCAGAACATAATGTTCTTTGTCAATGTGAGAAGCTTGCAGAAAAGAAACCGAATCCATAACCTGTTAGAGTTGATGTGGAGCTAGAGATCATACCAGGCCACTCTCAGATTGTGACCTGCTGGACAAAAGACATTTAGAGTAGGGATCCTAGAGGTTTAAGAGAAAAATTCCAACCAGAAGGTATCTGAGAAGGTTTTATGGAAGAAGTGCTGGCCGCTGGGCTTTGAGGGGTGGAAAAGACTAACAGGTGAAAAGGGGGAAGAAAGGGCGTTGTCTGTAGACAAGGCATGAAGGTGGACAAGTAAAAGGTGTGTCCCACAAAGTTAGAAGATAGGAGTGTAACTGAGAATATGGGAAGGGGATGTGTTCGGAGGGGACGTTGGAGAGTGAGCAGGATCCTGTCATTTAACAACTATTTATTGAGCACCTACTGTGTTCCAGTTACTGTTTTAGGTCTTGGGGTCCCAGCATGGTCGATACAGATGAAACCACCCACTGCTTAGTGGGGAGACTGATGATAAACAAGTGTAAAAACTAAATGCTGCAGGATGTAATGAAAAAGGGGAGAGGGAATTCCAGGGTGAGAGCAAGGCTGCAGTTCTAAACATGGTGGCCAAAGAAGGCTTCACTGAGAAGGTGACGTTTGAGGTAGGCATGGGAGCAAGTGGTGAGGACATCTGGAAGAAAAGCAATCCTGGCAGAAGGGTGGGCAGGTTCAAAAGCCTTGAGGCAGAAGCGTATCTGGCTTGTGTGAAAAGTAGCAATGAGACCAGTATGGCCGGGGTAGGGGAGATGTCAAAGAGGTGATGTGGGGCAGGCCATTGCATGAGCAGTCGCGGGAGGGTCCTGAGCTGAGGAGCGACGGGTTCTGACTGATGCTAAGACAGGAGCATTCTGGAAGCTCTGTCGAGAGTAGACTCTAGTGGGCCATGTCAACGTAGGAGGCTATTGCTATAATCCAGAGAGAGAGGATAGGGGCTAAGACAAAGAGGAAGCGTGGAGGCAGTGAAGACGGTATCTGGGCCTGGAAAAGGGAACAAGCCACCTCTTCCCTGGTCCCTCCAGGGCCTTGTAGCAGCGAGGAAGACCTCCATACTCAGATTCTGTGACCGAGATGGGCTCCCGGGTACTCTCAGGGGAGGGACACATTTGACCCTTCTCCTAGCCTCACAGCTCCTTTGGCCCAGCAGCCGGGTCCTTGAGTACTGGCCTGTCCCGTGCCGCACCCCGTGCTCTCTCATGGCCGTGGCTATGAGCCAACCCCCCTGCCCGTCCCTCATCCCACCCTCCAACCCGCTGCTGACCTTGCTGCCTGACTCCCACTCCCAACCTTGCCTGACCTCCCACATGAGACTCTTGGCACCATCTTGTTTTGTTATTCTCTTGGCTTCCCTTCAGCCATATTTCCATAAAACCCTTCCTTCTGGCCGGGTGCCTCAAACTGCCTTGGTGAAGTGTGACACAGGGCCTCCTCTCCGTAGCTTCACGTCTGCTAGAATTGCCTAGGATCTGGAAGCCAGTATCTGACAGCCACGAACAGTGTTGCTCTTGGGAGTTCCTTGTAAGGGGACTTTAAGGAGTCCTGGCCCAGTTTCAATGCTCCCCAGTCCGTGAGGCACTGGCGAGCTTCATTGCTCTCCCTGGTGGGCAGAACATGCTAATACAAGAGCACCTTCCTTCCGCACTGGGAAGAGGAAAAGCGAGATAGGGAGATTCAAAGCTATGCTAAATTAAGATAGATTGCATTCTCGAAACTAGGTTAGGACCTGCCGTGTGCAGAGAGGTACAGCAAACCACAGTTTTGCTTTCAATTTGAGCCAACACGATTCTCAACTCATTGGAAGCAATGATGTGCACAGTGACAAACTTCCTACCAGAAGACGTTTTCCAGGCATCTTTTTTTTCCCATCAATAAGCCCAGCTCTGTCCCGGGAGAATGGATCCTGGGTCTGTTTCAACCTCATCTAATCCAGGATGACTTCAGGGGAGAAGGGAGTAACTGGTGGTGGGGAAAGAGCTCCCTTACCCACGGGAGCCTCGTTCCAGTGCCAGGGTGTGTGGAGTCCAGGGACAAACCTGGTTTCAGTTTTAGCCTCTGTCACCAGTCCCAGTGTGACCCTGAGCAAGCCACTCCTCTCCAGGTATTAGTTTTCCTGTCAACCAGATGAGGTTATTGGAATCTCGGGCAGCAAGATGACTTGGAAGGAGAATGGGCTTTGGGGTTGAACTCAGAATCCCAGCTTAGCCGCTCAGGAATCGGGTGATTTTTGTGCAACCTACTGGATCTCACCGGGCCTCGGTTTCTTCATCTGCATTGTGGCAATGAACATGTGCCTACCTCCTAAAGTTGTAACGAGGCTGAAAGGTGACTGTGCACACGAAGGGGTCAATACTGTGTTTTCCAAACTGGGTCACGACCAATCCCGAAATAAAGGCTGTGGCTCAGCACAATCATTTAAAATAGTATTAGCAAAGAGAACCGAGAGGAGCAGAATAGAGTTCATAACACATAGTGAGGAAAGTCAGTTTGTGAATTTTTATTTTAATTATCCTTTACACGCAGCACCTGCACTAGGTCAACTAGGTCATCACCTACAGTGTGTTTCTTACTGAGGGGTTCAGTTAGAAAAAAAGTTTAAAACTAAAAAATGGTACCTGGCACATAGCAGGACTTTGTGCACGTCAATTCCTTTCCTTCAAGAACCCCTTAGGTTGAAGGTTCCACAATCCATGATGTCACAGTCTTGTCCAAAAACCGTTGACATCGGTACTTCTAAGGCCCCCTTACTGAGAATGAGTATAGATTTGTCAGGGCCTCACGATTCAGTAGAAGGAGGCTGGGCTCTGGGATCAGATCGACTTGCCCATCGTCACATGGCGTGAATGATGATAGAGCCGGCATCCCTGGTTTGTAGACCCCAGCCATCTCTCCTATGAGAATGGCCAGTGGGGTGACCAACATGCCCTAGGGTAACGGTGAGCTGTGAAGACAGCAGGAAAGGCACCCCCCAGACAGGAAGAGCTGACTCAGGAAGATACAGGGGACTGGAAGAGCCATCCCTGCGTTCACCTAACCAGCTGAATCTCTCTAGTCAGCACAAAGGCAACCGGAGAGGGACCTGGGCACATCTACATGCGCACCACAGGCAGCTAGCGTGTTAAGTAAAATTTGCCTTCCCCCGACCCGGGGATGCTTGTTACAAATTTAATTACACACTAATCAACCCAAACAGATTGACTACAGTATAGCAATGGCTTTCTTTCCTTTGACTTTGGGCCAGAGAGAAGCGTGTGGAACATGTGACAGTGTGAGGAAGGGCTCCTGGGAGTTCACGTGAGCCTGATACATGAAGCGTAGTGCAGAGAGGTTAACAGTGCTTACTCACAGGATGTAGATCCAGACTCCGGGCAAACCCCACAACGTACCTCTTCAGGGGAGAGGTCTCAGAGAAAGCCAGGCCCTCCCCTACACTCTTCCCAAAGTGGCAGGGAGCCACTCAGCTCCCAAGAGGTTGCTCCCAACCTCTTCTGATGGCAGGGAGCAGCAATGGTGAAGATAAGGAGCATTCAGCCAGCAGTCAGAAGCCTCAGGTCTGACACCCGGCCGTGTGCACTGTTCAGGACATAGCAAACAGCTTGTCCTGGCTGAGCCGGTGGGGATTAAGAGGAGAGGAGGCCAGAGAGAAAGACTGGGCCCCATCATGGCAGAGGACAGCTGAAAACTGCTGGCTCAAGAGCTCAGCCTTTCCCCTGAAGGTCGTAGGGAACCACACAAAAGGTTTAAGCAGGGAGAGGTCAAAGGGGGCAAATGCTTTCCCTGATCCAGGTGAGGAAGTCAACCAACAGGACAGAGTTTGTTCTTCCCGTTCTGCTGTGATGAAGTTGCCCCTCACGCCACTGTGCGTGGGGTGGTGTCCTAAATTCATGCTGAAGCTCTCACCCCTAGTGTGATGGTAGGTAATTAGGTTTAGATGAGGTCGTGAAGGTGGCACCCTCGTGATGGGATTAGTGCCTTTAGAGGACAAGGAAGAGGGAGACGTGGCTGTCTCCATGCACGTGCAGGGAGGAAAATCCATGTGAGCACGTAGCAGGAAGGCAGCCATCTGCAAGCCAGGAAGAGAGTTCTCACCAGAACCTAACCATGCTGGCACCCTCCAGAGCTGTGAGAAAATGTATTTCTGTTGTCGAAGCCAGGCTGTGGTATTTTGTTATGGCAGCCCAAGCTGACTAAGACAGGCTTCGAAAGCTTAAGTAACTTGCCAGCCAGGAAGTCACAAAGCTGATACCTAACACAGGGCTGTTGAAATCCAAAGCTCTTACCCCTGCCCGTGCTGCCTCCGGGAGACAGGAATGCAAAACTATTCGAGGGGATGAGTGCCAACGGTTTTCTGAGTTAAAAAGGTGCCAGCTTGCAAGACCATCCCCTCGAACAAAACGAAAGAAAACAAAAACAAAATGCTTGGTAATTCACACCTTTAAGCACAGACTCCGGAGAGCCAGACTGCCTGGATTTGAACACCAGCTCTTCAACTTACTAGCTGCGTCACACAGTGTCACACAAGCGAGTTTCTGAATCTCCCCATGCCTCAGTTTCCTCGCCAGCACAACGGGAATAATTCTCCTGTCTCCCTCATAGGATTAAATGAGCCCAGAGGGTTAAAGCACTTAGAATAGTGCCTGGTGCATAGGAAGTGCCGTATAAGCTTAGGCTGTTGTTGTTAGTAATTGTGCGGCACTTTGTGATTTACGAAGTGTTCTCACATTCTGTTCAACATTTGCAGCAGCCTTGGAGGCAGATATCTGTGTCTTCATTGTTTTGGAAGTGCTCTGAGATCACACGGCTGGGAAGTGGTCGGGATGGAATTCAACCCCAGGTCCCTCTGACCCCACACCCACACACTGTTGTCCGTAACTGTAACTGGCAGCTGGCCCCAGCCTGGCCCCTTCCGCCAAAGATGACTCCCCAGCTACCAGGGCCTGATTTTGCTCAGGCCCGTTTCTCCCAGTCGCACTAGGAGAAGGATCTCAGCCTGGGCTCTTTGTTCGGGAAGAAACTTCCTTTCAAATAAAGAGCCGAACCCTCTATGTTCCAAATACTGAAGAGCACTTTTCTTTCCACTGCCACTCGGCAGCCTGGCTCCTAAATGAGTTTTCTGTGCTCAGCTTTGTAGGACCTTAGCTACAAAACAAATTGCTTTTCTGAATGTGCCTCCAAAAAGCAAATAATCATATGGAGCAAACCAGGTTTGAAGTGTGGTATAAACAAAAGGGAGATTGTTTGCCACTCCAGCTGCTCAGAAGGGTGGAAGAGGGAGGAGAGCCGGGCCATGATGGGTGTGAACTGGGCTGTGAAAATGCGGAGGAGACTCTTCAATAGGAACCAAATGGGCTAAGTCAGAAGGTAGACAACCCATTAGAAGTAAGGTACTGCGGGCATCTCTCCAGTCCTGTGGCCTTACATGGTAGCAAAAAAAAAAGAGGGAAACTGCTCAAGTCCAAAGGATTTACCCTTCTCTCTACACACGTCCACAACTTTCGATAATTTATTACCTCCACGCTAGAGTTAGCAGTGCTAAAAGATGCATTTTATTTGGAGAAAATAATTGTGTCACTTTTTTCCCTCAGCTAGATTTAAAAAGCTCTTCAAAAGTCAGCTGTGACGCTGGGCCATTATTACTCACATTTGGGGAGTGTGTAATAGCTCACGATGTCCTTTAATACCCAACATTTCATAAATTAGCACATCAATTCCCTGGTCTAGGGCACCTGAGCCCACACCCTGACTTTGAACCCAGTCAGGGGACCTTTGAACTTGGAGCCCATGCATGTGTGCAGGGGGGAGTGCCCAAGGCTCAGTGAGTCCCTAGAAGGACCCACAGGGCTCGGCATACAGTGAGACGCATGGCTAAGACTTATTACAGCAAAAGGATACAAAGCAAATGAACAAAGGGAAAAGGTGCAGAGGGTGAAGTCTGGAGGAAACCGGGCACAAGCTTCCAAGAGTCCTCTCCCAGCAGAGTCACTCAGGATGAGCCTGATTCCAGCAATGAGTGGTAATGACATGCAAAGTGCTCTCTACCAAGAAGCTCAAAAGAGGTCTTGTGCCGAAAGATTTCATCAGAGGGCTGGTCACATAGGTGCCTTCTGCCTAACTCAGGCCCAAATTTTAGACTCTCAGAAGGAAGACGCTCATTATTTATACACACTGCCTAGGCATGGTCAAGCCACTTTTTTTTTTTTAATGTTTACTTATTTTTGAGAAAGAGAGTGTGTGTGAGCAGGGGAGGGGCAGAGAGAGGGGGAGACACAGAACCTGAAGCGGGCTCTAGACTCTGAGCTGTCAGCACAGAGCCCAACACGGGGCTCGAACCCCTGAACCACAAGATCATGACCTGATCCGAAGTAGGATGCTTAACTGACTGAGCCACCCAGGCAGCCCAAAGCCACTCTTAACATTTAGGGAAGGTTTCATGTCAGGTAAGGACCTGTTTACCCAGACCCCAGCCATGGGCCAGCCTTGCAAGCTGACCTTTCTAAGGTGGCAGGCTCGGTCCTTTGCGATAACTCTTCTGCGCGAGTCTCTCTGCGTGAGTCCCATGCAGCTTGTGAGTTACCCTATCAGACCACCCAGTGTGTCCTTCTCAGGGCAGCTTTGTAGCCCTTGACTCTTCATCTTTCATGTGATAACTCTCATCGTGTGGCTATGAACTTTATAAGACATCACTTGATACAGAAAGCCCACTACTAGAGCAGTGAAAGAGCAGAGAAAGTGAACTGATGGATCTTCCTCAGGAAAAAGAGAAGCACGTTTGAACGCTTCTGCAGTGGGGCCTTGGGGCCACACTCCTTGGGCTGCAGTCGTGCGGATGAACTGGGGGCCGGAGGGATCGTGAAGCCACATGCCCCCCTGTACCCATTCAGCAACATGTGCTAGTGTGGCATGAACGCTGTGGTGAAGCAGACATGGGCTCTGGCCCCAGGGGCTCACGGGCCAAGGAAGAGCACCACATACCTGCACAGGATCTGCATAGTGTTGCATGAGTGCTGGGTGGCCAGCAGTCAGAGAATCGGCAGAAGAAACCTGCCCCCGAATAAAATGATTGCTAAGATCCCCTGCAGCTCTGAGTACCTGCCCAGGGAGAGTGGGGACAGGAACGCAGCAAGAAGAAAGGGTACCACAGTAGCCCTGCACCCCTACCAATCCTGGAACACAGTTTTCAGGAGTTCCGATGGCCAAGGGGGAGGGGCAGCTTGGAGACTGTGGGACAAGGATGCCTGCTTGGTTCAGAAACAGGCCAGGGGAGAGCCTTACCTGGTGCTCAGGTGTGAAAGTTCCAGACCCCTTGACTATGTCGGCCTCTCTGTTAGGGCATGGAAACATCAAAATATCTTTAATGCCCTCCAGCCAAAGACCACCCGTAGCTCCCCTGTGGTTGAGTGAGGTTTCTAGACTCTTGGCAGTGAGGGCAAATGCACACCATGGCGGGGGGGGGGGAGGGGGCATTGGGTGCCTCATTACAGGGTTGGCCCTGTGTTAAATTATTTGGGGGTGGGTTCAAGGAAGTGGAGCTTTGTTCTGGATTGGATACTGTCAGGCAGTAGGAGTAACTCTGTGCCTGTGTGTCTTAAATCTTATGTAGAAGCCACAAAGAATGACGTGAGGTTAAAGTTGTAACTGGAGGGGCACCTGGGTGGCTCGTCGGTTAAGCGCCTGACTCTGGCCCGGGTCATGATCTCATGGTTCAGGAGTTCGAGCCCTGCATTGTGATCTGTGCTGACAGCTCAGAGCCTGGAGCCTGCTTCAGATTCTGTATCTCCATTTCTCTCTGCCCCTCCCCGACTTGCACTCTGTCTGTCTCAAAAATAAATAAACATTAAAAAAAATTCAAGTTGTAACTGGAAAAGAAGCACCAGTCACTCATATTATCCAGGATAAGGGGATGTTCAGTCATTTTGTAGTTTGGACAACGTTCCATTTTTGTTGAGTATCAGACATGATTGCAGAGGGGTCTTGCCTTTGTCTTAGTCACAGTCAGCGCCCCCCTCTGAAGTTGGTGAAATTGTTTATATTCAGCAGGTAAAAGTGACCACCTAGCTGTGAATGCCAGGCCACTTCCTGGCTGTCAAGGACTGCTTTGCTCTTTCTCATCCCAAACCAAAAGATAAGGGAACAGACCCACTGTCTCAGGATGACGGCTTGCTTTGAGAGCCTTCAGTGACTTGTGCCTGTGATATATCTCAGTGTCCCAGGAAGATAATAATGAAAATCACTTATTTAATAACAAGTGCTATTGTATTAAGTTCTATTAAATAATTATTCATTTAACAATATGTACTCAAATAATACAGGTTATTTACTGAATAGTTATTATAGGTCAGGTACCACATGAGCCTCTTTACATAATCTCATTTCATCCCTTAATATCTCTGCAAGATTGGTGTTTTGTTTTTGGCAGATGAGGAAATAGAGGCTGGGACAGGTTAAGGGACTTCCCTAAGGCCATGCATGTAAGAGGTAGTAGAAACTGATTTCAAACATGGACCTGCCCGGTTCCAAAACCCATGCTTTTCCCCTGCCCCAGGCCTCTTTGACACATGGCTCCTTACAGGCCCTGACGGCTGTGACTTGCCAAGCCGTGAGCTGTGGCCGAGACTGTTCAGCTCTGGGACTAATCCAAGGCGTATTCCCATATGGGCAGGGTGACAGGGGGTGGGTGGTTAAGACCACAAAATGGCACAGGTCGCCTACACCCAGGCCCCGCCAGAATGCCATGGTTCTTGGGAGCTGCTGTCGTGACTCCCAACAAAGTGAGCTTATCCTGGCATCCCCCCCCCCCCGAGAGGGAGGGTGAGCTGGATCAATTTTTTATTCTTGCACAGTTGGCTAATTAATATGCAAAAGAGCTGCCCATTATTGATTAACTTTATATTCCACGACGACAATGTCTTAATGAAACTCAATATGTATAGCTCAAAAGCTGGGGTGGAACTTTTCAGTAGGAGTGATGGTTCACCTTGCCGTCCCCTTCAGAGGTTCAGCATTGTTTAACTGGGGAAAGCAGAAGAACGTCAAGACGGGTTTCATTTGGTGCCTTGGCTGGAGGCGTTACTTATCTTTCAGTGGTCTGTTTTGTATTTATCTAGAAGCCTTTTCACAGATCTGTGCCGCTCTAGGCCAGACCATGATTCATTTATCTATTTCAGAAGAATCCGGGCCCGTCACATGAGATTCCGTACGTGGGGTTCTTATGGCATCCTATGAAGGAGCACGTACCCGCGTTTCAGGGTACTAGACTGAGGCCCAGGGAAGCAAACAGAAGAAGGCCGTAGCACTTATTAGGTGCTCTGTTAGTTTTCTAGAGCTGTTTAACAAAGTACCACAAACCGGCTGCCTCCAAACAGCAGAAACTGATTGCCTCACAGTTCCAGAAGCTAGAAGTGTGAAATCAAGGTACTGACACAGCCATGTTCCATCTGACGTGTGTGAGGGAATCTTTCCTTATCTCTCCCTAGTTTCTGATGGGTTGCTGGCAATCACGGACATTCCTTGGCTTCAGCTCCAGGAATACAATCTCTGTCTTCTTTAACACGTGGTGTTCTCTTATATGTCTGTCTTCACGTGGCTGTCTCCATATAAGGATACCAGTCTTGTCGAATCAGGGGCCCATCCTAAGCTATCCCTAGGCCTCATCTTCACTCATTACATCTGTAATGACCCTATTTCCAAATAAGGTCGCATACTGAGGTGCTTGGAGTTAAGACTTTGTCTTAGTCTGTTCAGGATGCAATAGCCAAATACCACAGACTGATGGCTTACACAATAAACATTTATTTCACACATTTCTGGAGGCTGGGAAGTCCAAGACCAAGGCCAAGATCAGTGCCTTATCAGAGACGGTTTCCTAATTCATAGATGGCTGCCTTCTTGCTGTGTCCTCACATGGCAGAAGGGTGAGGAAGCTCTCTGGGGTCGATTTTATAAGGGCATTCATCCCGTTCAGGATGGCTCATGACCTAATTGCCTTCCAAAGGCCCCACCCCCTTAAACGATCACATTGGGGGTTGGAACTCCAACATGTGAATTTTAGGGGGACAGAAGCACTGAGTCTGTAGCAGGCTTCAACGTGTCTTTTTTTTTTTTTTTTTTTTGGAGGGGAATAATTCAGTCCATGACAGATGGTTATTAGGTACCAGGCACTTTGCCCCCACCGCCAGTCCGCAGCCTGACTCTTAAGTGAATTTGGAGCTTCTTAATGCCCTAGGAGTGATTAAACAGGAGAAACCGTTTTCGTCTGAATGATACGGCAATTGCAGCTCTCCACACTGGACTGGCTACAGCTTCCCTTCCCTCTCCTTGGCACACACTACCTCACCGCTAAGCCAGCTGGGTCAGGACACCAAATTTTAGGCCTCCTCTAAGCGGGTGAGCCCCTTCATTGGAGCTGTGGGTACCACAGAGAAGATTGCCGCCTGAGGCCACGCGGGAGACTGTGGGGCTTTGCCATTCACAGCAGGGGGTGTGCATGCCGATATGTGTGGGGCTGTGTGCAAGGACTCGGCTGAGTGGCTGGCTTGAGTGTGTGGGGGGCAGGAACGTATGCATATGTGGGACCCCAGGTGACCAGTACAGATACGCTCAATGGTGTGTGAGTGCAAGTGTGTGGTGACGTCAGGGTAATTATGTCAGCAGGGGAATTAACGTGCAACTGGGTGTGGGGAACATGTGAACAACAGCGGACAGGTTTGACTGTACGTGAGGATATGTCTATGTGTGTCTGCGCATGAGCGAGGGAGTGGGTGGGATTTCTGCCAGATACCTGTTGTGGTTCAGAATCAGGCAGCAGCCAAAGGTGAAATCTTTCCTCCTATAAAGGTGGAGAAGAAAGGCTTTAGGGGCCTTTTTTTTATTTTGAAAACGAGAGAGAGAGAGAGAGAGAGAGAGAAAGATGTCATCCAGTTAGTGGTTGTTAATTAGGAACAGGTCCCAGGGAAGCTGCCTGTGCGGCAGCACCAATAAATCACTCATTAACTGTCCATGGCTGCCTGCCTCCAAGTCGGGCTTCTCTGGAGCTGGAGCTCAATCACAGCCAGGCTCGGGCCTTCCCACTACAGACGAATCAGCTGAGAAGGGGCTGCATATCTCCCAGATCCCCACCCATCAGTGTCCCCAGGATGCACTAGGCAAGAGAGAGGGCTGAGCCCCCATTCATTGACTCAAGTCCAGGTTTCTCTGCATGCAGAACCCCCCTCGGCCCCCCAATCCCGTGGGACCCTTCTGACCTTGTTGGCCTCATCTCTTACCATTCTGCGTTGATTCAGGTTCCAGTTCAAGCATTCCCTGGTCACAGCCTCTTGTACTGCCTCGCACACACCTGTTAGAGCTGTCTGTCGCGTCTACCCGTGTCTCACACGGAGGCATGCATGGGGTGGGTACTCAGGAAATAAATTCTTGCTTGACCCACCCCTCCCAACTTTGTCACCAAAGTAATATCCACCAGCAATATTTTAAGGCATTGGATTTAGCTAAAACCGCCATAGACTTTGGCATAGGAGGTGGAAAAGGAAGTGACCGCTTAATGGGTACAGGGGTTTTGGGGGCACGGTGATAAAATGTTTAGAATGCATCATAGTAACGGTTGCACAATACTGGGCATGTGCAAAATGCCACTGAATATGTACACATTAAAATGGTTAAAAGGGTAAATTTTGTGTTGTATATATTTTTCTATAATAAAAAAATACTTAAAAAAAATCCACCAACGTAGAGCACCTTATTCATCCATTCCTTCAACATACATTTATTGAGTACATCTGCAGGATCAGGCCCAAGGGATATGGAAGTGTTTGGGATTAGGGCAAGCAGATGGATGGATGCTTCCCGTTTTAACCCAGCATGTGGGTAACCCTCGCAACACTGGGAGGTTGTCATATTTGCCCCCACTTTATACGTGAGCAAACTACGAGTCACAAAGGCAGGGATCTTGGCCGCAGTCACAGCTCCTAAGCGATGGAAGAGGATATAAACCTGTGTCTGTGTGCGGCGAGCCCATCCCATTTCTAGAACCATGTGTTTCCTCCAAGTTTCAGGGCCAGTGCTCACAAGTTGCCGTAATAGTGAAGGACCCACGCGACTGGCAAACCAGACATTGCCAAGGCCAATTCCTCCACCAGCTCCTTTGGTTGAGGGCCCTACCATCTCTCCTCCCTCGGCCCCCCGCCTCCTGGGCCCCCCACCGCATTCCATCCTCAGCACTGCCGGCACGCTGATCTTTCTAATCTGATTAGCTACATGCTCCTTGGAGATGTTTCTCTCAGTGCCCTGACCTCCTTGCTAAGCAGTAATTTCAGGATAGCGACTTTGGAATGACATTCTTTGTTTTTGTTTACTTTCTAAAAGATGTAGAATCGGTCCACATCTCACAGCCTCTGCTTTTGTGCTTAACTGAAATGTGTTGAAAGGCTTAAGGGATAATTACTGAGTATCTTCCCCATATAGAAAAAGATATTTGGTCAAATACAGTCATTCTTTAATCTGGTTGAGGTATGGGGTGCAAGGAAACTGGGTGTCAGAATTAGAAGCCCTTAGTTTAGGAAGCTTAGGAATCCCCATCTTGGGGGCCAAATACAGATATAACCCTGGCAGCATGAAGTTGAAAGACAGTAGGATTATGGATTGGTGAAAAACTGGCAAAAATATGTCACCGGTGTCTTTCCTCCAGACATTGAGGCATAGGCCAGGATCTGCTGTAGTTTTGGTTGGCATCAGTACAGAGATACTTCAGAGAGAGGAATCAGAGATTAAATCCTGCCTCTGGAGTCAAATAGAGATAGCGAAGAGCAGTACTGGTGAGGGGGAAAGAGGGATATGGGGTGGTTATTATAGGCTATTTTCTTTTGACTCCAGACCTGATGTTCCTTTTTCTAGGCTTCTTTGTTCATTCATCCATTCTTGCATTCATTTGTTCATCAAATGTTTATGGAGAACCTGATATTTCCAAGGCCCTGTTTTAATGATTATAGATAGAAATAAGAGTTACGTAATAGTCAGTAGAGGTTAATCCATGTTGCAGTAACAAATAGCTCATATTTCTGTAACGTAACAGAGTTTCTTTCTCATGTCGTGTACTTACTCATCATGCTTCAGGGGTGTGGGAGGAAGGGTTTCTTCACACAGTCTCTCAAAAGCCAGGCTTATCAAGGCTCCACTGTCTTATAGCTGCACTCTCTAGAGCAAATGATCTTCTTGGCTGCTTCTCACAGCCCATGGGCCTGACTTAGTCATATGGCCTCACCTAACTGCCAGGTAGCAGGAATGTGTGCTCCTCCTATGTGCCCAGAAACAGAAGACAACCAGATTGGTAAGCACCAGAAGCCCTATACAACTTAGCATAATAAAAAGGGCTGGGGTATGAACACGATTGAATACCTGTCCTCGAGACATTTCCATCCAGTAGGAGAGACAAGTGGACAGACCTAACAGCTGGAGGACATCAAGAGTATGGTGGAGAGGGGGAAACGAGTTGTGATATAAGATTTGAGAGGGGGAGCCATTCACTAGAATCTTCCAGGATGGAGCCAGAGGGTGCTAGCATGTTTGTATGTACATGTATAGTATGACTGCTGAAGTGTATAGGGGGCGGCTTGTGTAGCAAGAGGTGAGACTAGGTAAGCAGGGCCTTAGGCACATATTTGAACCTTATTCTGTAAAGGAAGGAAAGCCATCAGAGGGCTTTAAGAAAGGACAGGACTCTTTGTGTTTTAGAAAGATCACCTGGCTTCCACGTGAGGAAGGAGAGTGAGCGACAGATAGTGGCCCACAAAATCAGGGTAGTGGTCATGGGGACAGATATGAGAGGTACTTAAGTGGAAGAACTGATGAAATTTGGTGACTAATAAATGTAAGCCGTGGGAGAAGAAATGGATCCAGGCTGGTGACCCCATTTTTGATTGGGGTAGCTGTGGATGCAGTAAGAAATGCTGGAGCACGTTTGTGGGGAAAGATAAGAAGCTGAGTGTTAGGTATTGCTGAGTTAGAAGTGCCTTTGGAAACTCCACGTCAAGATGTCTACAGAACACTCGTATAATAGGGCCTGGTGCTTAGGAGGATCTAAGTACTCTTAGAACTTAGTACTTAGGTACTGTTCATACCCTTCTGGAGTAATCTAATAAATTAAAGGTGGGAGGTAACCTATGCTGAGAAGAGTTCTTTCCTCCAGGGATCTCAAATTATACACCTATTGGTAACAGAATTGCTTTTTTAATTGTTTCAATCCTTCAAAATAGAATCATTTCCTGCTGATCTGCTTCTCAAGACCCAGTTCCTTAGGCTGAGAGAAGTCATCGACTGTTCTCCGGCCTTCTGCAGCGCAAACTGTGGTCCCTACCAAGTCACTATCATCGTCCAGACCCTGAGTCCCCCCAGAGGGCTGGCACTTGTTCATCTGGCTAGGCACCCAGGTGCTCAGTGAATGTTCCTTGAACAAATGAATAAATTAAACTATTCAAAACTGTGAGGTCCCTTGTGAAAATATAAATCGTATTTCCATTTTCCAAAAGCCTTTAATAAATTATAACTCACCAAATTAAAATAAACATTTGTTTTACCTTCCACCAAGCAGGTCTCTGGAGGATTTGACACCTTTTCATCTTCAAAGTGCTTTCAAAACAAGAGCTGGTTTCCCCCAAAGGCCCCTCTTTACAAGTTATAGACCATAAACAGATACAGAAATGTATTAACATTCAGAAGTGAAGATGCTCAGGCTAGTTTTAAAGAGAAACTTCTCTGGGTTTAAAAAAAAAAAAGGCAAATTGTTTCTTTAATTTTTTTTTTTTTTTTGAGTGCCTTCAGTGTGCCGAGATTTGTGTTAAGGACTTTCAATATCTATTACCTTTATCTCCCAACGGTCCCGTGAAGTGAGTACTCTCATTTTTACTTCAGAGAGAACAGCACTGAGGCCAGAGAGAAAAGATGATTTGCCCAGGGACACATAACTGGTAAGAGGGAGAACCAAGAACCGAAAGTAAATCCTTCTAACTCCAGAACCACTGAGCTCTCCTTGGCATTGTTGTTTCTCCACTCTGGCTCGTATGTCACCTGCGTCACACACACACCAAACCCCGGGGTCCCCTCCCAGCCTCAGGGCACTGAACTCTGGAGAGAAATGCTTGGGAATCTGCATTTTAAATGAACTTCCCAGGTGCTGCTTATTTTTATGCACACTGAGATTTGATAACCTACACTCTATATACCCCACAGTAGGTTTCTAAAGCTTAGGTTCTTCTCTAGAGGGATGAGCTTAAAAAACAAAGGGGGGAATAAGTAGGCTCTGAACACCATGTGCCTTCCACTGAGCTTGGCAGATCTGGCCCTCTGTACACTAAGGGAGACAGCCTCTACCTCCCTCCCTGCTTCTCTAGGCCGCACTGGCTGAGATAGAAAGCTTCCTCTGTTCCCCTGCTTTGCGTGGCAAGCTTGGGTTGATGTTTTCTCTCTGCTCCATATGGATTTTGCAATTAACTCACTAGAAAAGTAAATCACAGGGTGCCTGGAATAATAAATGCAGTGAACACCAGGCCTCCGCCAAGGAGACTGGGACCAGATCCAGAGTGTGACTAAGGTTCCCGGGCTGGTGCAGGAAGGAGGCAGGAGGCCAAAGGCTGGCAGCTCCCGGAGGCTGGACAAAAGCAATAGATGAAGAAGGAGAGGGGACTTGTGGTTGAGGTCCAGCACCTTTTGTCTATGTTCAGCATAATGCTCAGTGCTCTCCATTCTTTATCTCACCAATTCCACACTACTCTTTTGGTCCAAAATTTTTGTTCTCATTTTACAGGAAAAGACACTGAAGTTCAGAAAGTCACTTCCCAACTTTCAGCTTCTCCAGGAAGCCTTACTTGCTCCTCACTTTCTGTCATCTTTCCCTTCTCTGAGCAGCTTAGAGTAGGAAGAGCTTCTTACCAGCAGGCACTGAGGACAGCTGGGGCATGCTGACAGCTGATCTGGAGGAACCTGGCACCTCACCTGTGAAACAGGATGGTGACTGTGCCTAGGAGGCAGGGCTCTTGTGAGTTCTGAATCTTCTCTGTTATGTGGGAGCACTCCAGATACTGCTTGACACAGACTAGGCACTTGGAACATTATTCCCCTTTCACCTCTGCGTTACTCACCTAAACCATTTCCTGTTACGGAATGAGTGATACCTTTTCCAGATCTAAAACATCACTGAGTTACACATGGACAGAGAGGCATTAAAGCTTGCACAAGGAGTAGGGTTTATAGAAGGGTAATATGCCTAATGATAAAGCTGGCATGATAATCAAGAACAGGTGCCAAACCAGCGTGGTTTGGACTGGACTGGAAATAGCTTGGAAGTTCTGGATTCGAGGCTGGAGGTAACAGGTCTTCACCTGACAATCTTGCCTCTAGGGCACTGTGCATGCTTTGGCTTCTTCTTGCTTCTTGGTGGGGCACTTCCTGCTTCCGCGTTCAACCTCAAAGCTAGAATCTGGTTGGCTGAGCCCGTCTTTTCGCGTCAAGCCATTGGTTAAAGAAAAGTGGGTGGAGTCGGGCAGGGCAGAGCCATGTGGTGTGTGCAGCCTGGCACCCTAGGCCCACGCCCCAGCAGTAGCCCTGGGCAGGCTCTTTGCACCTGAAGGGGCCATGGGCGGGCTGGAGCAAGGCCGTTTCTTTGCCATAGACGACGCCATCTAGACTTTTCACTCCAGAAGAATAAAGATTTTGTCTTCTCTTTCTGTCCCCTCACTCTGGGCCTGCACTCAGTCCTCCCGAAAGGCTTTTGGGGTTAGGAGGAAGAACAAAAGGAATTAAAATGTTCTGTTTGCTCCACTTGGCTGTGGACTTTTATGGCCTAACTGAAGGTTAGGTTAAGTGCCTGCATCTCCCTCGGAGGGAGTCCTGCCCATCCGCCGGTAAGCAGAATACTTTGCTGTGAAGGAACTCTGCCAGGGATGACGTCACATCCAAATTTGTTCAGTTTACAAGTCAAAAGACGTTTTCTCTTCTTGTCTCCAGAGCCTAAAAATCAGGCTGGCTTCTTTTTGCTTCTCAATGCTTCCTGAGCAATAAAGGTTCTGGAATCTGAGCCGGGCTGACAGTTCTGTTGATGTGTGGGAAATGTAGGGCTGGGGTCTGTCCAAGTTTCAGTGGCATTTACTCTGCTGTCATCACAGCTCCAAAACTCTTTGGTGACTGTAAGACAAATGGGCATGACTCAGCAAAGCAAGAACAGACACTGGGAATCAGAAAAATGTTTTGGCTCTTGATAGGGTTTAGTAGTTTTTGTTGTTTTTTTGTTTTTTGTTTTTTGTTTGGTTTCTTGTTTTTGTTTTTGTTTTTGTTTTTGTTTTGGTCTAGCTAGAAAGTAGAACAAAAGGGACAGCACTTAAAAAGCAGGTATACCTTTTTAAGTTAGACTCAAGGAGGGATGGGGAACCCATTTCCTCTAGAACTACACTGTCCAGGGGCGCCTGGGTGGCTCAGTCGGTTGGACGTCCAACTTTGGCTCAGGTCACGATCTCACAGTCGTGAGTTCAAGCCCTGAATTGGGCTCTGTGCTGACAGCTCAGAGCCTGCAGCCTGCTTCAGAATTCTGTCTCCCTCTCTCTCTGCCCCTCCCCTGCTCATACTCTGTCTCTCAAAAATAAAATAAAAACATAATTTTTTTTAATCTAAGAACTACACTGTCCAAGATGACTTTCTGCAATGATGGAAATATTCTGTATCTGCACTGTCCTATACAGTAGTCATTAGCCACATGTGGTTATCTAACACTTGGAATGTAGCTACTACAACTGAGGAAATGAATTTTTTTAATTTTTCTTAATTTTAAATCTAAGTTAAACTATATGTAATTAGTGGGTACCATATTGGATAGCACAGCTCTAGAATCAAGAGTTTTTTTTCAACTCTTGGAAGGCAAGGAACATGTCTTGTACCCATACCCCCAATGCCTAGGCCAGTGGCTACCATGGGCCCAATAATATTAACTGAATGAATGGAGGAGACACTGGTAGCAATGAAATGGAAACAGTAGAATGCAGAAGGCACAGGCTTTAGAGTTGGTCCGACCTGAGTTCAAACTCTGGCTCTCACACTTCCTTATCTCTGTGAGCGTGGGAATGTTACTGACATCTTTAAGCCATTCTCATCAGTGAAATGGTTGCAGTACCTACCTCTCTCATAAAGTCGTATTATGAAGAATAAATGAGTTGACATCTACCATGTGGTTAGGATAGTGCCCGGCATGAAATAAGTAGTAGCTTCATAGAAATGACAAAGGAAATGGAAAACTGCCCTGCTGACAACAATCCTGTGACATTCCCAACAAATAGAAACAGTGCTGTGAACAAGTCAATAACAAACCCCTCCGTGACCATGTTCAGGGCATAAATGTGGTCAGTGCATGACCATGAAAGTTACTGAACATTCACCTTCTCTGACTGCCATCGCCCTTCTCGGAGTAAGTACTGCTTCTTTACGTACTGCTAAGTCTACCCCTGCTTTAACCCTCCCTCCTCGAAATGAAAATGGTCACTCATTTCATTGTCCCTGCCTCTTGAGAGTATCCATCCACTCCAGAACCTGCCCCTACTTCCCTGATTCCTCTTTAAAATCATCCAACATGAGTGTAAACCCTGTAAGAGGCCCTTCCCAAGCCTGAGGTGACCTTAAGGTGCATCCACCCTTTTGTCAGCAGGCTGAATACACCTGTTTTAGGACTACAAATGTCATCCTGGTCGTCTTTGGGCAGTCAGGGAACTTCATCAGAAGTTTAAAGTCTTGCTTTCCCATGGCAGTGCATGGAAACAGAATGGTCACAAAAAAGCTTCTCCCCTCTCCTGGGTCTTTCTCCAGGAGGCTGGGCTTCCTGCAACCTAACTGCTAAGTTTAAACTCCCTCACAAGTCAAGATTTGAATGTATGACGTCTGTAGTTAGTGGTCAGACCTCTTGACCATCTCTGCTTCCCCAGAATAAGGTTCTGTTTCACCACAGCTAGAGAAGCAAAAGAAAGAAATGAGATGAAGGAGCAAAAAAGAGTTTCCTTTGTTTCAGCTGAGAGAGAGCTCAGCTGCCTGGTGTTTAGCTCAGCCTCCTTTTCTCAGTCTGCATAAAGCCTTTGACAGACACCATCTCAGACTCTAATCAATATTTAAATAAGAAAGGCCAGTGAGGAAGAGGGGGTGAGCAGTGTCCAGGGAAAGCATCCGAGAGGACATAACATTTGCAGTGGGAGTTTTGTAGATGAAGAAGGTGAGAATAGCTCAGACAGTCAGAGATGGTGTTGGAATTCCAGAGCCCCCAAGGAGCAGTTTACAGGGATGGAGGGGTGCCTGATGGGTTGGAATTTGAGATATGATGAATTTGAAACACCTGGAAGACAGCTAAGTAGAGATAATTACTAAACACCTGGAGCTGAGTAAGGGGTCCTGGAGACACTGATTTAGAAGTGATCATTCACTCTCTCATCCATGTATCCATTCGCTCATTCATTCCAGGGAAATGTATGCAGTGCCTACGCTAGGGAGGCTCGGTGCTCGACGCTGGGCATACAGTGATCAGCAAAACAGAGGTCCCACTGATGGGTGTTTCCTGACTCCCATTGCCCAGCTTTGGACCTTGCAGGACCTCTGATTGGGATGGTTTGGCCATGTGTCCCTGCCATGTTTTCCTTGCGATACCCTGTAAAAGGAAGGCATTTTAGAGTTGAGGCTGACTGTCATCCACTGGTTCTCAAGCACAAGCCCTTCTGCTTTGCTTCACCCTAGGAGTCATTTTCTTGTACCGTTGTTCTGATTTGATTAAGAAAGAACCAAGTCTTTCTGATGATCCCCATGCAGGTCAAATTCATGAAAAGTTTATTAGAAATATATATTTATTTCCCTTGCCCCTTGCATTCTTTGCTTTGGATAACCTGGTGGATTTGGATGAGAACTGTGCAAATAAGTGTCCACTGGCTTTCCTGGGCAGATTTCAGTTATTTGGGAGGAATTATATTTACATATATATTTGTATAATATACACATCACAGAGAAAAATCTCTCACATCAGCAAAGACAACTTGAGATGTGGTGGTCAATTAGAGAAGGGCTTTTCCTAGAGGGTTTTTCTAGTAGCCAACAGCTTAAAAAATGAAGCAAAATGAACTGTGGTGTGCTTGACTGTAGAAACTGTAAGGAATGTGTTTTCTGGGTTCTGTTGTACCGTCATTAACCAAGCAGAAATCCGAGCTCTTTGATTCCAAGAGAACAGTGGCTGGAGGGGAACTCTCCTCAGACCTCCCAGACTGATGAGAAGGCTGACCATCTGATTAGCTTTGAGGGTGCTTTTCCCCACTCAACCCAGTGCTGGAGACATCGTGGGTGCCAGGGGGCTATCTTTTAAGAACCACGCTGGGTGCAATTGGCCGTGTGGTAGAAGGCTCCCTTGTGTGTGCCGTGGCTGATGGCAGGAGAGCCTCCTAAAGGGCCATACCTAATAACAGGGCAGGGACAGCATGCTTTCACTGACTCTCCCATCTCCATTCCTCAGGCCCTGTTCATCACCCAATCAACTCAGTTGCCAGAAAGTACTTGACTGCTTCAGCTAAATTTGAGTATCTAAATCTCGCTGTTCCTCTAAATCTCACTGTGCCTCTTTGAGTTTTTCTCCCCCAGTGAGGTTAAAACCTCCTCACTTCTGCTCCCCTTGGATGTTCTTTGGTTAAGCATTCATGTCATGACTTTCAGGAGATTGGTTCTATGGTTATTATGTCTTCTGCTCCTCTAGATGTTTCTTCCCTGCAGAAAAGACCTGAACACTGAGGTGTCTTCCATTGTGGGACCTAGATCCCCAGGAACTCCACACCATCAGTTACCCCCACATCTTGAGGGAGACTCATGCATTGGGCTTAATTCTGGCCAATCAAGTAAAGCTGATGAAGCAGGGGTGTGGGATTCATGGGAGAAAGCGGCCATCTTGGAGTTCATATAAGCCAAGGCAAAGAATGCAGGACATGAGCAGATATGTGCCCTGGAGCCTCGCTCCCCGAAGTGGACTGAGAGGGTGAGCTGGTGAGAAACACAGAATCTCAGCCCCACTCTAGACATACGGAGTCAGAATCTGCTTTTCTAACAAGGTATCTAAGTGGTACACACACACACACACACACACACACACACACACACACACAGTTGAGAAGCACTGCCCTAGACTTTTAAGAAAGTTGATTTCAGAAACTTCAGAGAAAATACTAGGTTTAGTTTTAAGATATCTTTGAAAAGATGATTCAAGAGGGTTGAAAAATAAAACAGTAGGTGTGAGACCACCTTTTATGTCTTTGAACACCAACTACTATAATATGGAAATAAATTGGAAAATGTCTGTAAATACAATATTTAACAGCGGTTTCCTCAGGAGACAAGCGGGATGGGAGGGGAAGGAGGGAAGGAAGACTTGCATTTGTGTTCACCTTGCATCTGTATTGCTTGAATCCAAATATATAAATACAAGTTAGGATTGTTTGGTAGATAAAAAGTATGCAAATTAACTAATATAAAAGAAGAAGAAGGATGTGTGATTTTGGTAAATGTAAGTTTGACAACACAGCAGAGAAGAACCCCAGGAAGCTGTAGTGACATTTCTCAGATGAGCTGAAATTAAAAAGGAACACATTAACAGCATAATTCCAATAGTGGAATTAGGGGTGATTTTTTTTTTGTTTTCTTTTCTCTTTCCTTGTCTGAATGTTTATAATCTTCTGCACTGAATGTGTATCACTATGTGATAAGAAAAATTGACCAAAAATGTTTTAAGGAAGAAATCCCAAAGCAGGATAGAGAGACCTAACGCTAGCATGGGCTCAGTAGAGTGCACGGACAGAGTACAGGGTGCAAATGGCTATACCTGAGGTGGGCTGAGAATTTTTACTTAACATAAAAGATAAAAAGAACAAAAGGATATTTCAGATGTCCGGTGTTGTTTCTAGAGCCTCTGCTGTGTGCCAGTCATATGCCAGCGTGTAGTCTGCAAGACGAGTGCCGTTGGCTTTGTACAGCTGAGGAGAAGAGCTTGGGTGGGGTCAAGCACATGTTCTAAGGTCAAGGAAGGAATGAAGTGGTATTCATACTTCATCTTGTCATTCTGTACTCTGAACCCCTTGGTTCAGACAGTGAAGGCAATGTTGTAGTCTGAAGACACAAAGGGATAGGCCATCTGAAGGGTCTCTGTCTTGGTCTGTTCTATAGAGCAGTGGTGTTGCAGGTTTTAGGGGAGATGTTCCGTGAAAATGAAGCGGTTGTCTTCATCCTTTCAGGCTGCTATAACAAAATACCATAGACTAGGGGGCCTGTAAGCAACAGAAACTTACTGCTCACAATTCTGGAGGCTGGAAATCTAAGAAAAAGGCACTGGCACGGTCAAGTTCTGGTGAGAGCCCTCTTCCCTGTTAACAGCCCATGCTTTCTCTTTGTACCCTCACATGGTAGCAGGGGCTGGGGAGATCTGTAGGGTCTCTTTAATAAGAATACTAATCCCAATCCCATTTATGTGAGTTCTACCCTCATGACCCAAGCATCTCACAAAAGCCCTGCCTTCTAATATCATCATGTTGGGCATTAGGGTTTCAACATGAATTTGGAAGGGATGTAGATATTCAGACCATAGCAAGGCCTTTGTTCTAGCCCCTCTAGCTCCTGAGACCTTCTCCAAGAGCCTTTGGGATTCTGCTAGGCACAGTATGACAACCAGTTTTAGAGCAGAGTTCTGAAAGTTTGTTCTGTGCAAAACTAGTCTCCCAGACTCCCTGAGAGATTAAAACTTCTCAAATATATATAAAAACCTCTGTCTTCTGGGTCCACTCATAGAGATGTACTATACCTGCCAGCACAGCACATACCTGGATAGGTCCCATGATCATGGGTTAGTTAACCTTGTCATCTAGGCCTTTTCCAGGCCTGTTTGAGCCAGACACATTTTTTGTGGAATGCCCGTTAATATCTCGAAGACATACTGTTCCAAAAAACAGTTTTTGAAATGGTTTTTTAGGCCCCATAAAGACCTAACTTTATTTATTATTATTTTTTAATTTTTAATCTTTTTTAATGTTTTTATTTATTTTTGAGACAGAGAGAGACAGAACATGAGCAGGGGAGGGGCAGAGAGAGAGACACACACACACAGAATCTGAAGCAGCCTCCAGGCTCTGAGCTGTCAGCACAGAGCCCAACACGGGGCTCGAACTCACCGACTGTGAGATCATGACCTGAGCTGAAGTCGACGATTAACCGACTGAGCCACCCAGGCACCCCTGTCTTTTTTTTTATTCTCAAGTTAGTTAACATACAGTGTAGTCTTGA
The DNA here is from genome assembly GCF_007474595.2 of Lynx canadensis. Lineage (NCBI taxonomy): Eukaryota > Metazoa > Chordata > Mammalia > Carnivora > Felidae > Lynx > Lynx canadensis. The sequence continues at coordinate 53,533,753 of NC_044312.2, forward strand.
CTTAAGGAGTAGAACCCGGTGATTCATCGCTTACATATAACACCAGTGCTCATCCCAACAAGTGCCCTCCATAATGCCCGTTACCCATTTTTCCACCCACCCCCATCCCCACCAACCTCAGGTTGGTCCCTGTATTTAAGAGTCTCTTATGGTTTGCCTCCCTTTCTGTTTGTATCTTGTTTTTCCTTCCCTTCCCCTATATTTTGAGATGTTTTTTTAGGCCCCATAAAGACCTAACTTTACAAAAAAAATTTTTTTAATTAAATTTCCACAATATTTCCTGTATAGTGGTTTAGGATTTCTTGAGAACATTTTGTTCTTTGAAGAAATTTCTGGAGAGCTAAAAATGTCTCTAATTATACCCACAAGGAGAGCGGGATCTCCACTATGTGCCTCTGAGGGCTGGAGGTTAACAAGGATTACGCCTTCATGAGGCACAAGAATAGCATCTGGGGTTCCACTAACTACGCTACAAATTACAAGGTCCTCTCAGCCCTGACGGGCAGTGGCAAAGGAAAGATGTTGAACTCAGAAGCACATTAGGAAGTAGTTCCAACATTGTACTCTATTCAGGCAGGTGGTTTTTATTTTTAACTTTTCGATGGACATAATTAAAGCCTCTTTGAAATCAAGTGCTCACAAGTGGGTATAAAAGGCCGAAATTTCCTCAACAACCATAACAGCTAATGCCTCTACGTTGCTTTGCAGTTTACAAAACTGATTTTAAGTTGTGTCTTCTAAACAGGCCTGATAGATCTGGGTTTTATTATTCCCATTTGACAGATAAGACAACTAAAACTCCCCTAGTAAGTGACAGCATGTGACCCTACCCTGTCCCTTTCACTCACTCTCTTGTCTGTATTGTTTCCATTACACTAAGTCACCTCCTCTTATCAATGATTATGGCAAAACCCTAGATTTCCTGGATTAGTCTGATTTTGGAGACTAAAAAATTAAAGTCGATTCATCAAGTGCTTAGCAGAATGTAGTTTATTTCTCTCTTTGTAGGACTTTTCAAATAAATAACTTCATAAATCTTAAGTACACAGGTCAAATCAGTTTGTTTACTGATTTAGTTGTTGACAGGTTTATTCAGACTTCTGAAGAAGCTTCTAGTTTCTGATAGTGAAAATAGTTATTATTAAATGCGTGTGTTAGATGTGGACACATGAGCACACGGGGAGCCTGGGTGGCTCAGTCGGTGAAGCATCTGACCCTTGATTCGGTTCATGTCATGATCTCACGGTCCATGGGATGGAGCCCTGTGTCAGGCTTCACGCTGGTGTGGAGCCTGCTTGGGACTCTCTCTCTCCCTCTTCCTCTTCCCCCACCCTGCTTACTTGCTCATCCGCATGCGCACGTGTGCACGCTCTCAAAAAAAAAAAAAAAAGATAAGAAAAGAAAGAAAAGAAACCCTGAGCAGAAGCCCTGATGTGAGAAAGCCTGCCAGTCCAAGTAGGCACCGTGAGGGTTTTATTGAAGCACAGAAATGATAGGACTTATGTGGCATGAGACAGCATGGATCAAGAAAGCTTGTGCTTTGGCCCCATTTCATCCTGGCTCTCGGAGTATTCATTTTCTTATCAAGGAACTGGGGATGATGATACTTTGCTTATAGGCTTGTCAGGAGGACTATGCCAGTGACCATAGTGCTTTGTGCATAGCAAGAGATCAGGAAATTGTAGGATCTTTTCTTTGGTAGAATCTAAATGTTAAAACAGCACTTTGTTCTCCATTCCTGAGAATATACACCCCCATCCCTCCTCTGGTATGCACCTTCTCCCCTGGGGTGCCACTTCTCCTTATTTTACTTCAGCAAATCCACAAGTATTTGTTGAACACCTGTTGTTTGCCTACCCTTGTGCCAGGCTCTTGGGACAGAGTCTAGTGGAGGAGATGGACAATAGGCAATAAACATTAACCTATCAGGAGCTGGATTGTAAGGGTCAGCGGGTCATTAAGTGGCGCAGATTTAGTTCTTCCTTGTGGAAGGGAGTTAGAAATGTTTTAGAGGGTGGGGAGTGCAGGAACAGAGTCTTCAAAGATGAGTAGATGGATGGAGGGTGGAGGGCACAGGGAATACTGCTCCCTGCCCCACCTCTCCGGCTGTGCTCTTTAATTTCCACTTTAAGTGAGGTAGTCACTGGTGTGTTCTTGCAAATGATCAGCAGCTTTTGTCATCAAAATAAGTCTCAGAGGCCTGGGGTTTGGGGAAGAAATACTAATTTTGGTGCCAATCTTTTTATTTCCCTTTTTTTAATTTTTAAGTTTATTTGAGAGAGAGAGAGAGCGAGCATGAGCAGGGTGAGGGGCAGGGAGAGAGGGAGAGGGAGAGGGAGAGGGGGAGAGAGAGAGAGAGAGAGAGAGATTCCCAAATAGGCTCCATGTTGTTAGCTCAGAGCCCAATGTGGGGCTTGAACCCACAAACTGTGAGATCATGACCTGAGCCGAAATCAAGAGTCAGATGCTTAACCACCTGAGCCACTGGGCACTCCCATCTTTTTGTTTCCTAGTACTACCTTTCCTTGGGACAACAGGAGGGAAATAACCTGATTATTTATAAGTCATCTTGCTTTGGGTCTTTGGGGCCCCCTATGAATGCTTAAAGACCTCTTCAAGCAATTATGTTTCTATCAAAGCAAATTATGCATCAAAGCCTCACCAGAACCTTCTCTTAGACTCCTGCTCCCTGAGCAACGGTCAGCCTCAGGTGAGCCGCACCTGACCACCTGAACATTTGAAAGGCTCTCAAATCTTCATTTACATGCATCACACGTACTGCTCAGTATTGCAGGAAGCACTTTTTAGAAACTTAAGTCACTAGATACTTTCTCATAGAAAAAGCACCAAGCAGGCTGGCATCAGGAGATCTGGGTTCCAGCTCTGGTTCTGCCACTCATTTGCCATGTGACCCTGGGCAGGTGGTTTATCATTTCCCTCTTGGGACTTCAGCTTTTTTTGTAAAAGGACGCCATGAGTCTATATGCTCCTATGATGCCTTCCTGTTCTAAGGATCAAGTTTATAAATTCCAGAAGGATAAAGAGAGGTCCCCAGCACGGAGCTCCCCAGTGGCTGCAGCAGTGGTGGTCTGTAGCTATCCATACAATGGCTACACTGGTCTCCTCTGAGTCCCAAACCACTGTCGTCTGTTTTAGGAGAGGAAAGTCAAGAAGATATGTATCTGCTTTTGCATACCAAGTCTCAGTAAATCTTTAGTGATGGTAGTGATCCTAATTATAGTAACTAAACTACCTCAAAATGAGGGTTCGGATTCAGGATGTTGGGTGAGGCCAGTGGTGTTCCCATAGGGCTCCAGAGCAAGGGGTTCACAGCTGTCACATTTGGACGAGATAATTCTTCATCGTGGGGTCTACCCTATGCGTCGTAGGATGTCTGCCAGAATCCCGGGCTCTACCCCCTAGATGCCAGTAGCAGCCCTCCTCATTCGTGGCCTCCAAAAATGTTTCCAGACATTGCCAAATGTCTTCTGGGGGTTACAATCGCCCCTGTTGAGAACCACTGCTCTACAGTCAAAGTAGAAGCAACGTTCACTCACATGTGCCCAGGGGCACCAAGTCTCAAGACAGGGCCAGTCCAGCCCAGCCTGCCCCCTTCAGCCTGTGGGCCCACCTCACAGATCACACTGTTGTTTCACAGATGCAATCCTAAACCATTGCTGGGACCTTTTCATCCCAAAGTCTTGTTCTCGTTCACTCATTGAGCAGATGTCTGTTGAACGCCCCTGCTTGTCTGGATTTATGCTAGATTCTGAGAAAGTAGTTATGAGCTCCTGACCCAACCATTGACTCCCTCCTCCTCCTCTATTCCAGACCCTGAGCACCTGCTGCTGGCTTCCTGGAACCTCTCAGAAGGTTCCTTTCCCTTCTGATTCTCCACCCTGACTCAGAAGCCCCCGGGAGTGGGCGCAGGCCCGATCCTGGTCCCCTCTTGCTGAGTGCAGCCTCAGGCCCTCCGTCCTCAATGCTTTCTTCCCTTGGCAGATCTGCTGGGCACCTGTTCTGGAGTCTGGGTCCCCCGTTCTTCCCCTCTAAAATACTCTCTGTCCATAGATGTGTATGTAGTCAGTCAACAGGGATTTCCTTAGCAACTCTTCTGGGTTAGGACTTGTGTTCTCTGTACTCTTATCTCTCTTTTTTAAAAATTTCATTTAGTAAGTACTCAGGAACATCTGTGTGTTACTCACTGTTCTGGCTGCTGAGGATACAACACTGAGTAAAACCAGACATGGTCCCTAGCGTGGTAGGAGGGGCAAGCTTCCTTCACACAAGCAATCACTCACATAAATGTCCTTTATCCACCTCTGTGTCTCCTTCTCTTTGTCTTCCTGCTTTCTCTCTGCCTCTCTCCGTCTTTCATCTCTGTTCATATCCAGTGGTGTCCTTTACTGGGACCAGCCAAGAAGCTTCCCGAAGGGTGCTGGATCTCATTCAGATACCTGCCCCTTCGGTTTCCTCCTGGTGGGAGAATTACTGTCATTTAAGGGGGTCTGCAAGGCTGTTTGACAGGAGTCAGCCTGGCTGGGCTATAAGTAGGACGAATCACTCCCTCCTAGGGATGGTAGGATATGAGGCCCATAAATCATCCACTGAAAGCCAGGCCCAAGCAGCGCATGGCTCCACTGTGCTCAGTGTGCCTCTGGGGAAAGTTCCTAGACGTGGAGAGGGATTGGGGGCCAGGACCCCAAGAGGGACAGGCTGCAGATGTCCAGTGTGGGATCCTCTCCCCTCCCTGCTGAAAGGGGGAGCTCTGGTTGCTGGCATGTCCAGCTGAGAAGGTTCTTTAGCTCTTGAAATAGGCACCCCCCTCCCATTTTCAGGCCAGACTTGCTCCAAGCCCTCCATGTCAGCCCAGGTGAGAGACGGTTTCTGAACCTGCCTGATTTAGAGTGACTCAGGAGCCCAGCCTGGGCTCCACACGCTTGCCGGGTAAGCCTGCGTCAGTCTCTTCACTTCTCTGAGGCTTCTGGAAAGTGGGAGTAATGTTAGAAGCCACATCATCCAGCAGGTGTGAGGCATCTATTAAATAATGCTTGTAAATGGCTTAGCACAGTGCCTGGCACACAAATGCTCCCCAAACGCCAGCCCTGGCCCCCGTGTCACTCTCCAGGTTTCTTCCTGTGATTACATGCCCGAATGCCGCAGAGGAGGCGGGAATCCTGCTGTGAACCCTGGATGCATTCGGAGTGCCTCCCACCAGAGGAGTTGAGGCTCTCTTTCCTCGCCCAAACTTCTTCCGAGGCCCCCAACCCTTTTTTCTCTCGCTAGAGTAATGCAGCTGTTTAACAGCTGTTACCTTTACTGTGTTTAGGAGATCAAGTCCATTGTCGGGTGATATGACTTCTCCTCATAAAGGACCTGGGGATTTCTCGGAATGAAAGCTGTTACCACAGTGAATAGCGTTATTCATAGGGCTTCCTGGAAAAGGGCCCACCTGGATAGAGAAAACTCCTCCTCACAAATAGGAATCATGCCCGTCCCGTTTCATGCCCTTCCGCCTGCCCTCCTTGCCTGCCAACTTTGAAAGTACTTTCTGAATTGAGATTCCAACTGCAAAGACCCCTCTGGGAATGGGACTGAGAAATGTCGAGGCCTGGTTTTGAGGCGCTCTAAATCATTCTCTTCTCTTGGGCCTTCCATTCCTGCAGAGGGTCTTGGGTTTCAAGACAGCCAGACCTCGAGGATGAAATAGATTGCTGAATTTGGACGAGAAAAATTTAATGATCCAGAGAGTAGAGAACATGGACAGAGGAGAAACTATACCGGCCGTACACTGCCCTCGGAGGGAAAGAAATTGATTGAGGGCTGTGGGGTGGAGAGGAGTAAGTTTGCTAACTTCAGTAACCAGCATTAAGCAAGTTTGCTAACTCTGTAACAGCATTGGTTATCCGCTCCCAGTAAGCAGGTGAAGGTAGCAGGCAGAGAAGGCCGGGGGGAGAGTAAAGCTCTGGAAGATACCTGTGTCTCACCTCTCTGCTAGACTTGGAGCTCCTTTGAGGGAGGAGGCTGGGTCTTAATATATTTGCATCCCTGGAAGCTGGTGAAGATACAAAGAGGCAGTTGGGCTTCTCACATTGCGGGGGGTGGGTATCCTTGGCCTGTGTGGAGATTATCAGGCAAAGTGATGATGCCCTGTATTTCTGAAGATATGAAGGAAAGATGTTCTTGTATTAAAGCAAATATGGATATATCATGAAAGAGGATGAAAAATTAGAGTGAATTCCTTTTTTTTAATGTTTATTTTTGAGAGAGAGAGAGAGGGAGAGAGAGAGACAGAGCGCAAGTGGGGGAGGGGCAGAGAGAGAGGGAGACACAGAATCGGAAGCAGGCTCCAGGCTCTGAGCTGTCAGCACAGAGCCCGACGCGGGGCTTGAACCCACAAACTGTGAGACTGTGACCTGAGCCAAAGTTGGACGCTTAACTGACTAAGACACGCAGGATCCCCTGGAGTGAATTCTTAAGATAAAATATGAAAATTTAATGAAATGTCAAACAAGCAAGTGACCACTTCAGGCCACTTCCTCGACTTTTTAGGGCACTGGTTCTCAAACTTCAGAGTGCACACATACCACCTGGGGTGCTGCTTAAACGTGAAGAATCCTGGGCCCCCCTTCCCAGGGATTATGATTGACGGTGCTCTAAGGTGGGACCCCACAGCGCATTAACTGTCGCCCAGGCGATATGGATGCAATCACGCTAACAGCAATCCTGCGCTGAGGAGGGGGATACGTATCCTTCTAGCAGAAGGTGCCTCACCCAGGTGCACCCCCAACCTGAGGCACTCGTTTTCCCAGATGCCAGGAGGTACCGGCAGCTACTTCTTTCTTGGGAGGTTGTCTTCCTCCAAGGGAGCTACCTTACCCAGCCCAGGCTAACCCTGGAGGCAGCCTGTGTTCGGCGACTCCTCCTTGGGGGAGGGGGGTGGGCGTGAGAATTATAGAAAGGCTCGGCCTCCTCAGTCTCGTTTGAGGCAACGAGGAACGGCCAGCTCACCTCCGGAGCTCATCACGAGACGGCCAGAAGTGGCACTGCAGCGTTCTCTGCCCAGTCCTGCTGCCCTCACTCCTTCACAGGGGTGTTCCTGATAGCAAGCAGCCTCCTACCAACAGATCTCCGTCCCAGGGTCTGTTTCTGTTCCCCGTTCTCAGGGAACCTGACCCAAGACAGGCCATTTGAGAAACAGCGAACAATGGAAAGCACATAGTCTTGAGAATTAGATAACCTGATATATAATAATAATAATAATAATAATAATAATAATATAGCAACAGCAGTACCTAAAATTTATTGGGGTCTTACTATGTCCTAAGTGCTTTATATTTATTTTCTCCCCAAATCTGTACCACAACCCTGCTACTATCTCCCTTTCACAAGTGAGAAACGGAGGCATGGAAACATTAGTGTACTCAGGGTTACATAGCTACCAAGTGGCAGAGCTCTGGTTCAAATCCAGGCATCCTGGCTCTAACAGAACCAGTTCCAGGGGTCAAGCAAGCCCTTTCATGTGCTAGCTGTATGATCTTCATGCAAGTGAACCCAGCTGGGCTTTGGTTTCCTCATCTGTAAATTGGGGTTTGTGGTATCTACACTGCAGGACTCTAAGGGGGCTGCATTGAGGCTCAATCTGTGTAAAGTATCCGACACATGCTTGGGGCTCAGCAGGTGAACAGATAGATAGGTCTTGACAGGCACCCAGTAAACACTCGTAAGGAGATGCATGAAGGAAGGGTGCTCTCCTACAGGAAGCCCTGAGATGGTCAAGGTTTAAAAATGTCCACCAACAAAATGGCCAAGGAAATGAGAGAAATGGGTTTAAGAGAAGATGAGTATGTGGAAAAAGACTGAGGAAAGGGAGACATGGGATGCCCCAACATACAGATCTGTAAAATTTGGGGGAGGCAGGAACATCAATCCAAGAAGAAAGATGCAGCTGAGAATTCTAGTCTCTAGGTCTTTATAGGAGCAATGACATGGAAGATTCAGGGTGTCCTGGTGGGATCCAGGCCCTGTGACCACCTGACCCATGAAATCCTCAACCAAAAGCTAGTAGGCTTTGACTGGAAGAGTGTCGTATCCTGGCTGTGTCACAAAAGAGCTATGTGACCCAGGGAAATTCAGCATTCCCTGATCTTGGCCTACAGTGGAAATGGACTCATCATGGTCTCCAAGACCTTCCTGGCTCCATATCTTGGTGACTGCATGAATCTCTGGGCTTTGCCTTAGTTGGGGGAGAATTGTTAGCCTTCTGTGGTTTGCAGAAGGAAACCACAAACCTACTATGAGAAGCATTTTCTGCCCTAACTTCCCCATAATTGCCCAAGGTTCCCTTTTAGAGCTTTTATGTCTCGATAATTCCAACTTCAAGCCTCCTATTTAGTCCACATTCACCCCTTATCTACCACCTCACTTGCCATTTGCCCTCTTGTATTCCACATGAGAGTGTTTGTCTTTGAGCATCTTTGAGAACAAGGACTTCATTCCTGTCTTAATTCCTCTTCCTCTTGCTGTGTCAAATTAAAAACAAAGAGTAGTAGAGGGAAGAAACTTCAAGATGGCACATTCAACCAGAAAACCCATAATTCTGATTTACAAATCTCACTGCCACCCCAGCATTCTCCCCCCACCCCACCCACCCCGACTCCTACACAGAATAGTACTAGAGTCTACATAGAGTGGCCAGCTCTGCCCAGGGTTGTTTGAATGGAAGACTTCCAAGAAATTCCATCAGCATTTCCCTTTTATCTAAGTCCAGGAAGTTCTGTCCCTTCTCCTGCATGATCATCTAGAGTGATCTGTTGTGTCCGGGAAGTCCACAGCCACTCTGTAGGGTTTGGGGATCAGACTGCCCAGCTTTTAGTCAACCTAACAACAAATCATTGAAGTCTCTTCTCTGTCAAGCTGAAACAATAACCCTCACCTTTCTGGGTTTGTTGTGAGAATAAGATGAGGTGATTCATAGAAAGTACCCAACAGTGCCTGACCCAAAGTGAGCGTTCTACAAAGGGGTAAAGCACGATTTCTGTAATACTACCGTTGGGGTTCCAGGAGGGCTTCACTATCTTCCATCTAGGAGAGTTTGGAGATGTCCTAACTGCTTAACTCCTTTCTCTGCTTGACTACATTGGTGGAGCACAGCCATATGCCTGTGTCCATGTGCTCTATATAACCCCTCCTTCTACTCACTTCCTTGGATGGTAATCTTTAGTCCCCTGTGGTCTGACTACTGTCAGAAAGGGCTCTGCCTTGAATCTTATCTGCAAATATTTGCTCTTGTTCTTCCCAGAGATAACAGGGGCAGCTTCGTTAGGTTGGTTTTATTGTAGCCACTGTTACTTTTTAACTGTCTCTGGCCTCACACCCAGAGTGATGCAAGGCTGGGAGAGTACCCTTCATGAATGTCAAAATAGAAATGAAGACAGTGGATTTCAGAGTTTCTCATCACACACACACACACACACACACACGCACACACACGCACAAGTACACACACAACAGGTAACTATGGGAAGAAATATGTTAATTAGCTAAACTACAGTAATAATTCCACTATACATGTGGATATCAAATCCATCACATGCCTTTAATATATACAATTTTCATTTAAAAAAAATAAACTATCGGTAGTTCCTCTCAGCCCTGGACACTTGCCCAACAGTTTACATCTGGCCAGGCACTGCCCTTGAATCCTGCTCATAGACACGGTGATCGCTGACACCTGTTACCTTATTGCTGACACAGAGGGAATGACGCACAGGGAATAGAGGGCTTGCAGCACTAGGAATATTTAAGAGATGAGATCTGAATGGGTCCATTGTATTTCAGCTTCAGAGAAGACAAGTAGACACACGAGTACTCCCACAAATACACACTCGTAAGCAGCATGCACCTGACCCGGAGTCAGCCATGAAGCTCACATGCAGACTCTCATTCCATGTTATTAAGAGATAGGCTTGTTTTTGTTGCCCCTATAAAAATTCTCTATTAGCCTCCATTTGGCTGACAGGACCATCAGCCCGACAGTGTCTCGTTAGGGCATCCAAACCCACATTTCGGGGAGGTTGATCATGGAGCTTGCCCTAAATAGAAAATGCTCAGGCTTTGGAGTCACATCACTTTGGCTTTAAATAAAGTTACTGCCCAGGTGACCTTAGGCAGGTCACCTTCTGGAGCCTTAGTCTTCTCATCTGAACAATGGGTATTATAATAATAGTATCCAACAAAGAGGGGTTTTGCCAAGCATTAAATGAGCTATTACCAACAAAAGTCTTGACATGAAGCTCAGTAAATGACAGCTACTTATAATGTCTCCGTGACCTTGGAAGATCTCCCAAAATGAGATGATAGCTCTTGACCTGCAGAAGTGTTTGCGAAACTTCATAAAGAGATGTTGATTATAATAATAGTTATTATTATTCATTAAAAAGCAGAGACTGTTTTTAGGGACTGTGGGACCATGCATGCTTTTGAAAGCATCTAAATCCTCCCCACTGTATTGACCGAATCACTCATTCATTTATTCCAACGTTGTGCCATACCATCTTGGGTTTGGGAGGGAGCAGGAAATGCACAGGAATATGACCGCAAGCCCTGGCCCAGGGGCCCTCAGACTAATGTGAGAGACAGAGAGGCACTTAAATCACCAAGCCCTAGGTCAGGGAGCGGGATTCGTTGTACTGGATAAAGTAAAAGGAACCGAGCACTCACTTTCCTCACTCCCGTATCTTCTTGGGGTTCCCAGAGAATCTGTGACAGTTCTCTGAATGCTCCTGCTCCCAGGTGCCTCTGTCTTCAAGAGGGACAATTCTCAACATCCTCATCCCTCTCCTCAGAGAAGAATTGTACCTTCTTTCAAAAGCTAGAGACAAGAGCCTTAGCCTGGGAATTAAGAAACCTGGTTGAGCGGCCCCTGACCAAGCTGTTAGGTTTCTCGGAGCCCCGGGCTCCATCTGTAGAAAATGCAAAGCTAAGTACTGGTCAAGGTGACCTCGGGGGTAATACTCAAAGGCAACATGCACAAGTACTGAAACTTTATTTAGGCGGAAATATTCATCAATCCTTTTCCACGCCCAGAATTGTGCTAGAGTCTCTGAGGGATGCAAAAAAAGAATCACACGGTGCAGTCCCTGCCCTCAAGCTGCTCAGCTTCTTGGGACAAAACTTTCACAGATGACCTAGGCAGGCAACGAGAGAATACAAGGAACTAGATCTAGTTTAAGATGTAAACTAGTTTTCTGCATATTGAATGTGACTTTTCCATGAGTCATCTGTTTACTCCAGAGCTGTGTTTTCTGGATATAAATAACTTTATAGTATCCCGAGTCTTTCCATTCAAGCTGCACAGACCACCCTCCCTTCCTCTGTCCTGTAGTTTTTCTTTTGAGCAGATGAGGTAAGGAATAGGTGAGCAGTCTGTAAACCGGAGTCTGAGAAGGTCTGGGGAGGCTAGAAGAGAGAAACCCCACACACCAACCGCTTCTCTGTGTAGATGGAGATCCTGCAGCACCAAGAACAGAGGTGTTGCAGGTAGGTTCAGTCTGAGTCAGTGACAGAACAGGTGCTGGGACCTAGAACCCAGATGCCCCAGCCACCAGACCTCATCTAGGCCTTCTCTCCATCCTTCATTTTCATTGTCGTTCCCACTATAGAAAGTGAGGGGGGTAGAGGGTGGGCATCTCTATTGGAAGCAGCTCTTAGGTAAACTTAAAAACCTCATAGGCAGATACAATCAAGTCTTAATTCCCCCACTTACCAAGTGAGTGACCTCAAGAGGTCATTTGACTTCTCCGAACTGTAGGATTGTTACAGTCACGTTCAGGGCTTCTTGCCTGGTGCCACGGTGCAGACTAAGTGGCTTTGAGGCCCACTGTTGCCCATTGAGCCACCCCAGGGCCTAGCAACGCAGGACACGCTGCCCAAATCTCTCACTAGGTTCATCCCCACAGATGTCAGCCTTGTGCCTCGGGCCTTCAAGAGCTCTTCTTGGTACCCACCCATCCTGGTCTGCTGGACCTGGAGCGCAGGCCTCAGTGAAAAGCAAGACAACCCCCCTCTTTATGCAATCACTGAGCAGCTTTTTACTGCCACATTAATTAACAATGAAGCAGATCATTGACATTAGCTTCCAGGAGCTGAAAAATCATTAATAGTTCTTTTCACACCAGTTTTGGGAACATTCATTGTGATAAATCTTTATTTGAATGCAATTCGCCCTCATTTTCATTTATCCCTAATGTGAGGATACAGGCATTTTCTTGACAAATTGGGAATTAGAAGGGTCTAGCAGCTATCTTAGGTATACCTGGGACTAAGTAAATATTTTGAAGAGATGAATGAATTTTTTTTTTCAACAGCTGAGCACATGGAAAAGTAAATGCCCGAAGCAAATCGGTCGTGGTTACAGGCACAGGATTTGGACTTAGGATTCAAGCACGGGTAGTTGCTACCGTCATCGTCACCGCCATTATCCTCCTCCTCATCACCGTCTCCATAGCTCCATGCTCATTACCACTCTCATCACTATCCTTCATCATCATCACCATCTTCTTCACGGTCCTTACCATGTTCATCATTTTTGCCAAAGCTTTACAGACGTTGATCAAGGTTAATCTTTGTCCTTATTGGGAGTATCAGTTTCAGGAAAACAAAATGCTGTCGTTTTTGTGTGTCTTTTAGAAACCCTTTCTTTTGAAATAATTGCATTTCCAGACAGGACCCTTTATTCTGCAGTCTTCAGAGTAATTGCTGCAGCTACTGTCACGTTGAAAGGTTTCCAGGGCCGTGTGAATGGAGGAATGCGTGAGGGTGAGGACAGCTCTCCACTCCCCCCACCCCCAGGTCCTGGGACTGATTATCATGTTTGCCTTTAATCACAAATCAGCACAAAGATCCTTTACTGGGGCTGTTTACTGCATAGCTGAGCTCAGTGGCACCTCCTTTGAAGGCTGTGGATGAACAGCTGTAGAGAAGGGCACTGTGGGGTCACAAAATGAGGAACAGATTCACATTCCCACCTTGGGTTTGCATTTACCGCTGGGCCTCTCTGAGCCTCAGTTTCTTCATCTGCAAAATTGTATTTTCATAACATCTTTCAGGGTGGCTGTGAAGATTAACTGATATAAATTAATATGCATAAAGAGGGCAACCCAGTCCCTGACACAACGTAGGTGGTTGATAAGATGTCAGATGACTTGGAGGAGGCCAGCAAGGTTATTGGACCTCCCTAACGTGTCCTGTTAGGACTCTAGCCCACCCTCCACCCTCTCTCCATCCCTGTGGGCTATCTCAGCATCAGTGCCCTTGATTCTTAAGAGATCTCAATAGTTGAGCCAAACCAGCCAGGTGGCCCCAGTACCCTCCTGTCACAGGCCTACCTCTTTTACTCGCTCAGTCCAATGACAAAAGGATTTTCTTCTGAAGGTGGTTTGTATTTGGAAAGCCAAAGTGACACATGCAGTCATGACACTCTAGGAGATTAGTGCTGTAGAGAGTCTCGGATGTCCTCCGTTCCCAACCTATAGATACATAATGAATGTCCAAATCCCATCCCCTTCGGATGCTCTGGGGGGTGCCTTGTCATCATGTGATCATAATTCCTTATCCATGGCTACTTCGGTGTGTACCCCATTCGTACCCTCTGATCACTGTAGTAGACACAGCCCAACTTTCAACTATACTTGTCCCTCCTCCTCTGGGACTTTGTCTGGACTCGGAAACCAACTTTGCCCATGCCTAGAGGAGGTCAGAAGTGACAAGCAGTTACCACACTCTGGAGCACCCCTCTACCCGTGGTTGATGGGTATTGGTGGATGAATACCACCCAGTTGGATCACTTCTCAGGTGGGATACTTCAGAGAAGGCACCTGTTTGGGCCTCCTTCCTTTTCCTGTCTCAAATCCCCATTCCTTCACCTATACCTTCTCAGATACTACTTTCACTTGGATCTCTCTCTCTCTCTCTCTCTCTCTCTTTTTTTTTTTTCAGAGTTTGCTCCTGGGAGAACTTAAACACTAGGACACTAGTCCCAGATACAAGAGAAAACACTGGGGGAGACATGGCCAGTCTCTCAGCCATGGAAGGTCACTAAATGAATAATAAATTGGCCCTGCCTTCATATACTTATATTCTTGGGAAGAGGCTGGGAAACACTCAAGTTGAGTGTGATGAGGGCTGTGTAGAAGAAAGGACTTCTTTCTGGGTCACTGTGAGGAGTCAATAACGTACATAAAATTCCAAGCCTTCACTAAAATTCAGCAAACATTCATTGAGTGTCTGTTGTGTGCTAGGCTCTGGGCTGGCCCGGCAGGGATGCAAAGACAATTAATACACATCCTCTGTCCTTGAGACCACATGCCATATATTGGAAGGGACAGAAGCAGGAAAGGTCGTTCTGACACTGTGTGATCTGTCATTGGTGGAGGTGTGCAGCTGCAGACGGGATCTTGGGAGCTCGGAGGAGTAAGACATGCACCCAGCACCAGCTTTTTTCCCCTATTGAATTATCTCTATGGGCGTAGGTCTGGCTCAGAGCTTGGCATAGAGTAGGTGCTCACTCGATGTTGGTTGAAGTGAACTGAGCAGATCAATGTGGGAGGAGGAGGCCTCTGACCACATGACTCCCTTGCCCACCTGAGAAACACCTTTCTCCTTACATCATCGATCTTGAGGCCCAGGTGGTTGGAACGTTGTCTGTCATAGCAGACAACAGGTCAAAAATAGAAAGTTTGAGTCTTTGTTAATGCCAGGAAAAATTCACATTTATATTCCAAGGTTTTGAAGCAGTGAGAGGTGGGGTGAGGTGGAGGAATCAGAGCTACAAGCTATTGTTCATGCTTGGCTGATATTTAATCAGTTTGTTGGGTTGTAATTGAGAATACAGCTCCAATGACACATAAATTCCCACGATCTAGCCGAAGCCAGTGAATCTTTCTCATTATTTATCTTACAGTACAGATAACCTTTTCATTATTGAAATATAATTGCCAAATGGGATAGTTAATATTAAAACAGAATTAGCAACATGAACTCAACATTTGGAAGGAAATTTCTAATAGCACTTTTTATGCCTGCAAAATTAGTGTTCAGTGTCAGTCTTACTGTAGCGTTAATTGATGGCTGGGGTTGTTCTAGAGGCCGATCCCAGCTGCCCAACTCTCCAGCAAGGGGCTTTTTGAACCTCCTGGGTCTGTAAGGTAGCCTGGTTTTGTCTGTGGCTGGAAGATAAGAAGGAGTGTTTTGCCCTAGGTGAGGGCCACTGTTGATCTGTTTAACAAAGAAGTGATGAGTTCTGAGAAAGAGATAGGGATACAGGGACATGAAAAGATGAGTGGGTCCAGCAGACTCTACAAAGCTGAAAGGCTGCCGGAGTGGCAGGATATCAAGGTGGTCGGTCATTACCTTTCACCTTTGTTCCCCACCCCCTCGCCTCTGCAGGCTCACCTTTCAAGAGGCCACTCAAATCTCACTGCCAAGAATTCTCTTGAGCCTCAAGGCTGGTTTGAGGGGGATGCACCCTTGGCATTCCTCACCTTCCAGCACTTCCTTCTAATCCCACATTTTAATGCTGTGCTGTCTATGTTTTCACCTCCCTCAATCCCCCTCTCCCAGGACTGGGAACTTGAGCACGGTGACAGTATCTTACTTGTCTTCAAATTTTGAGGCTCCTAGCTCAGAACCTGTACTTAGTACAGAACACTGTACATAGAAGGTGATCAATAAACAGTCCCTGAAGTTATAAAGAAATGGGAGTTGGGGGAGGGGGTGGGATGTGCTTTATGAACAAAGTAGGGAGAACTTCCTCTTTAAGGCTTTCTGGAAGAGGTGACATTTGAGCAGGAACTTGAAATACGGAGAAGGCAATTCTGCCTTTTCTAGCAGAGTCAGCTATTATGGCTAGCCAAGGAGAAATGGCACCCTGGGTGGTTTTTGAGGTGCAAGGGCTTCGGAGGGGGTGCGCTGTTCTGTGACCTCCATTGGAAGTCCTTTTTGTCCCCCATCCCTGAAAAAGTGACAGAATGGAGTTTCGGGATGGTGCACAGGTCATTGTGTCCCGACTCCTGTGCTGACTTCCATCCATGCTCCCTGCCTTTCTGTCTCCCTCTACCAGGCTCTGGTCAAGACCCTGGGTACTAGTGAAGGGTCTAGGCCTCGGAAGCATTTGCTGTCTTCAATATGAACAGGCATTGTGGGGCGCCTGGGTGGCGCAGTCGGTTAAGCGTCCGACTTCAGCCCGGGTCACGATCTCGCGGTCCGTGAGTTCGAGCCCCGCGTAGGGCTCTGGGCTGTTGGCTCAGAGCCTGGAGCCTGCTTCCGATTCTGTGTCTCCCTCTCTCTCTGCCCCTCCCCCGTTCATGCTCTGTCTCTCTCTGTCTCAAAAATAAATAAACGTTAAAAAAAAAAAATTAAAAAACAAAAAAAACAGGCATTGTACTCAGAAGCGCCCGCTTTCACAGAGATGTGGAAGTGTGTGGGGAAAGTAGGCACTCCAGAAAATGCATCTGGATCTTTTTTTGTAGAAGCTTTCCTTTGCTTTCCCATGAGTCACCTCCCAACTACTGCTACTGGATGGGGAGTCCCCCCAGAAGAAATCCAAGTGATGGGGGGGGTGAGCATAGGAGTCTGCATTCTAGACCGTAAGACCCTGGGCAGGCCCCATCCCCTGTCTGGGCCTCAGCTCTCCTCTCTGTGAAAAGAGGTGGACTAACTCACCTCCAGAGTCCTGCCAGCCCTGTCATTCTAAGACTGTCAGTTTGAAAGTCTGGCTAAAAAAAAAGCCTGCAAAGAACATGTGGATTAGCTTGGTTGGAGTGAATCACCACTATGCCTCACCCTAGGCCCTGCTCAAATCATATGTCACATATTAAACTCATTCTGAAAATAAGGGGAGGGAAGTCTCCAGGAACAAGCAAACCTATTCCGAACAATCTCTTTTTGGCCACTCTTTCCTCTCCAGACGGAGATGAGTACATTGTTTCAATCAGGCCTGTGTGCCATTTCCTTATCTTAAAACTGTCTTCTGCCAGGCTACAAATAATCAGCCTCCTTGTGAGCTAGGGGAGGCATGCATGCGTGCACACATACCTGTTCCTGGTGTGTCTGGGGATGGCAGATGGGGTCTAGGCAGTGGCCTTGATCACTAAGCAGCCCAAGTGAGGGAGATGTGCCCTGGCCCATCACATGAAGTGTGTGGCTATTGGCAGGAAAGCCTGAGGTTAGGTGGCTATAAAATTTGGTGTCCAGGGGCACCTGGGTGGCTCAGTCGGCTGGGCGTCCGACTTCGGCCCAGGTCACGATCTCGTGGTTCGTGGGTTTGAGCCACATCGGTCTCTGTACTGACAGCTCAGAGCCTGGGGCCTGCTTTGAATTCTGTGTCTCCCTCTCTCTCTGCCCCTTCCCTACTCACGCTCTGTCTCTCTCTATCTCTCAAAAATAAATAAACATTGAAAAAAATTTTTTTAATTTGGTGTCCAAACTGGGACACTTCTCAGAATGAACGGGATCACTGTTAATAATTACACTGGGGCAACAGGCACGGACCAGAAGCATCCCCGGCCAGCTGGAATGTGCGATCGGCAGGTAGGGCTCTGACCTAAGAGATACCTAACATTAGGAGCTTCCTGTATTTCAGGGTCACCCAGTTCATCTTCTGCCTGTGCTGGAGGCCATCCCATGGCATTCAGCCAAGTGGTTTCCTAGCCCCAGCTCATAGTCCCCTGAGGATGAGGACTGTTGTTTCTACCACCACCCCATATGTGGGACCTGCTGCATAATTTGTGGAACCCAGTGCAAAACGAAAATGCAGGGCTCCATGTTTAAAGATTATTAAGAAGTTTAAGACAGCAGCCCAGAGTACTAAGTCACGTGTAAGCCCTTCTGAGCCCGGGGTGCTGTATGACACCCCAACTTCATGAAGCCAGCCCTGTTCCCCACGCAGCCTGTTTTTTCCTTCCTGCTTTCCTGCATGCTTGCCTGCTTGCTACAGTTATATTTCTAGTTTAATTTCTTGAATATGAAATATGTGCGCACGGTTCGAAAGTCAAACAAGATAAAATGGGACATGATGAAGAGTTTTATTTCCACCCCTTCCCCTCCTTCCTGCTCAGTTCCCAGCAGCCCTTATCCCCCTCCCATAGGTAATTCCTTTTGGGGTTCTGTGTATCCTTCCAGGATTTCTTTAGAAGAAGACATAAATATGTATTTTTACCTTTCTTCCGTTTTTAAAATCTAAAGTTCGCATATTAAATAGACTTTCTATGCCTTGAACATTCTTCCTGGTGTCCAGTGGTGATTTGCCTTATTATAGCTGCTTCTACTGATTCCCCTTTGGAACCCCACAAAGCAAGGCCAGTTCTTCATCTCTGGTAAAACCCTTCATTCATATGAAAACAGAAACCAACTCCCTACCCGCTTCACGTCTCTCAGCTTCAGCTTCTTTTATCCAGACTGTTCCTTCAGCCTCTCCACACAGGGTATGCGGTCTGGGCCACTCTTGCTTGTCTGTGACTTTCTGAGTATGTGGGGCCCAGAACGGGCCAACTGATCTACCAGGGACAGTCTGTCGCGCTCGAAGTAGAGAGAAATTGATCTCCCCCATCCTCCTAGCCACGCCACCTCTGTGGATGCAGCTTAATGGTAACAACAGCTCCCATGGGAATTTACTGTGTGCCAGGAACCATGTGCACACACGTTTACCCTCAGGACGACTCTGTGAGGTGGGTCTTATAATTACCTCTTTGCACATAGAGCATCCAGAGCTCAGCAAGTAAATGTGAAAGGAAGGATCCAGACTCACACCCTGTTCTTGACCAGTCCACAGTCACACCCCCTCTGTCATTCACCTTGGGGTCTCTTGGTGACTCCAGTAAGGGGCTGGCAGCTGAATGCTCCCCGCCAGAGACTTAGTCACATATATGATATTAACTATGGGATTTCATTCAGCTAGTTTTTCCTGGGCATGGGGAGTACTATCTGTTTCATTATCTCTCCTGTCATTTAACGGTTCCCACCTTGACTCTCAAAGTGATCTCATCCATTTCTGTGCTTTAAATACCAATCAGATTTATATCTTCAGTCCCTACCTCTCCCCTAAACTCCACACTTCTGTCTCCAGTCATCTCCTAACATCTCTAGTTGGATGTGTTGCGAGCCTCTCAAACTTAACATAACTCATGATCATGACCACAAGCCCTGTATCTCCCCAGATTCTTCCCCATCTCAACAAATAAAACTACCTGTTTGCCTAAGTTAGAAACCTATGTCACCTTTGATTCCTGTCATTCTTTAAGCTTCCATATCCAAATCAATAACAAGTCCTATGGGCTCTACCTCCAAAAAAAAAAATAAAAATAAAAATAACAAACAAAACCAAAACCCTATCCCAAATCCATCTTTCAGTGTATCTCTCCTCAACCCTAATTCAAGTCCCCATGGTCTTTCAGCTGAACTACTGTTTCCTCTTCTCCCAATTTCCACTCTGTCTCCTATGCAAAATATCTTTGCAAGATAGAAACTGGAACGCTGTTATATTCCTGCTTGAAACCCTTTTATGGCTTCCCTTCATTCCTAAAATAAAATCCAGAGATTTTCCACAGCCTAGGAGACCCTCCAAGGTCTGCAGTTTCATCCGGCTTGTTTCCTGCCGGTCTCCTTACCCCACCCTAGCCACACTTGCAGTTCCTTGGACACATGAAGCTCACCCTTGTTGCCCTTTTCACATGCTGTTCCCCTCCTTGGAATGCTCTTCCATCTACTTTTGGCGTTCTTCGCCCCTCTCATTCTTTAGATCTCAACCTAATTGCCATCTCAGAACTTTCTGACAATATGATCTGAACTAATGTCTTGGTATTCTCTCTCAAGTTGTCTTGTTTCTTTATATTCTACATAGCACATATGGCCATTTTTTTTTTTTTTGGTTGTCTGTTGTGTTTCCATGTACTCTATGTCTCCTCACCACACTAAAAGCACCATGAGGGCAGGAACTGTATCTCTTTCATTCCGTGTGGAATCTTCAGTAAGTATGGTGCTAGAAACACAGCAGACTCTCAAATGCTATGGAATCCTTTCCCCTCCTTTGGTTCTTTAGCGTAAAAGACATTACTAGAAAGCTACAGTATAATTTTTTATTGCCTGTTGTTTTAATTGAATAGGTTTTGCACTGTGGGGGAGTTGAACAATGAAGGTGTTTCTTAGAATACACACATGCATACACACTAACTGGCTTTTTTCTCATGGAATCATGGGGCTGGCTTTCCCCCATATGCTGATGACCCACCGATGAGACGGGAAGAGGTGGCCACCAGTATTCCTCGCACCTGTGGGAGCAGTGCAGCGTCGCTTGATTACAGTGGTTCCTGGCACCACTCGGGGCAGCACAAGTGTTCGCAGTTGTAGTGCCTTAGACCGTGGACTCAGGAATCATTATCATGTGCTGAGATTCTTACGTAGATTTTCTCCCAGTAGCCTAATGAGGTATTTTAACTCAGTTCGACAAATGTTTCCCGTGTCTACTCCTGTAGAGTGAGGCAGTGAGATGCGTGCAGCGGCAGAGACGTGTGAGTGTGCCGGCACCGGGGCGAGCGCGTGCGTACGTCCATGCGTCAGAGTGTGTGTGAGCGTGCCTGTACGTCAGAATACGTGCGAGCATGTCAGTGTGTCCGTACATCAGAGTACGTGCGACTGTGTATGTCTGTGTGTCAGAGTATGTGTACGTGAGTATGTCTGCATTTCAGAGTATGGCTGAGTAGGTGTATGTGCATATATACACATATGTCAGAGCATGTTGAGAGTATGCCATTAAATCCATTTGTCAGAACATGTGTCTGTCAGTATGTCTATATGTCAGCAGAGGTGTGAGTGTGTCAGAGCATGTCGGTGAGTCAGAGTATGGTTGAAGCCCAGTGAGGGGCCCCTAACCCAGGGAGAGCTGTGTGCCATCCACCACCCTTAGCCTCCTGGTTGTAAAAGTTTTGGCACTTGGCCAAGGCTGCCTTAAGGCTCTCTGGCCCACCTTTGCCCCCCTTCGTGTCTCCCAGAGCCTACTTTCTCTGTGGTTTTAACTCAGTTTGCAAAGGACAGAGAAAAGGCGGTCCCTCCTACAGAGAGTCTTGCTCGCTTATCACCCAGGCCCCCTGAAACAGCTGCCTCTCGCTGTCTAAGCAGAGCCCTGGTGGCCACTGTGCGCTTAGACCATTTGGGGCCTAATGAAGTGAGAAGGTACTTCCCAGCCCTAGACCTGGAGTGCAGCAGTTTCTGACTGCTAAAGGCAGACATTAAGGAGAACCATCTCCATTGATGAGAATGCGCATATGCTATATTGGTTTGGTTCGAGGGCATTCTGGAAAAGCGCAGTCCTAGTGGTCCTTAATTAGATAACAGATTAATAGACACATGGATTCCAAAGTTCAGGGGACCGCAGGAACCAGCAGATAGAGGCCTCCTCTCGAATTGCTGGTGAGCTGTGGGGAAGGGAGAACAGGTCGCTGGGCCGTGGCTCCTTAGGCTCTGTTGGCTGGGACATCCTACAGGTCACATTCAAGTTAGCTGCTGAGCAAACGGGCAGCTTTTCGTTACAGTGGAAATGGCCCGAGCATGAGTCCTCGACTTGCCCACTTCTTTGCTATCGATTCTTCCAACAAATATTTATGGGTCGTCTGCTGTGAGCCGGGCACTGTGGGGGACACTGGGGATACAAGCAGCAAAACTCTGCCCTCGTGGACAGATAAATAAGATTGTCATAGAGTATGTTGAGCGGTAAAAGAGACTATAGGGCAACATAAAATAGGAAGTGGGGGAGTCTGGAACATCAGGTAGGAAAGTCAGTGGGGAGGAAAGTCTCAACTTGAAACAGAGTGGTGAGAAAACTAACTTTGGGGTGCATTTGAGCAAAGAATTGAAGGCGGTAAGGGGCTCGGTCATCCAGGAGAGGAATTTCCCCAATGGAGGACACACCCCTGCAGAGACCCCGTGGCCGGGAGCGTGCTTGGTGAGCCTGGGTGACGGCAAGGAGGACCTAGTGGCCTCCGTGAGCACGGGAAGGTGGACAGCCAGGAGGCCAGAGGCGCAATAATCACAGAGCAGCTAGATCACGTAGGGCCCCAGGGCTGCTGTCCGGGCTGGGGCTGCAGCTGGGATTGAGGTGTGGAGGCTTTGGAATTTTGGAGTATTCCCTCGCCTCTAATTGACCAGGGTGCATTTCATCCGAGATAGCAGATGCATGGCATGCATTTAGCAGCTACCTCGACCTACACCCGTGGCAGACGGCACTGACTGATCGCAGCCCCCTTTCCCAGCGGGCCTGATTTGGACTTGGAGTCCTACCCACCCAGCCCTCCAGGAGCTCTGCCAGTTCCTCGGCACTCCAGCGGGAGTGCTGGATTCCACTTGCTCCCCGCCATCTCTGTACTGTTAGGCCTGTATTGACAGGGCAAGGAGAAAGGCGTCGGGCCTAGCGCCTGGCCCAGACAGCGCAGTGGAGGAGGGCTGGGTGGGGAAGGAGTCGTCAAAAAACAGCAACAGGACAAGTCTGATAATCACTGTAGAGACATGAGATGATTGACTCTGCCTGCGGGAGGGGGCGTCACGGACAGCTTCCCCGAGGGGGTGACATACGGGACACTGTGAAGGCAAGGTAGAATATTGTCAGTGTAAAAGAGTATAATGGCCTGAGGGGACATCATGAGGACTGCAGAGAGGCCAAAAGGGGTGGGAACAGTCTGGTGTGGCTGCTTGTGTTGAAGGACCTAAGGGAAGGAGTACGAGAAAGGCTTAATCAGAGCTCTGTGTCCCCTGATCATCTGCCACGCCCCGAACGTCCACTGGCAAAGAGGCCCAGGAATATAAACCACATCCACTATACTAGGATAATGCCAGTTATGGTAGGAAACAGACCCCACAGTTTCAGAGGCTTGTGTACATATATCTTATCCATGCATCAGTTTGATGCAGTGTTCCTGGTTGGCAGGCAACATTTCCTAATTCCAGGCATGATTCAGAGACCCAGACTCCTTCTGTCTTGTGGCTCTTCCATCCCCAAGAGCTTCAGAGTCATCTGCAAAATAGGAGAAAAGGGAGAAGAGGCAGACCTGCTTCCTAACCACCTAGACTGAGGAGATGTTCAATTCCATAGGTGCGATCCAGTGCCTCGGCCCCACCTAGGTAAACGGGGACCTGAGCAATGTTGTCCTTAGCTGGGCAGCCACGAGTCCAGACCCGAGATGGGAGAGCACACGTGTGAGGGACAGTTAGCGTCTCTCCTGTGTGAATACACCCGAAACTCAGTAAATGCTGTCTTGTACCTCCTGAACCTCATTCAGCACAGCAAAGCACATTGACAATATGAGTTACAGTTCTTCATGTTTTCAGAAAGCTTTAGCATTTCTCAAGAACCTGAAGATGATTCAGCTTGACAAGCATTTATCAAGCATCTGCTTTATGTCAAACAGCAGAAAAACTCTACCTCAGTTTCCTCCTCTGGAAATCAGGAGCAATGCTCTCCAGGGTGGGGTTATCACAAGGATTAAATGGGGGATTGCCTGGCACGTAGGTGTGAAGTAAGCACCAGCACCGGTCTCCTCTTCCTTCCAGCTTTTGCCGGAGAGATCCTGCAGGTAGTGGGATGGGCCAGCAGCCATCTCTCTTCTTTAGCGCCTTGGCTCCAGAGACCTTGTCCTCCTGCAGAGAAAGGGGTCTACCAGGACCATCAGGGAAAAGCGGAACGCATAGGGGTTAAAGACAGAGGCAGCCCTCCCAGTGAGATCTCTGGCTCTCTGAATTAAAGATCTGAAAACTGTGCTATAGAATTCAACCTCATGGCCCCTGGGATGGAGGAGCCTGTCCCAGTTCGCTGGCTTATTATGTTGTGGGTCTTTGCTCCTCTTTGCTCCTCTAAGGGCTGGTGGCTTGATGAGTTTGTCATGAGGGCTGTGGCAGGCCACCTGGCTGCTGCCCCACCAACCTTTTTACAAAGATACATGGAGGTGGGAAATCCGCTGGGGGTCCCTCTCAAGAAGTAGGTTTTCTGGAAAGGAAGGAAACCAAGGGAAGAACTTTGACCGGAATTTGGTTTCATGAATCAGAATGACAGTTGAAGTCACTGGATTTTTGAAAAGGCAATAAAAAAGAGATGGTCAGGGGCGCCTGGGTGGCTCAGTCGGTTAAGTGTCCGACTTCGGCTCAGGTCATGATCTCGCGGTTCGTGAGTTCAAGCCCCGTGTCGGGCTCTGTGCTGACAGCTCAGAGCCTGGAGCCTGTTTCAGATTCTGTGTCTCCCTCTCTCTCTCTGACCCTCCCCCATTCATGCTGTCTCTCTCTGTCTCAAAAATAAATAAACGTTAAAAAAAAATTTAAAAAAAAAGAAAAAGAGATGGTCAGGGTACCCTTCCTGGGGAAATTGTCTGTTCGACTTCATGCTTAGTGACTGTGCTATTGATTTCAGTTGTGATATTCATCTAAATTATATTCATTTCTGGCCATAAGTTTCTCCCAACCTTCAGGGCACTGAAAAAACATTAGCATCGGGCACTAGACTGACTTCCCGATGCTGGACAGGAGCTGCCAAGTGAGAAGGATGCAGGCCTCAGCCAAGTTTCTGGCCAGGATCTGGCCACAGATTTCACACTCCAGGATGGAGGCACATAGGCCAAGGACCTCAGGGAGGTCAGTCTTGGAAGAAGGTCTCATAGAAGCAAGGCAGGACTGGCCTACGGAGGCCTTTTTCAGGTGATCATAACAGGCATCCAGAAACAGGACTGTATTAGGTTCTCCAGAGAAACAGAACCAATAGGATGGATGGATGGATGGGGGATGGAGGGAAAGAGAGGGATGGATGGAAGGATGGATGTGAGTGGGAGGGAGGGAGGGAAAGAGGGAAAGAAAGAGAGGAGGAGGGAGGGAGGAAGGGAGATAGATTGATTGATTTAGCATAAGGATTTAGCTCATTAATTATGGAATCTAAGAAGTCCCATGATCTGCTGTCTGTACACTGGAGACTTAAGAGAGCCAGGATAGTTCCATTCTTAGTCCAAAGGCCTGAGAACCAGGAATGCCAGTGGTATCATGCCCAGTTCAATGTCACAGCTCGGGCAGTTAGGCAGAGGGAGCAAATTCTCCCTTCCTCCATATGTTTGTTTTATTTATGCCCTCAGAGGTTTGGTAATGCCTGCCCATCTGTTCTGGGAAGGGCAATCTGCTTTACTCATTCTATGAATTCAGATGCTAATCTCATCCAGAAATACCCTCACAGACATATCCAGAAATACTGTTTGGATATTTGGGCACCCCATGAACCAGTCAAGTTGACATATAAAATTAACCATCACCAGGGGCACCTGGATGGCTCAGTCAGTTAAGCGTCTGACTCTTGATTTCGCCTCAGGTCATGCTCTCAGAGTTGTAAGATAGGCCCCGTGTTGGGCTCTGCACTGGGTGTGGAACCTGCTTGGGATTCTCTCTCTTTCTCCCTCTCCTCCTGCCCCTCCCCCACATGCAGGTGCATATGCTCTCTCACTCTCTCTTGCTTTCTGTGTACTAACCATCACCACACCAAGGTCAAAACAGATTTCGGGACTGTTTGGGAGCCTCATGTAAGAGCTTTATTAGCAGAAAGAAGACAGCTGGAAGGACACAGTTGGCCCTGTAACTCTGATTCAAGAAATACTTTAGCGGCCCAGAGGCTGATCTAACAGGAGCTAGAATCAGAGCTATGGTTAGCCAGAAGGGAGCAGGTGGGGGCAGGCGCAGTGTCCTCCAAGGAGCAGGGCAGGTCACAGCCTGCATTTGGGCCCATCTGTGGTTAACTCTCTCAGGCAGAGGACAGAAGATAAGATACTCACTGAAGTTGGTCTGTTTCACATGGAGAGAAATTTTTAAAAAGAGAAAATTCTAATTGATTTTAAAGAGGGTGGGGCACATCCTTAATAAGGATGAGCTTAATAAAGAAGGAAATGTACCTACTCTGTGTCAGACATTTTATTTCTCACAGATGATTGCATGGCCCATTGTAGAGATCAGAAAACTAAGGCCCAGAGAGGAGAAGTAAATTGTCCAAGGCCCCACAGCTAGTCAGGGGCAGCGCCTGATTCCAAAGCTTACCTTCTTGCTTCCAAACCACATGGTCAAGGTGCTAAAGTGGAGCCTCGTGCTTCGATCTTTGATTGGCCTTCCTGTGCTTTGCTGTCACCTGGTAGACAAGAGGAAACTTGCCTGTGACGGTGTAAGCCAGGCGAGGACTTCTACCCCCATCTCCCCAAGCCACCTCTGAGCCCTAGTGACCCAAAGTGCTTTCTCTAAGTGCCTCTGATTACATATACACACTCGGTCCACTGACTGTGAGTTCCTTTGGGGCAGGAGCCATATTTTTAACTCCATGTCCTAGTGCTTAGCACATAAAAGGTATCATGTAAAGGTAGGCAGGTGAATGATAAGGGCAAGAAAGAATGGTATATAAAGAAATGCTGGGGCCTGGGACATCCTTGGGTTGATCATTGTACAGATGTACAAAGGGTCTCCCTTTGGGTTTTGCTTGAGAGGTTTGCCAGGAACATAAAATTGGTAAGAAAAAAATTATATATATATATACATATATATATATGTATATATATGTATATATATGTGTGTGTGTGTGTTATATTTATATATATATAGTAGCAAATATAGCAGACAATCCTTTCTATAGTAAAGACAAAAAACATTAAGGCATTAGTAGAACAAAAGAAATGCAAATAATTGATACACATATGAGCAAAACGTTCAACCTTACTATTAATCCAAAAATTCAAGTTAAGGGGCACTTGGGTAGCTCAGTTGGTTAGCGTCGACTCTTGGTTTGGGCACAGGTCATGATCTCATGGCTTGTGAGTTCGAGCCCCACGTTGGGCTCTGCACTGACAGCATAGAGCCTGCTTGGAGTTCATTCGTTCTCTCTCTCTGTCTCTCTGTCTCTCTCAAAATAAATAAATAAACTTCAAAAATGCAAGTTAAGACACAATGAGATGACATTTGTATTTTGTAAATTAATAGATACATTAAAAACTGAAGATCTCAGTGTTGGCAAGAGTGTGGTAATATACACATTCTCATATACGGTCAATGGAAGTGTAAACTGATAACACCTTAAGGGAAAGCAAGTTGGCCATATATATCAGGACACTTTAAAATGTAGGGGCGCCTGGGTGGCTCAGTCGGTTAAGCGTCCGACTTCGGCTCAGGTCATGATCTCGCGGTTAGTGAATTCAAGCCCCGCGTCAGGCTCTGTGCTGATGGCTCAGAGCCTGGAGCCTGTTTCAGATTCTGTGTCTCCCTCTCTCTCTGACCTCCCCCGTTCATGCTCTGTCTCTCTCTGTCTCAAAAATAAATAAATGTTAAAAAAAAAAATTTAAAATGTGACATCCTTGATCCAGTAATTCTACTTCTAGAAATATATTTCAAGGAACTCATTGGAAATATGAGCAAAACTTTATGTTCCCAGATGTTCATGGTGCCATTATTTATAATAATAAAAAAAAATCAGAAACCGCCTCCATATCCAACAATATGGAAAATGGTACTACTTTATGGTATATCTGCCTAATGGAACATTATAAAGTTACTTAAAATGAGGTCTACAAAGCAATTTTCATGACTTCAAATGTCTATCATAAAACGTTAAAGAAAAGTTATAAAACTCTATCGTAGCTGTGTCCAAACTATGTCAAAAATATATGTGCATATATAACAATGTGAACAATACTATTGAGTAGTTGATATCATTACAGCTCATTTTCTTTATTTCAAACCTTTTATTATTTATTTTTTAAATGTGTTTTTAAAGAACGGAAGGAAGAAAAGTTTGCTAGCAGCCAGAATGGGTAGGACCCATTTGTCTTTGCAATCACCAGGGACCGCCTGCTAAGGAAGCCCGTTAAACCCAGGGTGGCAGGGCCCCTGTGCTGAAATCGCTCCATCTCTGGAGCATATTTTTTCTTTACTGAGGAAATTGCTTTCCATAAAACCAGCTCTCTGACACCTCCGAGTACCAGGGAACCATGCAAGCCCGCTTTCCTGGGGACATTCTCTAATGGGAAACTCCATCACGTTCCAGCTTGGCGCTTCCAACAAATCCCAGCCAGCCATAAAAATTTTTAGCACCCTGTATGCAAGACTGATTGCGGCGGCCTCATAAAAATCCCATTCACCGAACACGAGCTGCAAGTCTAAAACTCTGGAGTCCCCTGCTGTTTGAAACCCAGTGGCGTGGCGCATAGCTAAGTGACGCCTGGTAGAACTCCACACAACGAGTCAGGACTGCATCTCGGGCAGAACGAAGGAAAAACAGGAAGAACAATGGGCCTGTGCAGACGGCACAGTGTAGAGTCACAGCAAAGAGCTACCTTCTTGCTGCTCTTTCAGGCAGGATAGGTGGACTTGGCCGAGCAACGGAGAGGATTTAGGGATGATGGTCAGCCTTTAGGAAGGGAAACGGGGTTGTGAGGCTTGTAGGTGGAGGAGTGAGCTGTGGGGGCATCCTGCCCTAACACACACGTCGTCGGCTCTCTGGGGATGGGGACATCCCCCTTCCTGTCTGTTCCCAGGTGCACAGGCTATTCAATACCCCTCTGCCCTCTGGAGGTAGGTTTCAACACCCCTCCAGCAGAGGGCAGGTGACCTAAGTTTGGGTCAGGAGTTCATTGCCTACACACAGCTTGCATTTTTTCAGTTACGGAGCCCTGATACCCAATACAACTGCTGTTTTCCACACTCACCGGGGTCTGGGAGGCCTGGATTCTACATCCTGCTTTGCACCCATTTAGCTCTGTCACACTGGACAAGTCACTTCCATGGTCTGTGTCTCAGCTCTGGTTTTCTCACCTGTAGCATGAGAATAATGAATTCCTATCCTCCCCACCCCATCCCCCGCCACTCCACACACACATTGTATTAAAAATGTTAAAAATGTTATCACAAAATATTTCAATGCCCTCATCAAGTAAAATCATTCAAATGTCACTTAGGAACTCATTGTTAAATTTGTAAGAGAAAAATTCATTTTTCCATTGCTTCTCTGCATTGAATTCTCTGTAACCCTATCCTCCATTAACAACAGATAACAAAATTTCTAAATTTGGTGAATTCATGTCACAGGCCTTACCCATCCTGTGTGGCTTTGGGTAACTTAACCTCTCTGAGCCTCAGTTCTCTCATCTGTGAAATGAGAATCATGCCTACCTCATAGAGTTTTGGTAAAGATTCAGGGAATACGATATTAAAACACCTTGTGTAACACATGACCCTGGTTAGGTTCAGTAAACCTGCACTTCTCTGAGCATGAATACTAACCTACTGAATACTGCTCAGAGGATCACTCTTAGATCTGCATATATTGTAACTATCCTGTAGGTGTTTAGGGTCATGTAGATGAATACTCCATTTTTTATGGTTTCTGACATTGAATATCAGCCCACTTAAAGGCCTCTAATAGGTATAGTACCACCCATTTTCTTGGGGTTGCAACTTCTAACTGAATGGAGAAAGAGAGGTATTTTATAAGGGAGGAAAAAAGAGGATCAGTGGGAACAGAATTCTTACTTCCTCCAGAAGTATTCCTTTCCCAGGAGAGAGACAGCTGCCCCATCATCTGGTTACTGCAGGCCATGCTTTGTTAAACCAGAAGAGGGACGCAGAGGCTTTATATTTCTTTTTGTTGTTGATTTCCAATATGTGATAAAATGAGACACCCTGTATGATTTCAATTAGTTTACATTTATTGATGTTTGTCTAATGGCCTAGCATATGGCAGATCTTGACAATGTTCCATGTTTGCTTGAAAAGGATGTGTGTTCAGCAGTCCCGTCAGTAGATTGTTCTGTAAATGTCTGGTAGGCCCACTGAGTTTACAGTGTTGTTCAAGTCCTTCATATCCTCACTGATTTCCTGTCTCGTTTTCCTATCAGTGATTGAGAGTGTGCTATTGAAGTCTCCGATGATCTGTTTTTTCTTTCAGCTCTCTCAGTTTTTGATTCATGAATTTTGAAGCTTTTTGAGGTTGTTAACCATATATCCCTTTACAATTGTCACATTATCTGATGTATTGGCTCTTTTATTAATATAAAATGCCCCTCTTCATTTCTACAGACAATTCTTGTCCTGGTTCTATTTAATGTTATAGTAGCCGCTAGAGATCTCTTTTGGTTTCTGTTTTTATGGTTTTTGTTTTGTTTTGTGTTACCTTCAACCTGTGTGTGTCTTAGAATCTAAGGTATGCCTCCTATAGATGGTATATCATTGGATCTTGCTTTTTGACAATATTCACCTTTTATATGGATTATTTTGACCATTCACATTTAATATCATTATTAATATTATTCTATTTATATTTGCCACGTTGCTATGTATTTTATTATATGTCCCTTATCTTTTTATTCCTGTGTTCCCACTCTCCTGCCTCTTTGTGGTGTGTTCAATAAAGATTTTTAGATTTTACTTTTTTGATGATTGTTTTAACCATATGTTAAAGGACTTTTTAGTGGCTCTAAGGATTGTGGTATGAATCTTAAATTATTATAGTCCACTTTAGATTAATACTAACTGAATTCCAGTAAAATTTAGAAACTTTATTCCAAGATGACAATCCCTTCCTCCTTTCTTTATGTATTATTGATCTAGATATATACACAGATAGTCAGATAATATATAATATAAATGATAAACCTAGATTCAGTGTTATAATTATTACTTTACACAATCTTATGTTTTCAAAAGATGTTAAGAGAAGAAATGAGAAAATATGTATTTACTGATTTTTTTATATTAACCCATATGTTTTCTACTTCTCATGCTCCTCACTTCTAACTATGGATTTGAGAATAAATCCTGGCATCATTTCCTTTCAGCTTGAAAGACTTCATAAAGCATATCGCCTAGCAATGAATTCTCTTCATTTTTGTTGATCTGGGAATGTCTTTATTTTGCCTTTACTTGTTAAGGAGAGTTTTGCTGGATGTGGAGTTTTGGTTGACAGTTATTTTCTTTCAGTTCTTTTGACCTCTGTTGTTCAAAGTGAGAAGTCATGGGGTGCCCGGATGGCTCAGTTCGAAGGGTGTGTGACTCTTGATCTCAGGGTCATGAGTTTGAGCCCCATGTGGGGTATAGAGGTTACTAAACAATAAATAAATAAACAAGGGAAAAAAAGATGAGAAGTCAGACAATTATATTGATGTTCTCCTGTACATAATGAGTCATTTTTTTCTTTTTTTAAGATTCTATCTTTGGCTTTAATAGTTTGATTATGATGTGTCTGTGTATGACTGTCTTTGCATTTATCTTATCCAGGGTTCATTGAGTTCCTTAGATGTATAGATTAATGCCTTTATCCACTTTGGGGTCATTTTATCTGTTATTTCCTCAATATATTTTCTGCCCCTTCCCTGACTGCTCCTTCTGGGGCCCACGTTATGTTTGTTGGTATGCTTCATGTTATTCTACAGATCTCTAACATTCTATTCCTTTTTCTTCAAATGTTTATCCCCTGTTCTTCAGATTGTATAATTTATATTGATCTATCTTCAAGTTCACTGAGCTTTTCTTTAGACATCTTGAGTCTGTTCTTGAGTTTCTTAGTGAATTTTTGTTTTATTGTACTGTATTGCTCTAGAATTTACTTTTGGTTCCTTTTTAGAGTTTCTGTCTCCTTGTTGACATTCTATGTTTGTTGATTAATTGTTGCCATGCTTTCCTTTAATTTCCTAGATGTGATGTCCTTTAGGTCTTTGAACATTTTTTTTAGTGGCTGCTTTACAATATTTATCTGCTAATGAAAACATTTAGGTTCACTCTCAGTTTCTGTTTTTGGCTTTCTGATTATTGGGTCATACTTTTCTGTTTCTTTGTGCTCCTGTTATTGTTGAAAATTGGACATTTTAGTTACTATATTGTAACAACTCTGGGTTCTGATTTTCTCTCATGATGATTGTTGTTTTACAAACAAGAGTTGTTTACCACTCTTTTTTTCTTGTTTGTTGTTGTTGTTGTTATTGTTGTTGTTGTTTTTCTGTGTTTAGAACATGCCTAGGTTAAATCTCTGAAATCTTTCTTTCCCACAGTGTGGCCACTGGTGTCTCTGTTTGGTTATTTTTCATTATTGCTTTTTAAGCTTCTGTCTGCATAGCTTAGTGGCCAATCAGTGAAGTAATTGGACATATATTATGCTCAAACACATCAAGCCATGTGTGGGGGAGAGGAGGGGAGCACATTCAAAATCCAGATCATTTTTAAGTCTGTTCCAGCCTTGCTTTCCACTCGGGCCTTTTGCAACTCCTCTGTGCACATACCTTCAGGGATGGCCGGGAGTATGTGGACAGCCTGGGCCCTCTCTGATCTCCACTGTTCATTAACGTCTCAGCCAAGAATATGCTTACCCCAGTAATGACTTCATGCTAGTAGAGCCAATGGCCCTCTCTACTTGGCTGCTGCCAAGGAGCATCACTTCCTCTGATAGTGTCACTGGCCATGGGTACCACTTGCTGCTGTCAGTCAACTGGCCCTTCAACCTCACCAGCCAAGCCGACAATCCTCCTGGCGGAACCTCTGTGCTGTGGAGGATGGGAAGAGCCCAAGGGAGTAACACTGTGGAGTCCCAGTGTTCTTACCTAGAATCAAGAAGTGTTCCAAGCGTAAAACACTTCTGAGATTGTTCTGAGCTTGTCACATACTGCCTTTGGTCAATTTTTAGAGTGTTCAAATGGTTGTTTTTGTCAGTATTGTTCAACTTTATAGTTCCTTTTAAGGGGAGAAGATTAGCCAGCCTCCTCACTCAGCCATAGCCAGAAATACCTCCTATAGTTTCTTTTATATCCATGGTCTCATTTGATCCTAACAACTTCTAAGTGAGATAGGCAAAGCAAAAGATTCTTTGTCCTATTTCACAGATAAAGAAAAGGAAGCTCAGAGAGGTCCAATGACTTACTCAGTGTCATCCAGCTTGAAACTGGCTACAACAGAGCTCCATCTTGATTTTCTAGATTCCAGTGTCTTTTCTACTATACCATGGAGCCTGGATGATATTCCATTTCCTTGGAATGAGCAAGAAAGTTATTTTATTTTGCTCTGGATGTTATAACAAAATACCATAGACTGGGTGGCTTAAACATTGTACACTTATTGCTCATAGTTCTGGAGGCTTCAAGTCCAAGATCAAGGTTCCAGCAGATTTGGTTCTTGGTAAAGGCCTTTTTCCTGGGATGTAAACAGCCACCTTCTCCTTGTATGTTCACATGGCCTTTCATTAGTGTGCGTGCAGAGGGAGAGAGAGAGCTGTCTTTGTCTTTTCAGAAGAGCTTTTAAGCCCATTGTGAGGGTCCTAACCTCAACCTAACCTCAAACCTAATTGCCACCCAAAGTCCCCACCATCAAATACCATCGCATTGAAGGTTAGGGCTTCAATATAGGAATTTGGGGAGGACATGAATATTCACCCCATAAAAGAAGCTACCCTGGAACTTTCTCTTACTCCCTTAGGGTCTAGAAAGTTTCACTGGGTCCTCATGTTAATCAAAAGCCAAGCTTCAGGAGGAAAGAAACAAAGGATAAACTTCAGCTATAGATTCAAAAGCTCAGGGTCTTTCTTCTTCTCACCATTAAGATGAAAGCTGGTAGTGGAACTTCCTTTCTCCTACAGCTGCCCTACTGAGGGACACTGCACTTGTTTAACCAAGTTAAAACTGTTGTACAGATTTTGTCTTAAATTCACGACTGTCATTTGCTTTTTCTAGCTTCCTCTGTTAAACTGTCCAATAAAGATAACTTTTGCTTTAAGATCCAGTGATTCATAACCCTCCAAATCAGAGTATTATCTTTCGTGCTGGAGCCAGGACTTACATATGCAGGTTCTTTGGAACCTGACAGGATTTGCCTGAGTCTCTGGGGAGTAATCTGAGCTCTGCATTCTTGGGGTGACTGCTGCTGACACTGAACTAACCCCAGAGCAATCAGCAGGGGACAGCATCTCATGGCAAGAAAGCGCTAGGCTGCTCTGTTGTTAATGTGCTCTATGACCCTGGATATTAGGCCAATTCCCTAATGATACAGGCTGTCACATATTGACCACTTATCATGAAGCAAACATTATGTGAAGAGGTTTACATATGAAACCTGGGTGTCCCCAGACCTCATTAGCCTATGGTTTCATTGATGGCAGCCATCCAGATTTCTAGGATTTCTCCCTCAACAATTCATAGGAGACATCCAACTCACTCAAAGTCTTACTCAGGGTTTTCTGGAAGACTCCAGGGGCCTCACGTGTGGTCAGGAAGTCTGCTATGGTCCCTTTATGTCACACTGCTTGTTAATATTCCCTCTTCCTACAAGTCACTGGAAGGTGACACTATACCTCAGCCCTCCTTGTTTATAGTTAGATTTATCCCCTACAGTTGGAGTCCACAAGGCTATCAGTTCTTCTGCCCAAGGAGCTAGTGCCAAGTACCCACAAAGCTGCAAACCCTCAAACTGTCACCCTATCTACACTGCCCCATAAGCATTCTGTTCCTTAGAGAAAAGGAGAGAAGGACTCTTGCCCTCCCTCTGTGATAAACCTTGGTCCTAGGGTCCCAAAGCAGCACTTCTTGGATCCAGAATATGCTGGCTCCTTCTACTTCCCAGAAAGGCTCAGACCTGACTCTGGGCCCAGAGGTGGGGAGAACTAACTTCCCTATTTCTCCTGGATGTCCTTTGCTATATAATAAACTACTCCAAACTCAATGGTTTAAAATAACAACCCTGTGTTATTTTCCACAATTCTGTGGGTTGACCAGGCAGTTCTGTGAATCCTGATTAAATCTCTCATGAAGCTGCAGTCATATGGTAGCTAGGACTAGAATATCCAAGGTGGCTCTCCTCGTATGCTTGGTGCCTTCATGGTGTCAGATGGAAGGCTGGCACCCCTGTGTCTCCAAGTGGTCTTGCCACTTGGCCAGCTTGGACTACTTTTCATGATAGCTGGATCTCAAGAGTCAACATTCAATAGGAAAGAAGCAGAGGTCACTTGTTCTCATAAGCTCTGGGCCCAGAACTAGCATAGCATCATATCCACTGTGATGGTTAATTCACTTGGTTAAAGTAATCGCAGAGCCAGCAAAGATTCAAGGTGAGAGAAAATAAAATAAAGCCCACCTTCTAATGGAGTTAGTGACAAAGAATCTGCAGCTATCCACTATCATCCCCCCCACTTCTTGGGCTGTTCCCAAAGGAACTTTACTCCGTGGGCTCTCTCCTTCCATGTTAATCATAAGCAATGGAATGTCTGAGTTGATGATACTACATAAGCAAGCTTAGTTTACGTTCACTGGAAGCCACTTCACTGATTTCATGTATGTCTTACTTCAATCCATCAGGTAGATTTGTTGTCCTCTAGTTTAGGATAAAGAATCTAAAACTCAGTCAGCTTAAGTGGCTTGCCCACGGTCACAGCTAGTAACAACCAAGCCAGGATTCGAACTCAGGTCAGCCAAAAGTTCTTTTTGCTGCCCCCATTCCACTTCCCATGTCTCTAGGTCTCTGTTGCCTCCATTATAATTATAAAACTTAGGCAAAGAACATGATGATTTTCAAGGACCATTATAGCTCTAAAATTATATATTTCTTCCCCACCCACCACCTTCCTGAAGAAACTCATCTTGGCCTGCTGTATTTGTTGCTTTTCTGTATCTCCGTTGATGGAATTTAGACACCATAGGATTCGTTTGTAAGTGTCTCTACTGCTTTTTGTATTTTTAATCCAAATGGCTCTTACAAAAAGGTCCTTCAGGTTCCTGGTGGAAGAGAGTTAACTTCTAACAGCCCTTCCCAGTCCCATAAATTCCCCTTGAATATTCTATATGTTTCCTGCCAGCTGGGAGATGTCAAGGATAGGAATTTTCAGGGTATCATTCCTTTGCTTAAAAGCTTTCCATGGCTCCCCCATTGCCATCAAGATAAAATCTAGACTCTTAACATGGCACACACAGCCCCTCAAGGGCCCATCTGCCTCTCCAGCCCCATCTCATACTGCCACACTGAGATACTTACAGCTTCCTGTAGGTACCTGTGTCTCTGTGCTTTTGTTGCCATTGTCTGGAAGGCCCCCTCCACCCCTTCTACTCCAAGTTAATTCTTACTCATTCTTGGAGACACAGTGCATACATAGATCATAAAGGAAGCTAGACCTAAAAGTCTGCCTTTCCTCTCCCATAGCGCCATAGGCATAATGTTGTCATCTCACCCGCTTCTTTATGTTGGAAGTAACTCTTTATCTCTCTCCCCCCAAATACTGTGAACTCCCTGAAGACAGAAATTGTGTTTTATTCTTCTTTGTAACATCAACTTCCTGTACCAGCACACTGTCTTGCACAGAGCAGGCATCCAGAGAATGGTTATAATGAACACAGATCAGAACAAGCTGTAAGCTCCATTAGGGCAAGTCTCCATTTGTCTTATTCATCACAAAATCCCCAGTGCATAACACACAGCAGGGGCTCAATAAATATTTGCTACTCATGCTGTTTCTTCTGCCTGAAATGAGCCTCCTCACTCATTGCTTTATGTCCAAATCCTACCTATTCTTCAAGAAACTATTCCAATTCCCCATTTTCCACGCTTCCACTTTTGACCATGATGGAGTAACTGGAACTGGACTAGCCATGCTACTGTAAACAATTGTGAACATGGACAAAATATATGAAATTACTGTTTTCAGATATTGGACAGAGACAGCGCAGAAATAAAAATATGGTCTCTAAGAGAAACAAAACAAGCAATGGGAGCTGGCGGTTGCCCGAGCTCTCAGCTCAAAGGAACGTTATCAAGCTGCAGAGGAGGAAAGGTCAGACAGAGCACAGTGTTCTTACTGAGTTGAGGGCAGCTGGCAAATCAGAAATTTGTGAGACGGAGTGCTAATGGGAAAGGGTCCAGAAATCCACGTGGAGATCCTCTTGAGCTTCCAGCCAAATGCTGAGCTTCACGTGTGCAGGGAAAGACCCCATGAGGCCGGACAAAGAACATCTACTGGGGGAACAAACAGCTACCAGAGAATAAAACAACTCCCTACCGGCTGCACGCTACAACTCACACAAGGTGAGAGATGTTTAAATTCCAACCGTGCAGAGCAGGGAGACCTTGCTGAACACCCCAGGCATTCAGTAGAGACCCTCCCAAAAGACCATGCTTTAGGATTGAATCAACCTGGCATTAGAATAAAGTCTACTTTAGGCCTGTTGAAAAAATTATTTTGATGTTTATTTATGTTTGAGAGAGAGAGGGACAGAGTGTGAGCCAGGGGTGGGGGGATGGGGCAGAGGAAGAGAGAGAAGGAGACACAGAATCTGAAACAGGCTCCAGGCTCTGAGGGCACAGAGCCCAAACGCAGGGCTCGAACTCATGGACCACAAGATCATGCCCTGAGCTGAAGTCAGAGCTCAACCGACTGAGCCACCCAGGTGTCTATAGGCCTATTTTAGTGAAGCCAAAACAAGCCTTGAAAGGATCAAGCTGCTCTGCAAGTCACTTAACTGCCTACTTAAACCCAAACTTGACACTGTTTAAAAGACGAGGACAAAAATCCAGAGGCCCAACATCCTAGCATCCATAGTGTGCAGCGTACAATACAAACCTACCACATCTGCAAAGAAGGAGGATATGGGACTCATAACTAAGAGAAAAATAAGTCAATAGAAACAGAAGTCACAGCGATGGTGAAATGAACAGAAAAGGACTTTCCAATGGCTGCTCTATGTTCAAGGAGTTAAAGAAAAACATGAACATAAGGAGGGAACAAGTAGAGAATTTCAGAGAAATGGAAACTTGAATCGAAAATGGAATATCTGCAATGAAAGTGTCATGGAAAATTGAGCAGCAGATTAGACACTACAGAAAAAAAGAGGCTGCGTGTAGGGCAATCAAAATTATCCAAACCAAAGCAGAGGGAGATAAGAGGAAAAATAGCTGAAAAAAATAAGCAGAACCTCCGTGACCCATGGGACAATATCAAGTGATTTAACATGTGATTAGAGCCCATGTGACATGTAATTACAAGTTCTTAGGATCAAAGGAGGAAAGGTAAGGGAGAGATGAAGACAGTAAAACAATACGATAAAATAATGATGATTTTTGTCAAATGTGATATAAACTGTAAACCCACAGTAAGATCTCAGAAGCTCAACAAACCCCAAGCAGAATGGAAAGATACAAGTTCCCCTTTTCTGTGAACTGAGTTCTCTTCTAATGCTCCTTCTTCCTCCAGGCTCTCCTAGCACCTGATCATCTCCCCTTTAACTCTGCCTTGACCATATCTTTGTGTCTATGCCACATTTCTCCTACAAGATTTTGAGCTTTCTGGTGGCTGGGAATCCATCTTGCTTTGAAGCTATCACGGCATATTGCAACACCTCGCCAATACTCGTTGCTCAAGGAATGTTTGTAGAATGAATGAATGAAGTACATGAATAAATGAAGGTAATGACACAGGTTGGTTATCAAATCCTGCACTTCTGAGCAAACAGTGGCTGAGCAGCAGTGGGGTCCAGGTCATCCTCCAAGAGAATTATACCTCTCCTTTCAGAATAACAATATTTAAAACTATAGTTAAGTACTCACTGAATGCGTGCCGCTGTGGTCCTTTTTCCACACCTAATTACAGCCTTATAATAAGAAAACCAAGGGACAAACTAAGTAAATCACCTCAAGTCACATAGTGATGATGTTGCTAAAATTTCCTCTCAGGTCTGATTTCAGAAACTGTGCTTGGCACCACGTTGCTCTACTCCCTCTTCTCAACCCATTTCTTAATCGTGTATTTTCATACCTCCGTGCTTTTGATACTGTTATTCCTTCCGTCCGTAGTGTCCTTTTTCCTTTTTTTAAGTTTGTTTATTTTTATTTTGTGTGAGAGAGTACAAGTGGGGGAGGGGCAGAGAGAGGAAGAGAGAGAAGCCCAAGTAGGCTTTACACCAGCGCAGAGCCCAACATGGGGCTCGATCTCATGAACCATGAGATCACGACCTGAGCCGAAATCAAGAGTCAGACACTTAACCAACTGAGCCACCCCGGCCCCCTCATGATGTCCTTTTTCTCATCCACCTGATAAAGTCCAGTTTCTTGCTCAGGTCCCTTGCTCACATCAGACACTGACTTTGGTAAGAAAATGAGTTCACATACCATAGTGAATACACAAGGCAGAGCCCATCCTGAGTGCCTGTGCTGTTTTAAGCCATGGGAATCCTGACATGAGTGAGATGTGTACAGTTAGAGAAAGAGTCCTGTGACAAGTGAGATCAGTGCAGGAGAGAAGGGAACTCTGGGACTTTGAGGGCCCTCAACCGGCCTGGAGTGGTCAGAGAGGCTTCTTGGAAGAGGTGATACTTGAAATGAGTCTCAAAGATAGGAGGACTGGCCAACGTATAAAATACTGTAGTAAGACAAAACTCATTGTGTCTACTTTTGAGGACATAGTGGCAGAGAAGCCAGGGTCACTGGGTTGATGGGAAGAAATTATCTTGGAAGCTATTCATTCTCCCCAGTCTCTCTCTCCAGCAGATTTTTGCAGGTCTGAATTCCCGTTTGTTTGTTTTTCCTAAGAGATGTTTGCATTAACTCCTAGTCCTGCATACCTCAAGGCATCAGGGAGTTAAATTCCTTTCGAATAGATTTCTTTAAAAGTGAGAAGTAAATGGATCACAATTTTCCAAATTTAGGGAAAATCCATAGCTGTCCCAGCTTAATAGCTTGGTATTATTGGATAATCAAACACAACCATTTTCTCAAAATAGAATAGGATTTCCCCTGCCCCCTCCTTTGCCCTTCCTAGCTGCCTACATAGGCAGCTGGAAGGGGAGCCAGTGTTTTGCCTGGGTCCAGGCCCACATTGCTCTTTTTATTCTAGACTGCATAATTGGCCCTTGCAGACAGAGGTTAATTTCCCACCGTGAATTCCCTACCAAAGTAGCATGGGCCCTGGGGGGTGGGGGGGAACCAGAGGAGAAATTGCTTCCAGGTGCCACTTGGTCACCTCCAATGGCTGTGAGCGAGGCCACGTGGGGAAGTGCAGGGAGCAAGGGCTCTGGAAGTATACGGACCAGCATTTGAGCTAAGCCATTTACCAGCCAGGTGCCCTAGGGCTGGTGGTCTGATCTCAAGCGTTCAGTTTATTCGTTTGTAAAATAGGGATATACCATCCTATTAACCATGGTGAGAGAGAAAACTAGCCTGGCACAGGCCTTGCTGTTCTGTGAACAGACATTCAGCAAATACCCCTGCCTCTTGGTTGCCAGGTTGAATCCTGTTACCATCTGCCGTCTTTCTTCCTCTGGAAACTCCCTCCCTCCCTCCCCGGGTGACCTACCTTCCAGATACTTCCTCTCCGTTAACAGGAGGTAATAATGAATACTTTTTTTTTTAACCTCAAAAGAGATGTGAAGTTTAAATGAGAGAATGGACAGAGACATTTAAAAACTCTACGTTTAGATATTCCACCAGCATGTCTTGGCAAGTCTCCACTGGCATTTTGGGGACGGTATTGTGAGCACTCCCGATCCCAGGGGATTAGGTACCACTACCAACCTCCTTAGTCATCATGACAACCAAGAACCACTTCCAACAACTCCAGCGGTGTGGGACAGCCAACTCACACACACACACACACACACACACACACACACACACACACACACACCATGCTGCATCTGAGAAACCACTGCCATGTGATGACTTGATCTCCCCTGTTCAGAGTGTATCATCTGTGTGTCCTGTATCTTAAAAAGCATTACTATAGAACCAGTTTTCAGATGTGGAGCATTATTTTTAATGTATATCTGCTTTTTGATATCTTTTTTCTAATTATGTAAGTAATACATGGTAGTGGAAAAAGTCAAACAATAGAGACATGGGAGGGACACCTGGGTGGCTCAGTCTGTTGAGCATCTGACTCTTGATTTCAGCTCAGGTCACGATAGCAGGGTCGTGGGATTGAGCCCCGCTTCAGGCTCTGTGCTGAGCATGGACCCTGCTTAAGATTCTCTCTCTCTTTCTCTCTCTCTCTGTCCCTCTCCCCTGCTCTCTCTCTCTCAAAAAAAAAAAAAAATAGAGACATGTGACAGTAAAAAAAAAAAAGAAAATAGAAGTCCTCAGTATTAACACTTTAAACGTTTATACTATTTTTATTATAAAAGTAATAAAGGCAGATGGTTAAAAATTCAAACAATGCTAAAGGATATAAAATGAAAAGTAAGTAAAGTCTTTACCATCAACCCCATTCTGTCATTAACCATTTTATATGTATCTTTCTAGAAAGTTCTGCACAGAATCATGTGTGTGTATACCTTTTTCGAACACAAGTGGAATGATACGTTCTATTTGCTATTCTACTAGGTGCTGTTGACTTGTTTTTTTCACTAAATAATATAGCTGGTAGATCTCCCCCTAGCAGCATATTTAAATCTTCCTCATTCGTTTTAACAGCTTCGGAATATTCCATGGAATAGAGGCCCTGGTTTTTCCCATGTCTTACTCTATTGCAAACAGTACTGCAGTAGACGCTGTTGTGAGTACCAGCTGCAAAGTGCTATTGCTGTCAGCTGTAATAAGAGCATAGAGATTCAGCACAGGTGAGGGGACACACCCAGGTGACACCAGGCCGAGCAGGAGAGACGGGAAAGGCACATGACGGGAAGACCACACTTAACTCAGCCAGTCCTGTAACTCAGTGACCTTGAGCGGGCCTCTTTGGGCCATTGTTTCCTCAGCTACAAAATTAGGGGAAGTGGGACAAAATTACTTTTACATCTCTAACATATCTATGAGTCTAAAGCTGTGAAAATAAGTTCTAAAAATGAAACTGTGATCCAGTAAGGGAGGTGGGAGTGCAAAATCATCATTTTTATCCTTTGCACTAGGCCACAGCTACGTTCGTTAAACACTGAAGCTTACAAGAGTGGGAGCATTTGGGGAGGGCCCTACCTGAGACAGGAGGACTGGAAAATCCCCTGTGCAGTCAGTGCAGAGGAACTGGGGCTCTTTAACCTGCAGCTGGGAAGACTAAGCTGTGATTTAATTACCTTCTGTGAATATTTAGAAGGGCTTCTCTAAAGAGAGTTCTTAACACTTGTTCTTTATGTTCTTGGAAGATGACGCCAAAGAGAAGGAGCTGAGGTGAAAGCAGGAGAAATTTGTGTGGGATGGCAAGGGACTTATTTGTGATTACGAGTAAACAAAAAGTAGAAAAGCAGAAGTTCCTACCAAAGAATAGTGTGTGAGTCCCTAACTCGGAATACATTTAAATATAGTTAAAGCATCCGCCTAGAGACAAGGACTGGGCCAAAAATATCTCCAGGTGCTCTCCCACCACCTATGATTTTTCCAGTCTTTAAATGCTGAGTTCTGACAAAAATGTGACCTCTGGTTAATGTCAACAGAATCAGACAAATCTTGACACTAATGATTAACATCCTAATGAAGAGAGTTGGTGTCAAACACAACTGAACTATTGATGTGCTCTGGGGTCCGATAGGGCTAATTTATGAATAAACAAGTTATAAATTTTTATTTCTTCCTGGTGAGATTTGACATTATTCAGGCCTGTAGCACTGAGGTTAAGAGGATACAGCTAAAGTATGCAATGACTGAGAGCTGGGCCTTAGCTGTGTGGACAGAGCACAAAAATAAAAAGCTACAGGGAGGGGCTCCAGGGTGGCTCAGTCAGTTAAGTGTGCAACTTCGGCTCGGGTCCTGATCTGTGCTGACAGCTCAGCGCCTGGAGCCTGCTTCGGATTCTGTGTCTCCCTCTTTCTCTGCCCTTCCCCCACTCGCACTCTGCCTCTCTCTCTGTCTCTCAAAAATGCATAAATGTTTAAAAGAATTTTTTTTAAAAAGCTAAAGGGAATCGTAAAGAGCAGAAAACAACTAAAACCCAGGCTATTATGTTGAGAAACAGCCGTCTGAAACTTAGTCTTCAGGCAGGACAGAGATTATTGACTCTGTAGTTCCTTCACGATTTTAACTCATGTGTAAGGGCTGCTCATCATTTAATATGCATGGTCCTTCTCTTATATATTATTTTTCAATTGTAACAAACTACCCCCAAATTTAGCCACTTAAAATGGAAACAACATTTATTATATCACGGTATCTGTGGGTCAGGAAGTCATGAGCATCTTTGCTGGGTTGCCTGACTTGGTGTCTCAGCCAGGGTGACAGTCGTCTGAAGACTTGACTGGGGCTGGAGGATCTGCTCCCAAGATGCCATACTGATGCCAGCTGTTGGCAAGAGACCTCAGTTTCTCACCACAAGGACATTTCTATCACTGCTTGAGTGTCCTCACAAAATAGCTGCTGGTTTTCCCCCAGAGCAAAAGATCTAAGCAAACCTAAGGAGAAAGCCACAGTGTCTTTTAGCACCTAGCCTGAGAAGTCACATTCTGTATTTCCGCATATCCCGTTGGTATCCCAGGTCAGCTTTACTCCGTGGGAGAGAATCACGCATCCAAGGGCGGGAACATCAGAAAGTGAACGTCAACAGGGGCCGTCTTGGAGGCTGGCTCCCACAACTTACATGGAGGTTTCTTTTGTTGTCAGAGGTAATAGAACAGGTGTTGGAGATAGCCAGTCTGGGCCAAGTCCTGGCCCTATGTGGGTGAGTGTCCTGAGCCAAAGAACATAACCTGTTTTCTCATCTATCAAATATACTGCCGACTTCACAGAGCTGCTATGAGGATTATGGGAGACTGAGTGTATGAGGTGCTTCACACAGTGCCGGTGATAGTAACTACTACCTTTATTATTTTGAGTACTTTCACTTCATCATTTTTCCAGATTTGCCTTTTTATTTGCCCCCCTTAATAATTTTTTTGAGGACTAACATGCATACCTTAAAGTGTTTAAGTAGACAGCTCAGTGATCTTTTACGATGTAGCCATGTCTGTAGCCATGTCTCTGATCAAGATAGAACACGTTTTCATCAAACCCAAAAGGTTCCCCCATGTGCCTACCCACCCTGAAACTACTACTACGGTGGCTTCTATCGATATTGTTTAGTTTTGCCTGCTTTTGAACTTTATGGAAATAATCACACGGTATATACTTGTATCTGGCTTCTCTTACTTACCGTAAATGAATCTCTGAAAATCTGTGATGTTCATCATGTTGTTGCATTTACCGGTAGGTTTTTTTTCAGTTGCTGTGGAGCTTCCCATTTTATTAATATACTATAATTTATTTATCAGTTCACCTGTTGATGGGATTTGCATTGTTTTGGACTCCTGTGAACAAAGCTGCTATGAACAGCACTGCTATTATATTATCATCACCACAGAGCAGGCTAAGAATATGAAAGTATCCAGCTGGAATGCTTTATGATGATAGAGGCACGATGGAGAGGAAAGAATAAATTAGCTGTTGTTATTGCTGTTGTTATTATTATTCCTAGAATTTATTAAGACTTTTCTGTAGGCCACGCATTAGAGTGTGTTTTATATCCTTTTGCCTATTTCACTGCCTCAGAACCCATATGAGGAAACATAATTT
This sequence comes from Lynx canadensis, assembly GCF_007474595.2. NCBI lineage: Eukaryota > Metazoa > Chordata > Mammalia > Carnivora > Felidae > Lynx > Lynx canadensis. The sequence continues at coordinate 53,578,276 of NC_044312.2, forward strand.
TACTTTCATTCGACAGTTGAGGAAGCTGAGCTCAGAGAGGCTAAGTGATTTGCTTAAGATCAAACTGACAGTAACCCAAAGAGCTGAGATACATTCTGCCCACCGACTCCAGAGCCCTTAGCCGGTATGCCAGGGGCCAGGGGCCTGCATCCAAGTCCCTGATCCACTTACAGGTGACAGTTTCCCATGTAAGCTCCCCAAGCTACAGCCCCCTCATTTGAAACAGGAAGACCCTGCCTGAGACCACAGAGAGATAAAACTTTTAGGAGAATGAGATATAAAATTACTTTGCTCAGCATCTGGAATGTGTTTGATTAATGTCAGTTTTCTTCCTTCTGAAAAAATTATGTTTTACTGTTAGAGATATGTTTTGAGTTTGAAAGTACTTTCAGAAATCTCCCTTCATTCCTTCCACACACAGCCAAATAAAAATTTCCTGGCAAACCCCAAATTTTATCCCATTTTGTCTGCCCCAACGTCCCTGCATCTCCATTCCAAAAGGATGAGGAGGACAGAAGAAAAGAGGGATTTCTCTTAGCCTATCCAAAATGAAAATCAAATTTTCTGAAGGGATTGTATCCTTCTGTTACAGTGTGGAGGGAGGCTAGAGACCTGGAAGAAAAGAAAAGGCTCCGTCAAACGCAGAGGGTCTCCAGAGAGCACGTGGGAGGAACCTAGGGTGGCGCCCCTATTTTGTCTATACGTGCCTCTGAGCTGGCCCCCAGACCCAGAGGGAGCCTGGGGGGAATCTGATGACAGGAAAACAATTGAGGAAGTTGGCTGATCTTCACTGAACCCAGAAGCCATAAAGAAAAAGACAGAAATGCAAAGTAAGCATTTCTGCAAGACAAGTAAAAACAACACAAGCGATGTCAAAGGAAACTGGAAAAATATTTGCGCTATATAAAATATATTAATTTTTGACATACAGAAAGTCTTACGATCAATGAATAGGAAACATGAACAACCAAATAAGAAAAAAATGTGCAAAGACCTATATGGCCATTCATAGATACTTAAATATAAATATCTAATAAACATTAAAAAATAGTCAAACTCTAATAAAGTCATGAATATTAAAATAACTTCAAGATATTTTACATCTATCGGATAAGCAAGGATCAAAAAGTTTCCAGTCTTTAGGGGCGCCTGGTTGGCTCAGTCGGAAGAGCATGTGACTCTTGATCTCAGGGTTGTGGGTTTGAGCTCCAGGTTGGGTGTAGAGATCGCTTAAATTAAAAAGGCATGGGAGGTGTTGCCTGCGTGGCTCAGTCAGTTAAGCGTCTGACTTCAGCTCAGGTCATCATCTCGTGGTACATGAGTTCCAGCCCCATATCAGTCTCTGTGCCGACAGCTCAGAGACAGGAGCCTGCTTCGGATTCTGTGTCTCCCTCTCTCTCTACCCCTCCCCTGCTTGCACTCTGTCTCTCTCTGCCTCTCAAAATTGAATAAATGTTAAAAAAAAATTTTTTTTTAAAGGTTCCGAACTTTAAAAGCTTCCGTGTTTCAGCCACTGCCCTCATAACTGTTACTATTGTTGATATTAATGGCACACAACTAACTCCATGGTCACCTTATCCTGGGACCTTAGGTTCATTCTGTCACCTCTCCAGTCCTCAGCTTTCTCGTGTAGAAACCTACAGGTAGGGCTAGGAGAGCTTTGTTCCTTTTAAGCTTCACAGAGAAGTGATTAGGAGCTTAGGCTGTGGCAGGAGTGAGTCACCAGTGGCCACCGCCTAGCTCTCCCCTTCCCAGTAGGTTGTATCACCTTGGCCAAGTTGACTGACTGCTGTAAGTCCGAGCGTCCTCATCTCTAATGGGGGCCACAAAGGTCCCTACTTCATAAGATTGCCGTGAGGATTAAAATGGACTCCTGTCTATACACAGCTTGGTACAACGTCTAGCAAAGAGAAAGTCCCCAACAATGGCAGCTATTATCATCATTGCTGCTATTAACCAATCATCCTTCTCCCCTGAGTAAAAGTCCCCCGAGAGCAAAAGACTCAGCTATTTGGGCAGAAAGCCTGAGAGCAATTTCTTTCAGAAAACCGAAGACTGATAGAAGGTAGTCATTTAACCTTCTGTGAACGTATCTCCTCTCCTCTACTAAATGGGGGTAATAAGGAGATATTCAGAGAGTTGCTATGAGGATTAAGTGGAAAAGTGTAAATCAGACTTGCTAGTTTTCATTATCTGATCTCCAAGAGAGCTTAGGAGGCAACCCCCATGACCGTAGTAATTTTCAGTTAGACCCAGAGAAGTTCAGTGACTTAATTTGGGTGGCGCGTGATAGATAGTTGCTAACAGTTGCTGGGTCCTGCAGCCCCGGGAGTAGAGGCAGGCCCTGGATTCTACCAGAGGCCTGTCAAGGGTCTGAACCCTACCTTCCTCCAGCTCAGCTCTTTAGTAGCTCTTTACTACCTCTCCTCCAGACCTACCAGACTGGTAATACTCACAGTGCCCTTGGGCCTCTGCACATGCGGTTCTCTCTGCCCTACCAGACACTGAAATCAGCCCACGCCTGTGCACACACGTACACACACCACACACGATGCCTCTTTCATCTGGCCAACTTAGGCTTGTTTATCATTAGGCTTCTACTTAAACACCACTTCCCGTAGGAATAGGTGTCACTGCACCCCAAAGCCTCATTAATTAAGGGCTCCCCACTCCCATAGCACTGTGGGGTAGTTGCCTCTTCTGGAAACTTCTCAAAGGCAGGCAGGACCCAAAATGATTCCCTACCATAACTCTACTGGGGTGCTGGCTGGAGTCCCCTGTAGGATCACTGAGAAAACTGAATGGCAGGATCTAGCTGGCAGGACGCTCCAGAGAGGGGCTTTGACCTTCTTCCCCAGGATGGTGGCACTCTCCTCCTCTGACTATGCCAGAGTCTTGTGACAAATTACACAGGACCAGCTACCCCTGCCAGCCTCACAGACCACTGGACTCTGGACCTGGCATGTCGGAACATCCCAAATGCTTTCCTACCCTGCAGGCACCTCTCTCCTCCCTCACTTACCCACCCACATGAAATCTGGGGCAAGTGCAACCTGTGTGTGCTAGCATTCTAGTCAGGGGGATGCTGCTCGAGATGCTGAATGGTTTCACCTCCAAAATGGAGACTCTTTTCCCTCCAGAGAAACAAAAATAGCCAACATCCTTCTTTATTTTCCAGTCCAGTGCCCTCAGTCAGGGCGACCAGCCTTCATGGACAGCCCTAGAGATAGAACCTTTTCATTAACTACTTGTGTTGATTTCTGGTTCCATTCCTGAGGTCCAGTTTCCCACCACAATGCCACTGATCTTGGCATGGCTGCAAAAACATGGGTACAGTCCACTCACTTGGGTTCAATCTGCCCCTCCTCTTGAGGACTGAATAAGATCAATCTTTCTGGAGTTCATATTATTTTTTTTATTATTTAAAAAAAAATTTTTTTTTAATGTTTATTTATTTTTGAGACAGAGCATGAACGGGGGGAGGGCCAGAGAGAGAGGGAGACACAGAATCTGAAACAGGCTCCAGGCTCTGAGCTGTCAGCACAGAGCCCGATGCGGGGCTCGAACTCACGGACCGCGAGATCATGACCTGAGCCGAAGTCGGCCGCTCAACCGACTGAGCCACCCAGGCGCCCCTGGAGTTCATTTTCTTTATCAGTAAAATGATAATAGTATCTACATCATAGGGTGTCACAAGGACTAGAAGTGATGATATATGCAAAGGCTCCTTTTATATAAATGACCTTCAGCTGAAGAAACCCCATGCTGGCAAGACAGGGTGGCAAGGTAGATGGAGTATGGGCTCTGGAGTCACACCCTAGGGTTAGGGTTAGGGTTTGTGGCTTTGTGATTTACTACCTGTGGACCTTGAGTAAGTCACTTGGCCTCTTTTTGTCTCAACTTATTCATGTGTAAAGGGGCTTTCTATATTATAAGCTCCACAAGGATAGTGTTATGGGTTGACTTGTGTCCCTCCCCAAAAAGGGATATTTTCAGGGCCTAACCCCTAGTACCTCAGAATGCGACCACATGTGGAAATGGGGTTGTTACAGACATAATTAGTCAAGACGAGGTCATGCTGGAGTAGAGCGGGTCCCAAATCCAACCTGACTGGTGCCCTTACCAGAAGACAGCCCTGCGAAGATGGAGACACATGTGGGAGAAGGCCATGTGACAACAAAGGCAGAGATTGGAGTGGACAGCCACAAGAGGGAATGCCAAGGATTGCCAGCCAATTGCCAGAAGCTAGGAAGAAGCACAGAATGACTCCTCTACAGGTTTCAGAGGGAGCCCCATTACCCCCCTCCCCCGACACCTTGATTTTGACTTCCAGCCTCCAGAACTGGGAGGTGATACATTTCTGTTGTTTTAAGATAGTCCATGGTGCTCAGTCATGGCAGCCTTTGGAAACCAATACAGACAGGAACTTTACCCGGTGGTGTTTCTGCTGTGGCCCCAGCACCTAGCAGGGGTCCTGACATGCAGTAGCCCCACAGTTATTTGCTGAGTGGGTGAATATGGTGTTTGCTGTAAGAGTTTTATTGGAAAGTGTTCGCAAGGTGCTCAGCACAGTGCGTGACACACAGAGGTATTTGGTAAATGTTTATTCCTTCCCCTTCTCTTCTCATCCCCAAGGCTCATTTCTGCACAGAGTGTGTTTGGGGCTAAAAACAAGCGTGTCTTTCTTCTAATCTTTGCCTAAAGCCTCCTAAAGGGCTCCCAGCTTTGAGAACAGACTTCTGGGGAAATTCTCCATCTGAGAGAGACCCGGTCACTTGGGGACAAGATTTGGGCAGACATTTCTCCACTTGTCCATTCTCCCCCCGCACCCCATTGATTTTTTTTCAAGGTTTTTTGAGATTGCTTTCCTTGATTTTTTTTTTTTTTTTTTTTAAGATTTCCTGGAGTGAGAGTAGAGGAATTTCCGGAAAGCTTGGCCCTTACTATGTTTGTGCTTTCAAAAAAGTTTCAAAAAGCTTTGTAGAAATCTAATGGGAGCAGAGGCTTTGGCACGATGAGTACACTCAGTGAAAGCTATTTAGAACCAGGGTGGTTACAGGGAGAAACTAGGTAAGGAGAATGTTTCTCAATATGTGCTCACTATACACATACAGCATAGGGTTTTCTGTTATTTTTTAAAATTGTTTTGTTAAAATATAATAGATAGCAAACTGCACAAATGATAAGTAAACAACTCTGGCTTTATTTTATATGGGTGGTTTTTTTCCTGGTTAATTTTTGCCCGGTTCATTGCTTATACTCATCTTGATTTCCCCTTTGAGTCAGAGTTCTACACTCACTGGCTCTGTGGCCTTGAGCATACTGTCTAACTTCTTTAAGAGATCAGGAAAGTAAACCCTTGGATTTACAAACGCACATGCTTGTGTTTATTATCATTATTCATTTGGATGATTTTAGTGGCATAGGGTGGGCTTAGGGTCCACCAGAACAAGGTCCAGAATTCAGCCTCTTAACTGCCCCAGCTAGGCGATCCTGAGCAGGCTCTCCGGAGCCTCAGAGCTTGGGGAGACCTATCGCCTTTGCAGGGGGTTGTGAGGATCGAGATGATGTATGTAGGGGACACACAGTAGGCACCAAATTACTATCAGTTGCCTCCCCTCCCTCCAGCAAGCAGGCTCTTCTTCCTCCATAGCGCCCCACCTCTCACCTCTCTCCTCTGTACTTAATACCACCGCCATCCCCCAGTATTGAAGTAGAGGTGAAGCTTGACAGGTTATGCTCTGCCTTTGTCTTGGGGTCTGCAGTTTTGCAGCTGTGTAAAAGGAGTTGGGGAGGGAAATATATAGAAGAAATTATATATATATGTGTGTGTGTGTGTGTGTGTGTATATATATATATATATATATGTATATTTGAACCCAAGAAGTATAAATGACTTTGAAAACAGCTGTTTGAAACCATTTCTTAATCAAATCTCAGTGCAAAAGTGCAAAGCTTGAGCCCTTCTGTCGAACAGAGCACTCTGTGACCACAGATTGCTCAAGGCCTGCCATAAATTTCAGTGCCTCCTTGCTCATGTTCACCAGCAGGCTTGACAGGCTTAGATAATCCAGCTTGCCTTGTGTCCCCCTCTCCCCCACATCCCACAGAAAGTGGCGTCTCTGTCTGGCCTGATTTGAGCCCCCAGAGGCCTTGGATGGACCATCTTAAACCCCTTTGGACCAAGCCCTGGGAAAGGTTCAAAGAACCTTTGAGAAACCTGGGGTTGCAGCTGGCAGTTGGGGTTCTAGGAAGTCTCCCATTTCCCCTGCCCTCCTCCCCCAACATCCCTGACCTCTCCTCCCCCTCCTCTGGCACGCCTGCCTCCCGCACATGAAATAACATATCTCTGTTTCTTCTACCCATGCAACCAGGCTCCCTTCCAGGGGAAGGGTAGGTTTTGGCTCTGGCCTCACGTGGGGAGGCCGACCGGTGTACATCTGTGGTGGGCAATGAAAGGGAGGTGGGGGACGGCTACCAGTGTTGAGCTGTGTGCTCAATCCGCTGTGTTCCAGGCCCATCATAGGCCCCAGACACGCATGCTCTTACTCACTCACTCTCCACAAGACCCCTGGGAGCTAGGCTCGGATCCTGAAGATCCCAGCCCTCTAAAAGGTGAAGCAGCCCGCCCCAAATCACAATAACCAGTTTTAAATCCAGATCTTACTTGATGCCCCTCCCCAAAGTTGCAGTCCCACTTAGCCCCTTACCACTCGTATGGCCCTGCACAAGTCACAGCACCTCTCCTAGCCTCAGTTTTTCTGTCTGTAAAATGGGGTCGATGGTCATAACCTCACCTGAATGTAGAAAGGATAAAATAAGATCGCGGATGTGAAAATCTTGTGTGAAGTATAGAGTAAATACTATTCACGCGTAGGTATTGTTTTTACTTACTAATAAAAACTGATTAGCTCAATCAGTTAAAATAGACTCCAGTATGTTCTGGGTACCAACGATAGATGAAATCACTGTGTGGGCTGTGGACATATGGATACAAATAAGACCAGTCCCTGTCCTCCGAGAACTCACTAAGAAACACACAGGCACAGTGGCCTGCAGTGTTGCACATCTGTCTTCTGGCCCCTGGCAGCCTCTCAAGGCTCACTTCCTAGCACGATCCTCTTTAGGCCTCTCCACCCATATGGGCATCCCTCGCTTTTCACGAGTTCTCATTATACCACCTCACTTTTATGAAACACCTACGTTAGTACCTGTTTTCATTCACTGAACAGGATCCGAAGAGGACTTTCACTTTTACAGAAAAAGGCTAAAAGCCAAATTATGCCCAGAGCTTGTTTTGTAGTGAGCCATTATATAGGCAGCACGCACCCAGAGCAGCGAGGGCGGCCCCACCGAGCTCCTTCCCCGGGAACTACACACAGCAGCTCAGCATCAAGCGGCCAGAGCTTTGAACTGTGTCTGTGAGCATCTGTGCTTTCTCTCGATTGATTTTGTGCAGCCATTAGCAAGACACGTCCTAAGGTATCAGAAAAGCCTAAGAGAGGTTAGTTTGGGGGTCTGGGAATGCTCAAAAACTTTTCCATGTAAATTAATGGTAATTGCTTCTTGCCTTTATGCAGTTTCAGCTTGCAAAAGGTTCCATAGGAAGGCACTGCGTTCAGGTTGGGGCCGGGGGAGAGGCGTGATGGCCTGCTTCCTCGCCACCCCCTCAGTTGCTAGGTCCTCTGTCTGGAAAGCTCTTCCCCCAGATGTTTGTGTGGCTCACTCCTTCACTTATTTCATGTGTCTACTTAAATATTGCCTCCTCAGAGAGGCCTTCCCTGACTATCCTAACTGAAGTAGCACACCCATCCCATCACTCCACACCTCTCATTGCACTTAACTTTGCTTCACGGCATCTATCACCAGTTGATCTTGTTCTGTATGATTCTTTGTTCACTTGTTGATTTTTCTCCTCTACTGAAATGTAAGCTTGTGAGGACAAGACTTTGTCCCCCAGGCCTAGATGCTTAGAACAGTGCCTCGCACAGGGTAGGCACAAAACAAATATTTGATGAAAGAATCAATGCCTACTCGTAGACACTAAAAAGATGAATAGCTCAATTTTAAAATGAGGGTTGGAATAGGTATTTCTCTAGGAAGATATACAAATGGCCAATAAGCACATGAGAGGATGCTCAACGTCATTAGCCATCGGGAAATGCAAATCAAAACGACCTGAGCTGACTCTTCATACCCACTAGAATGGCTGTTATCAAAAAGACATGTGATAAAAAGTGTTGGCAAAGATGTGTAGGAATTGGAACTTTTAGACACTGCTGGTGGGAATGGAAAATGGTGGAGCCACTGGAAACCAGTCCAACAGTTCTTGAAAATGTTGAGCAGAGTTACTTTGATCCAGCATTTCTACTCCTAGGTATACACCCGAGAGAAATGAAAACGCATGTCCACACAAAAATGTGTACACAGATGTTTGTAGCAGTTGATTAGGAATAGCTGGAAAGTAAAAACAACCCAAGTGTCCATCAGCTGATGAACAAATAAACGCAATGTCCATACAACACAATGTCATTCGCTAATAAAATGACATGACATTCTAATCCATCTTACAACATGGATGAACCTCAAAAACATTATGTTAAATGAAAGAAGCCAGCCACAAAAGAGCACGTGTCCTGAGTCCATGTACATGAAATGCCCAGAATGGGTGAATCCATAGACATAGAAAGTAGATTAGTGATTGTCCAGGGCTGCGAGGGTTTGGAGGGAAATGGGGAGTGACTGATGATATGTATGGGCTTTTTTTTTGGGGGGGGGGTGATGAAAATATTCTAAAATTGACTGTGGTAAAATAGATAGATAGGTAGATAGACAGACTGGTGATGGTTGCACTACTCTGTGAATATATTAAAAATAATTGAATGATATGTTTTAAATGGGTGACTTGTATGGTATGTGAACTATAACTCAATAAAGCTGTTATTACCCCCCAAAATCAATGAATGTCCTCATTTATTTATTTGGAGAGAGAAAGAGAGCAAGTAGGGGAGGGGCAGAGAGAGGGAAAGATAGAATCCCAAGCAAGCTCCCCACTGCTAACATAGTCCAATGCAGGGCTTAAACTCACAAACCATGACATCATGACCTGAGCCAAGGTCGAGAGGTGGATGCTCAACCAACTGAGCCACACAGGCACCTCAATGAAAGTCCTCATTTAATACACCTGTAATCAAACAAGCAGCACAGCTAGCTGGCCATCCCTGAGTGAAGACCAGAGACCTAAAGCCCTCCCTTCTCATTGTCGAGGTGGAAGGTACTCCAGGATCTGGGTGTCCCCCCACAAACAGGTGAAAGCAAAGCTCCTTTCTTGGTAAATGCTTTTAAAAAAATGGCCCTGAGAAACCTGTGAGGAGGAGGGATGGAGATCAAATGAGCTGAGCCTGAGAAATTTACTGCCTCCTGTTTTCCAGAGACCATTTTCCCAGCATAAGTCACAGAGACAGATGGCCCCAGACCTGCTTCTGAAAATAACCACTGTTGATGAGAAAAGAGGAGAGTTGACTTAGTGGGAGCTGCCCAGCGAGGGGAGTAAGACTCACTAGATTTAATAGGCTGGAAAAGAAGGGGAATCTGGGCCCAGGAGGCTATGGCTGTGCAGTGCTCCACATACTGGGAACCCAAACCAGAAGCCCTGCTCTTTGCTACCTTCCTGTCGGTGTGTTTCCTTCTCTTTAAAATAACCTTTATTTTTTTAATCTCATTATCACATTTGCTCCTTGAAAAAATTAGGAAGTATGGAAAAATTATAAAAAACTAAAATGCATTCATGATTTTACTGCCTTAAGGTGACAGGTGTCAACATTTCTGTACAAACTGCACACACACACACTTAAATGTCAGAATTACTTTTTATACAGTTTTGCATCATAGTTTTTATATCCAATTTCACATGTCCCGAAGTGTTCTTTACAAACATGGCTTATAATGTCTGTGTATTAACATTGTACTGCTGTGCCTTACTTTACATAATTAGGCACTTTTAACATTAAAGATGTTTTTCCTTTCTAGCATTTTTTATTTTACTTCTCACTATTACAAATGATGTTGTGATGAATATTCTTATTAGAAAATCTTTTGAAAAGTCACAATTATGTTCTTGGGTAACTTGCTAGAAGTATAACTGCTCAGTTAAGAGGTTTTCACATTTTTGTTAATTTTTTTTTTGAGAGAGAGGAGAGGGAGGGAGAGGGAGAGAGAGAGTGAGCATGAACTGAGCAGGGAAGCAACAGAGGGAGAGGAAGAGAGAGAATCCCAAGCAGGCTCCATGCCCAGTGTGGAGCCCGATGAGGGGCTTGATCTCACAACTGTGAGATCATGACCGTGAGATCACGACCTGAGCCAAAATCAGCAGTCAGAAAGTTAACTGACTGAGCCACCCAGGTGCCCCAAAGGTTTTCACATTTTAAAAATAAGTTTATATAAAATCATACTACCCATATCAGGGCATAAAATCTTATTGTATTTAAAATCAACGTCTGTCTTAGCACTTGCTAGGTGCCTGGCATTTTCACATTTATTATTTCATTTTCTCCTGAAGTTTGGTTTGGTTTTTAGAGAGAGAGAGAGAGAGAGAGAGAGAGAGAGAGCTCACACGAGCTTGGGTAGACAGGCAGAGAGAGAGAGAGAAGCCCAAGCAGGCTCCCCGCTCAGCACAGAGCCCGACGCAGGGCTCGATTCCACAACCCTGGGATCATGACCTGGGCCAAAACCAAGAGTTAGAAGCTCAACTGACCGAGCCACCCACATGCCCCTCTCCTGAAGTTTTAAAAATAATTTTAGAAGTAGAAGAAGAACTGTATGTGCTCATTGTACAAAAATGTGAAGGTATAAAATCATATTTAAAAAATGAAAAACTGCCCATTAATGTTGATAACCACTGTGAAAGGTTTTTTCAGCCAATCCTTTTTCCAATACATTCCTACAAATTTATTCATCGTGTAAACACTTTATGAGCATTCGCCCTGCTGAAGGAACCTCACTTGCCATTGTAACTGAAATCGTTTCTATCCTGCCTTCTTTTTATAGTCTCCTTTCCTCCTCAGAACATCCCCTGGAGGTAGGTACTACAGCTACTCCTACAGAAGAACCTTAGAGTGTGCTAGTCTGGCTCCCTGATGGGGAAAGCGAGGGCCAGAGCTGTCAGAGGACTTGACCGTGGTCCCGAGGCACATCGTTGACCTGCACCCAGATCTCTTGGCCCTTAGTCTAGGCAGCAGACTACAGCCTCTGATGTGGAACTGAATCTATATTGCCCTGAAACAGGGAGCCATCGCTAATTAACCTGTCCAATCAGCATTTTTAGAGTAAGGCGGGGCACTCTTGTTAATTAATGCAGAATAACAGATGCAAATTGAGGCTGACACTGACAAACAGAAGTGGGGTCTCTGTAGCTCTGGCTTGGGTTTCCTGCACTTTGAAATCCTTCACAGCAGTGGGCTTCAGTCCATTTCAGATAACTATGGGAACCAGTCTGCAAAGCTTTTCTGAGCTGAGACTCTGATCTAGGCCAGGACACAGAGGTGCAGCCTACCATCCTGTCAGGCAAGCGAGGCTATTGAAGTAGTAGATGGGAATGTCCCTCACTTGAGTCAGGACATGCTGCCCTGTGGTGAAACTTCTGGTCTTCCAGGAGCCCCAAACCTTCTGTCAGAAGGAGTTCCAAGTTTTCCATCCTCTGCTCAGAACCAAGAAGGATTTTACTTACTCCCTGAAGCAATTGGCTGCCCCGTTAAAAGGACATAGAGGCGAGGTTGGAGCATGAGAAGAGAAGGAACGCACTTGGTGTTAAGGGAAGGGACTAGAGTTTTCTAGAACGGAACCTCCACAGGAGGGGTGAATCTGTCAGCTCACGGCTGCACAAGGTGACATACCTGTGAGAAAGTGCCCTCCCTGCAGCACACAGCCAGTGCTCTGGCTTTTCCGATGGGACTACACTTTGCCTGTCAGTCGGCTGCGATTCACCCTGTCACAGTCTAGACAGTTTAGATTAATAAGATTCTCTTTGGGTGTTTGTTTGTTTACTTATTTTTTAAAGAGCATGAACAGGGGAGAGGAGTGGAGGAGGAGGAAGAAGAGGAGGAGGAGACAGAGAGAGAAGAGAGAGAATCTTAAGTAAACTCCATGCTTAGCACAGAGCCCTATGCAGGGATGGATCCCACAGCCCTGGGATCATGGCCTCAGCCAAAATCAAGAGCCGTACGTTCAACCAACTGAGCCACCCAGGCTCCCACCTCCGTTTGGGTGTTTAGATGGCTTTCTCAAGACTGCTGAGAAAAGTGTAAAAAGACAAGTCTTTCTTTACTTGTCAGAGTAATAAATTTGTCCATCAGCTGGCCCTTCACACTTCAGCCTCCTGGCATACTCTAGAGACACGCTCAGAATCCAGAATGCTAAAACGACCTTCCTTGAGAATATCCTATCCTAGCTATAGGTTACGTTTCAAATGCTCCCATGATTCACACAAAGATGTGAGTAACTGAAATTGTCCTTTCTGCAGATTGCAGGATTCCCTTGTCCTGTGTTCTTTTCATATATCACGGCTGCCTCCTTAACACTTTCCTCTTTTTATGACATTGACAAGTAATCCACATTGATAAAGGTGTCATTGGCACGCTTGCAGATCTGTTATCATTTACTGCACAAAACCACCCTGCTCTTACTGTAGATTACAGCTGGCGGAATGGCAGAGGAAATCAGTGTTGGCTGAGCCCCTTCCATGAGACTGCTGGGCTCCTTAGAAGCATCATAGCATCAATCTCTCCAGCAACCCTTTGCAGTGGGTATAAGCGCTCCATTTTTAAAGGGGAAAACAGAGACTAAGAGAAGTAACGTGACTTACCCAAGGTCACACAGCCGCTGTAAAACCGGACTCTGATCCCTGGTTTACACAACAGGAAGCCTGTGGTCTTTTTGCTTTAGATGTGTTTCAGTTGATAGACAAGAGCTTCCCTTTCCCTACCCGAAATGCGGCCTGATAAATTTTCATTCACGCCACTCAGGGAACAGCACCTGCAGCTACGAGTTCTTACCCAGCTCCTGTGACCATAGACAAATTACTTCACCTCTCTAAGCCTTCAAAATGGGGTTGAATTTTCCTACTGACAGGTTTGATGTGAGGAAGAGATCTCATAAAGCACCTGACTGGGTTCCTGGATTCCAGAAGGAGCTCTGAGAATGTTTGTTCCTGGCCCCGCCTCACCCTCCACCTCAACCATATGGGTGTCTGCACTCTCACTTTGTGGCTCTTTCTCCCTCCTCATCCACAATAAGCTAGAACTAGGCTCACAGAGACATTCTCTCAGGAAACATGGATGACTCCCCTCCACCTTTCACTGGCCGCCTTCATTGTTGGAGTGAGGTGTAGGGAGATTCACACCCATCATCCCATCTCATTTTGCCATGAACACTGTGGAAAATTCTACAATACCAGGTTCCCTTCAAGCTGATGATCAGGGTATATGGGAAGGCAACCCTAAACTCCAGTCCCATCATCCCTTGGTATCAGGCATGTATTATTTGCCTGTATAAACATGCATCTGTCCCCTACCTCCACCCCCAGAGGCAATCACGGGGACTTCCATCCTGGCTGAGGTGAGCCATTTAGAAAGGAAATCTAAGAGGCTGAGCAGATGCCTTAAGTTTAAAGAGCAGATCTTTGTAAAGCACAGCCCTGGTCTTGTCATCTTCTGACTTTAAAAGCTTCCATGACTCCCAGCTAAGGTCTGGCTTCCTTTTCTTTGTGTTCAAGGCCTAAACCTACTGTTGTTTCTCACTGTTATCTTTATATAGACCCTTTGCACCGTAATCAAGTTACTCTCCTTCCCTTCTACCTTCTTCCCATCGCCTCGTCATGTAACAAGTTTTTACTGGTGTTTTCTATGCACCGGACACTGTGCTAGGCACTGGGAAATATGATAATGGGCAAGCCAGGCAGGCCAGTGGGCAGACACAGAAAGTAAACACCGCAGAGCAGGAAGTGTTGCAACAGAGAAAGTACAGGGAGCTGTGTGGGGATGCAGCAGGGGTGCCAAACCCAGGCCTGAAGCATCAGGAAACCTTCCCGGGGGAGGTGACGTGAGGTCAGGCCTAAGGATGAGTGGGAGCTAGTGACACAGGGTGGTAGTGATGGGGAAAAGGGAAGAGTAAAGTATGTGTGCAGGGAGAAGAAAGAGAATGTGCAAAACTGTGTTCCGGGGGTGCCATTCAAACAGATTCGCTGCAAATGATGCCCTGAAGTTGTGCAACTCCTCAAACTTGGACAAAAGGTAGAGGCGTGCATCCGTGGAAATGAGAGCAGGCCAACACGGCTCTGCAAGACTCGGCAGACTTGGTGAGAAGTTCATGGTAGCACATGAGACTTAAGAAGCAAAGGGGGGATGGGCAGGCTGCTGGAGACCCGGCGAAAGATGAGGCCCTAGGCCCTCTGCCATTCTTCCCTATGTCATGGGTTCCCATCCCCCGATCTCTCCTTCTCTTCCCACCAGAACTCTCTGGAGCTTCAGAAAGCCTTTCACCTTTCCTCCAGATGAAGTGTGTATCCTGATTATGCACTGGGCTGTCTTCTGTTCCGACAGGTCCCCAGTGCCTTGCTTAGAACTCTGTGTGACTGTCTCCCCTCCCGCCAGCTCCTTTGGGACCATGTCTCTCACTGTTTGTATCCCCCTCACCTTCTAGCCTAGTCAGTGGGTATTTAGGAAGGGTTTGTGGAATGAAGCAGTATTTGCCATACTCTGCAATCCCGCACTGCTCTTATGAGAGCCTAGTGCCCTCACTCTCTATATACATATTTATACATAGAGCATCTAATGCTTATTAGGTGCTTACTGGCTGCCACACCGTTCTCAACGTGTTCCTTGTCTGGACTCCTTTAATCCTCAAAGCAACCCTGTGAAATAGATGTTCGTTTTTTAGTTTATCTTTTAATCTCCTTTATATAGATGAGGAAATTGAGGTACAAAGGGTAAAGTGATTTGCCCAAGGTCACTACTACTGAGCTAACAAGTAGTATAGCTAGAATTCAAATGGGGGATCTGGCTCCAGAGCCCAAACTCTTAATATCACCCTGCTTTGCTTCTGTAGTTGCCAAATTTGTACAGCAATGCATTTTATTATATGTGTTTCGAGCACTAATGTACTATATATATTACAAAATATATACAAAATAGATATTAGAAAAGGGGATTAAAATAAATATTTCTTTTTTTAATGTTTATTTTATTTTTGAGAGAGAGAGCATGAGCAGGGGAGGGGCAGAGAGAGAGACACACACACAGAATCCAAAGCAGGCTCCAGGCTCTGAGCTGTCAGAGCCCAATGCAGGGCTCAGATCCACGAACTGCGAGATCATGACCTGAGCCAAAGTTGGACACTTAACCGATGAGCCACCCAGCTGCCCCCCATAAAATAAATATTTCTGTATTTTCTTGTGCCCAGGGGGTGGTTCTGTGTACCCTACTTTGGGACCACATGAATTAGAAGAAGCTGATGCGTAACGAGGAAGGGAATTAACATGTTTCCAATGATATCTGTACTTCACAGAAACATCATGAATTATTGTACACCTACTAAGGGCCTGGCATTTTGTTAGGTGCTTTGAGTGTTAGGTTATGAATATTCAGAGCAATGCTGAGACCCGAGGTGAGGGAGACCTGGAGGTTGGATGGAAGGCAGAAGAAACAGGCATGAGGCCCAGGAGGGCACTGTGTTGTTCCCAGCCTTGGGTCTCTGAAGTTTGTGATGGAACAATTTACTTAGTTCTGGAACTATTTATTTCATAAAGCCTGACAGATGTACTTAGGAAGAGGCTGTAACTAGCCCCCCTAGAACAACATATCGTGTTTCTTAACTTTTGTCTGAAATTCTAACAACTCAGCATGGTATGATACCGGCTATCCCGAGCTCATCAGAAGCTCTGATTGGAGATTATAAGATGTCTTTGACTAATAAAAGAGGAGGAAATGAATGTATATTTGCTTAATAAATGCAGCCTGCTAGATAATATCTTTCCAAAACTTGGACTGCAAAGGAAGCAGAATCATGAATGAGGTTCTTGGTGCCAGGGGACAGGCGGCGGCCGGGGGGGGGGGTTGGCTGGGGTGGGGGGATTCATTCAATTGAATGAGCATTTGGTGAGCATTGACCCTGGGCTCCTACTTGCTCATGCATACTGCATGCTCAGATATGGTATCCTTAGTCCTCACAACAACTGTGTGAAAGGGGAGAGGTACCCAGCTTACAAACAAGAAACTGGAAGTCATTTTCCCAAGATCATACAGCTAATAGGAGGCTAGGTCATGAAGGATACCCCGATTCTGTTGAACTCCACAACCTACTCCAAGAATGTACTGTCCCCCAAGAATATGCCCTATACTTTTATGTAGGAGACAACTACAGATAACTGCAAATACAGTATGGCAAATGTGATACCAGAACTCAAGTCAAGGCTGGATCAAGTCAAGGCTGATCACCTTAGCATGCTGTGTAGTAAGTGGTGTCCGCGAAGGTTCTCACAAGGTGAATTGGGAATCCTTGGTTTGGATGATTTTGAAGAGAATCCTAGCCTGGATGTTTTAGGTAAAGAAACCAGAACACAGAGCCATTCAGAGGTTGCACCATGGTCATTGATCCCGGCTATCTCAACTGCTCTTACTAAATTTCTACCATGAACCAGATGGTGTATACAGCACATCTGTAAAATGTCATCACACGTGGTTAGGCTCAGGGTTTGACATAAGAGTCATGAAAACTACAGAATCTGCAGGATTTGGTGGCTGTGACCTGAGAGAGCTTCTCTTGTAGACCACAAAAGCTTCCCTTCCCCCAACAATTAGCTGGTCTCTGTGCCACCTCTCCCTTAAAGCTCTGCCAGATTTTATGATGACTTGTCCGGGCTACATTATGTTTCCTAAGGTTCAGCCTCTTTGCAAAGCTGGGTAGATCGGATTATGTTTTAAGGCTTCTCTCAGTCAAGGTGGAAGAAAAGAAGCAGCCCTTGCTGTCAAGTGGATGCATTGTCTTGTACTGTATACTGTTATCTGTCTGTGCTTATGTTCCCTCTCTTGTGGACGATGTACTGCACATGTCTGAAGGCCAGCCACAGGCAGAACTGCAGATTGCCTGATCTCAAAGCTCTTTTCCCAGGCCATCACCTTCTCCTTCTGAAGAGTTGGGAATGTGCTCACAAAACTGGGGTTTTAGAATCTTAGGACCCTGACATGTTAGACTTGGAGTCAAAATACACTGACTCAGTGTATCTTGGAACTCATAGAATATTAGTGCCCTAAAATTATAGAATTATCTTATCTGAGATGGTTAGAACTTGAGGATCCTAATATGTTAGACACCTGCAACTCTCCCATCCAGCAAATATTTCATTAGTGCCTACTGCATGCCAGGCGCTGTGCTAGACTCCAGGGATAAAGAAGTGAAAAAGACTGCTAATGCTCTTGCTCTCAGGGAGTTTGCAGAAAATGGCAGGATTTAAGAATCTTAAAATGTCAGATTCTTAGAAAAAGTAAAATAGTGTGTTAAAATCTTAGAATGCCAGCGGTGGAGGCAGCCCGAGGTCATTCTCTCCGGCTCTATCTTTATGAGACCCAGAGCCTTTTCCAGGCATGTCCGATTAAAAAAAATCTCACTAATGAGAACATCGTTTCACTTGAGTGACATCACAGAATGGCCAGCTTGCAGGAACTCAGCGATCACCCAGTGTGGCTGCTCATTTTACCAGCGGGGCCACTGAGGCTCAGAGCAGGGTTGCTGTTTGATAGCACAGCCACCCAGAACCAGACTCCAGGTTTTCAGGCCTCTCTCAGAGAACAGGCAAAGCGGGTAGGGCTTCCCGTGTGTTTCCGCGGGCTGCCCTGTTGGCAAGCCGTGCAGACTTTTCTGCGCCTAGGCCCGGCTCTGCAGAAGTTTGCACCAACTACCTTTGCGGAGGCATCAGCCCCGCCCCCTGGACCACGTGTGCAGTAGATCGCCCTCTGTTGGGAGCCCCTCCCCCGTTGATGCGTGTTTTATTTTGCTCCCTCCCCCTCCCCGTGTGCCTCGAAACCAATTTTCATTATTTTTTTTCTGTCGGTGTTTGTCTTTGTGGTTCGCAGGTGCTCCCTTGCATTGTTCATCCGCCTTCATCAACCCCTATTGAGCAGTCCCCCTCCCCGCCCCCCCCCCCCCCCCTCCCCTCCGGCCAATGAGAGCCAGAGGCGGTTGCTAGGCAGCGGTGTGGCCCAGCCAACCCCGGACTCAGACTCTGAGGAAGAGTTTGTCCCTAATTCATTCTTAGTTAAAAGTGGCTCCGCCAGCCTGGGGGTCGCGGCGAACGGTAAGTCCCTCTCTCTTGCTAACTTCTGTGGGTTTTTTGTTGTTGTTTTTTTCCCTTTCGTTGGTGATGCTGATTAATCTGCCTGCTTGGGCCGCTTGCAGGGGCGGAGGGGCCTGGTGCATGGGGGGCTCGGGGTTTTCGGGGACCTGGTTCGGCTCCGCAGCTCAGGCAGCGCGGCTCCTGCCCCGCTGCGCCGCTGGGATGTGCGGGGGGGGGGGGGGGGGGGGGGGGGGGGGGGTTGTGAGGGGATTGCTGTCCCCATTCCCATGACAAACGTCTGGATAGAGCTGCAGGGACAGAGATGCACAGACAGACCCGAGACAGAAGCCTCAGGTGGAGACCAAGGCAGGCAAAGCCACAGAAACAAAGATCCAACCAGAAAAGAAAAGAAAGGCTAAAACAAAAATAGCACCGATTGGCCACCTACTCTGCCCAGGACTGTGCCACCACCACTTGTTGCTTTGCTGGATTCTCCTCACAACCCAGCCTAAGAAACTGGTGCTATAGTGTCCCCATTAACCATGAGAAAGCGGAGAGAAAGGATACCACCTGGAGCCCAGCACTGGCTTTGAAAGTTCTTGACTTTCAAACTGCCAGGAGAGAGAGGGCCCTGAAGCCCCAAGCTGCTGCAGGGCTGAATGCTGGTTGCGGAGAGAGCTGCTGGGCACAAGCATGGATCTGTCCATAATGAACACTATTTGTCTTCGTTGTGCCCTGACTCTTACGGAGAAGAGGTATGGGAGGGTATGGTGGCAGAGCCCTACGTAGACTTAGAGCTAGCAGCCCCAGGTTTCAGCACCTGGTCAGGTGCTGTGTGACATGGGTCAAGGTCTTGCCCTCTCTGTGTCCAGCAGAGGCCAGTCTACTTCTTTGCAAGGATGCCTAGAAGCCTCCAAGAGAGGGAATAATATACAGCCTCTATGCTCTTTGAAAATCAGACAGGAGGTCTTTGGGCTTAGTGGTTCTCTTCTGCCAAAATCTCAGGCCTTACATTCTCTGTAACCAAAAGCCAAACCATCCTCCGGGGACTATTTAACCTTTGTGCTCTCTGAGAGTGACATTGTCCTTTTGGTGGTTTGGTGTCACCGCTTCTCTATACATTTTACCTGCTCATGTTTTAAACTATGCACAGAAACAGGAACCCTGGACTAGGAGGTAGGAAACCTGTGCACAAGACCAGCTCTGTGGCTCCCTGGCTACTTGTCCTGGGCAAATGACTGTCTCTCTCTCTAGGCATCAGTTTCCCATCTTGCCAGTGAAGGAGCAATCTCTAAGGTACTCTGAATATATGAATGTCATGTGGTACTGACAGAGGTGTGCCAGCCAGTAGCTTTCTTAAGCTTACTTGCAAAAAAAAGAAAAAAAATACACACACACGCGTACGATGATATTTTTTGTTCATTTCTGGGTAAATAAGCCTTGCAGGTAAAAGAAAAGGCAGGAGATTAAAGTCTTTAATCTCTCCCTTTGCTAAATAACTGAACAAGAAGAATCACTTTGTTGTAAGTTCTGCAGCAAATTGATAGCATTAGTGCATTATTGATGTGCCAGGAAGATGGGGGAACTTTGGCCTACAAGCTTTCTGCTCAGTTCTGCTCCTCTGTGCTCTTCCTGCCTCCAGGGGACCTGGAGACACTCCTGATTCCTTCTCTGGGGTTTCGCTCCGAGTGTGTCACTAAAGGTTGGTTATCAATGTGTCCCCTTGACCAAAGGGAGAGTCTGGGTTTTTAGTAGCCTGCTGCTCTGGGTTGGTGGGTCATGAGAGAGCCAGTGAGTCTCACTCCACAGCTGGACCCTGCCTGCTACCTTCCTGTCCCCCTGAAACCCCAAACTGAGCGGTCTTCTATGAGCATAAAGGACTTGCTGATACTGCCATAAACCCAGCATTAGTGCGTGGAGACGACTGGACCCTGCCACGTATTGGACCCGATATATGTTTTGAAGGTTTTGTTTGATTTGTTTTCGTGAAAGAAATGTGAAGTTATTTTAATAGGATTATCTTTATTGTTTTGTCGATTATAAAAGTAACGATGCTTGTTAACATTCAGACAATACAGAATGGTAAAAAGCAAAGTTCTCTTGTAATCCCTCCTCCCAGAGGTAACCACTTTTAACAGTTTGGTGCATGGCCTTAGAGGCACTTTTTGTGCAGCGCTGACTTAATGAGCAAATAAATGAATGAGCAAGAGATACAAACTCTTTGAGGACCAAGTGCAGCCAAGAAAGCAAGGACCATGGGGTCCAGCTTTCTGAAATGAGGTCCCAGATATGTGACCCTGGGCAAAGTACCTAACCTCCCAGACCATCAGTTGCTTTATCTGTGATACGGGGAAAAGCTTCCAAGGTTGCTATAGAGTTTAAGAATGGTCAAGGTGGGGCGCCTTAGTGGCTTATTCGGTTAAGTGTCTGACTTCGGCTCAGGTCCTGATCTCATGGTTTGTGAGTTCGAGCCCCATGTCGGCCTCTGTGCTGACAGCTCAGAGCCTGGAGCCTGTGTCATATTCTGTGTCTGCCCTCTCTCTCTTCCCCTCCCCTGCTCATGCTCTGTCTCGCACTGTCTCTCAAAAATAAATCGATGTTAAAAAAAATGGTAAAGGTGGGGTGCCTGGATGGCTCAGCTAGTGAAGCACGGGACTCTTGATCTCAGCTCAGGTCTTGATCTCAGGGTCATGAATTCAAGCCCCAGGTTGGGCTGCACGCTGGGCATGAAGCCTACTTGAAAAAAAAATTGGTGAAGATGACAGACGTCCCTCTTTCCCTTCCCTATGGCCACAGCCCCATTCCCTCCAAGCGATCAGCGATCTATCGAAGACTTTAGAGACCACCCTAAAGGGATGAATTACTGAAGCTCTTTCTGAAGCAGGCTTCCCCAGACACTTAATTCCCAATGTACTTTAAATGACAAAGGCAGCCCCTCGGGCTCCTATCTTGGGGGGGAAAGGAAGCGGCTTCCTTTGGTGGGAGCTGACTCAGTGCCCTGCACTGGAGGGCGCAGGAGGGCTGACCCTCTGGAAAGCAGCCTCCCCAGGAGCTCAGGCTGCTCACTCGAGGGGCTCCCCAGAGGCCCTCTGCCTACAGCTGTGTCAACTCCAGCACAGGGCTGTGGTCTCAGGGCCGCAACGCCTCAAAGCTGCCCTGCCAAAATCCCCGTGTAAAGTGCAAGGCGAACGCGTGGGGCATTACAGTACAGCTCATTGTCCCTGCATGAAAGAAAACAGGCGAAGGAGCTCTTTCTGTCATCAAAGTCCTAATCCGCCCCCAAGGACAACCATCTAGAAAACACTGATATATATAAAGAAAGGTTGCGCTCAAATATCAACTCATCACAGCTGAAAAGCTAAGGAAGTGGTTAGGATTAGGTAGGTATTTGTCCCTACCCCAGAGAAACTTTTTAGAATAAATATTAAGTGTTCCGTGAATTGTCATAATCTAAATTCTGAAGTACAGAGACTTTTAAAACCTGGAGGGTAATATTTAAGAGGGTCAGGGAATAAAAACTCAGAGAAAGATGTCAGTTTCTCAAAGCCAAGGGGAGGTAGAGGTGGGGGGAGAATTGACATGCAACGAGCACCTTCTGTGTGTAAGTCTTTCTCTACATGCATTAACTTATTTGAGCTTCCATTTATTTCTATGTTTCTGCCAGGAAACTGAGGCCCAGCAAGGGCCGGTAACTTGCCCATAGCTCCACTGCTTCGAAGGGGCATGTTAAAGATTTCAGATCCAAGCCTGCTTGATTCCAGAATCTCCTGTCTTCTTCCTCCTACCCGGCCCCCATTTGTTTTGATTTGTTTCCAATGCCAGGTCCCATTATTTCTGTGCGTCCTCCTTAGCAGGAGACTGGAGAAGAGAAGAGGAATTCCACCAAAAAAAAAAACCAAAAAAACAAAAACAAAAAACTTAAAGTTTTTTTTTTAATTTTTTTAATGTTTATTTATTTTTGAGAGAGAGAGAGAGACAGAGCATGAGCGTGGGAGGGGTAGAGAGAGAGGGAGACACAGAACCTGAAACAGGCTCCGGGCTCTGAGCTGTCAGCACAGAGCCCGACGCGGGGCTTGAACTCACGAGCTGTGAGATCATGACCTGAGCCGAAATCAGCCGCCCAACCGACTGAGCCACCCAGGCACCCCAACTTAAAGATTTTTAAGAGAATTTTTTAAAAAGAATTACAAGCGGGGTGCCTGGTGGCTCAGTCAGTTAAGTGTCTGCCTTCAGCTCAGGTCATGATCTCACAGTTTGTGAGTTCAAGCCCCGCATCAGGCTGCCTGCTCTTAGCACAGAGCCTGCTTCAGATACTCTGCTCTGCTCTTTCTGTGCTCCTCCCCCACTCCCTCTCTGTCTGTCTCCAAATAAATAAACTTTTAAGAAAAAAAAAAGAACTACAAATTGTTAGATTCCTATTGCTTCACAAATCTTTATGAAGTACCTATTATGTGACAGGTGTTTAATCCCATTGAAGTTTGGAATCTCATTGCATCACGTTGAATCTCATTGAATCTTCATATCTATCCTGTGATGTGAAGATTTTTAGTCTCATTGAGGCCATAGAGGACCAGAGAGGTTAAGTAACTTCCTAAATCACACAGCTTCTAACTGATAGATTCGAACCTCAGGTCTGTCTGATACCATAGAGTAGAATCTTTCAGTTGTGTTTTTGTGAGGACACTGAAGTTTCAAAGATGAGTAAGTACAAATGACTTAGACATTACATTTTAGTGCTGCTTCATGAGAGATAGCCCTGCATGCTGGGCCATCCATGGCTTCCCCCCCACCCCCTTTCCTTTTCTTTCCCCTCTTCCCCATACTCTGCCCTGGGCCCTTCCCACCTCTCCTTACAAATTTCTCAGGCTGGTCACACTGGTCAACATCACTGTTGTTTGGCAGTTTCATTGACTTTCTCAGGTCTTAAGCAGCTGGGATTATTTTGTTTTGACTTCCAACCCAGTGGAGGAGTGTTTATTTTTCTTTCTGAATGGGAAACACTGCTACGTATGCCAGCTCCTTCCAAAAGTGTTTTCTTAAAACGAAACAAAACAAAACAAAAAATTCAACTTAATTTAGAACCTATCCAGATTCCCCTGAGGGAGTCTGCCCGGGTCCTTTCTAGTCAGTTTGTGAAATCAGAAGGCAAAATGGTGCCTGTTTCCTACCACTGAGAAGTGTTCAGTGACATTTTGTCTCCTTTCGCTGTGAATTTCATGGAACCTAATTTAGTTATTCCATGTCAACTGCAGGTACGTGGATCTGGATGTTTCCCCCGTCCCAAAGGTCAAGGACATTGGGGTGTGTGAAATCTTCAAGCAATTCTGTTCACCTCTCCTCTAAGTCTCTTGTATTTCAAATACTCTTGTCCGTTCTTATACCAGCTATGTAGAGAAGTTAAGTTACCTAACTCCTAGTAGCAAAACAAATCGATTCCTTCCTTTATTCATTCATTCACGGTGACATTTGAAATGTCTGTGGATGTTTTCCGGACAAATGGGGGGAAAGAGCATTCTAAGCAGAGAGACCCCATAAAATAGGTATTAAACCAATGGGATCAAAACTCTTCGATGAACCCCTTAGAGTCAGATTCCTTTCAGAATTCAGAAATTTTCAGGTTTAAGAAAGAAAATACAGTTCATGTGATGTATTTTTCCTAACATTCCCAGAGTGCTCAGAAGGTCCACGGTAATCAAACACATCAGTATTTCTGCAGTGAATACTAAGACTCATGGGATTTAAAAAAATTTTTAAAAAAGGACTCTGAGCCTCGTGTCAGTTCAAGTTTTACCATGAAAAGAATTTTAATAGAACTTTTGGTCTTAGAGTTTGGGGGATTTCGGAATGGTGGTTAATGGATGGTGGTTCTGAATTGCACCTTTTTAAAAATGAGAGTACCAGGATTCAAAGGCTTAGTAACTTGCCCATGGTTATAGAGATAACTAGATAGCTTGATAACTAGAAGGTATGGTACAGATGCAAGTTGCTGGCTGGGCAGCTCCAGAAAAAAATTGCTGTTTATCCATAACAGCTACTTGGAAAGGCCAGCCCCCTCTGCTGTTGATGTGGGAGCTCAGGAGGCCGGGCCAGGCCGGCAGTCTGGCTGTCTTGCTGCAGGGGAATTCAGGAGCAATCTTCCAGAATCCAGAACTCAGCATGCTGCTCTGAGTTCGTAAGGAACTTCCCTGGTAGCCCCTCGGATGGGTGGGCCTTCTTTCTTAATGCTCTGCCAGCTTCTGTTCACACTCCCCCTTAACGGTCTGGCGGCCTGATTATCCATGTCTGATTTCCATGTTCAACTGTAGGTTCCTTGAGGTGGGCCTTCTCCAAGGCTGTACGCTCCCTACTGAGTACCACATTGTAGGTATTACAACCAGAAGTGAAAAATGTTGATGTTTACTCTTCCTCCTTCCTTCCAGCCCTCCTCCCACACCACACACACAAAACCACGCCCCCTCAGAACAGTACAATGAGCCACGTTCCCGGTATACGCGTGGAGACTCTCAGACATGAAGTGATTTGCCCAAGTGCTGGAAAGTCGAGCTTCAAAGCATGGCCCTAGACTTCATGCCCTTTCCACCTTACCAGGTGCCTCCCTCAACTAAACAAGCCTTCACCTGTGGCCTCCCACCAGGGGCCAGCGATTCGTGCCCCCCTAATTGGGGGCGGTGGGGACAACCACACCAAGGTGACTTCTGTTTTTGTACAGTTTACAAAGCCCTTTTTCATACGTTACCTCAGGCAAACTCTGGTGATTCTAATTTAATTGCCACATTGGCTTTCTAGGAGGTAAGGCTTCTTCCTGACCTTGCAAAATAAACAGGTCACATTTTGAATTAATGTAACTAAATGTCCTGGGAGAACCAGAGCCCTTTAATTAGTCACTCACGTGACACAACTGTAGACTCTTTGCAGCTCCTTTTCCACTAATTTCCCAAAATACCATTGCATTAAAAGGTACAAAAATAACATTTTTGGTGTATGGCTTGATTAGATCTAGGAATTCCTAGACCACCCCCTGAGGAAGGCACGTTAGCCATGTGCCTGGGCTTTTTCCATCTGGAAACTAAGCCTGGTTTGTGTCCCCGTTGAAATGTTAGTGACCTGCTCCATGAGGCCCTGTGGACACCAGACCGTGTCATAGAGCATCTCCTGACACTTTGGGGCCCAGACTGTTGAAGAGGTGCCTGGAGGGAGGTCATGGAGAGTTTGGGAGATCAGTACAACTAACCCTTGTGTGGCCCCCACATTCCCAGAGGGCATTCACATCTGTCACCTCGTGGGATCCGCAGCACATTGCTGTGAGGTTGGCCCAATGAGAAGTGCTGGGAGCACCATCATGCCCTGGAGGACACACATGCACAGAGAGAAGCAGCTTGGCACAGAGATGCCCGTTTGGTACACAGCTTTGAGCCAGGTTTGGATTTGCTCACGGTGGGTCGGTCCAACCTGTGAGGCCCACCGCCATCCACAGAAGCTCAGCTTGCCGGTTGTAAACCTCACCTGGAGAGAGGCCTCACCGTGACCCACCTGAGTTGTCCCAGACACCTGTTTGTGGGGAGGCTGGTGTCGGGGAGCAGCAGGACCTGGCCCCCGAGCCCAGCTCTGCCTCTGGCCTGCAGTGCGACCTTGCAGGAGCCTGGGCTCCCTTGGCTTCCCGGTCTGGGCAGTGGGGGAACCGGATTGCATCACCATTGCCCAAGCCCGATACACGTGTGCATCACTGCCATGGTCTGTACTATAGCTGTGCGTGCCCACCTACGCTACTCTTTCCTGCCTCCTTTAACCAAAATTGTTATTATTATTTTTTTCCTGAGGTGACTGCATTTATTTTAAAAGAAAATTGTTTGCTTCTGTTGCAACTCACTTGCCATAAATAGAAAGTAGCTATAGAAATAAAGACAGTGGAAGCGGTTGTCACATTCTGGGGAGAGAATGCCTGCTCAAGGACAGAGCAGAGCGTTGCTCCTCTTTGTTAAGTAGGGGCATTGGCAAGTGTTAGGTGTTAAAAAAAAAAAAAAAAAAAAACCACACCGGAACTAAGCTGAGACTTCCACGTGGACATCACCTAAAAGGTTGAAAGCATCTGTCCTGCATGTGACCCAGAGTGCTTTAACGTCCCTTTGTGCCATAGGCCACCAAAATCGCATCCGTGGGATAACTTGCCCCTTGGCTTTCTCCGGTACTCTGTCTCAGCTTTCAGTGCTGCTCCCTGCAGCCTGCTGACTTGCAGAATAAACATCTCTTGCTGCTCTCAGAACCTACCCTTCTTGCCTTTCCTAAGTGTGGTCTTCTCTTGAGCAATCTGTTCCCACTGTCCCCTTAGACCCCCCCCACCGCCTTCTGCCCCTGTCATCAGGTCTGAGCCGGGGGCTCTGAGCTCAGCTGGATCCCCCATCACTGGACTGGTTAATGGCTCCCAGTTTGGACCAGGAAACCATGTGACTTCCTTCCTTCCCCACCTTCCTCTACTTTCTCCTCTCCTCTCTCTCCCTCTGAACTGCCATTATTTATATAGGTGCTTGAGATTAAACAACTAAAAAAAAAAAATTCACTTTGCTCTAAAAGGCCTAAAAGGACCCAAGCCAGAAGAAAAACAGAAACAGCACAATATAGAGTCACGGGAGAGAAAAATAGGGAGACCTACAGATCTCTACTGTGCTGTGTGGCCACAGGCAAGTAAGTTGCTTAACTTCTCTGGATCCGTTTCCTCCTCTGTAAAATGAATGTTATTTTGAATAGTGCTTCACAAAATTATGCATATGAGAAAATATGGCCAAGGCTTCTAGCATGATGACTTCTACATAATAGGTACCCAATGAATGTTAGTTTCTTCTTCCCTTTCTGGAATCCGAAAGGTTTGGGCCACATATCTTCGAAAGGAAGGCAGATTCCTGCATGGCCACCCCTCCAAGCTTGGAGGAGGAAAAATAACAGCTCTGTTTGGGAGTCCAGAGCTTTAATCCTCCGCTCCCTCCTGCATGATTTCCAGAGATTCAAGGTAGGGGAGCGAGCCCAAGGCGGCAGCTAAACAAACATAGCAGGGGGTTTTGGAAACAGAACCCCAGCCTTCCTTGCTGGAGCTCCCTGCATTGCTTCCATTCCCCATAGTTCCAGGAACTGAGTGCTGATATCTGGTACCAGATGAAACGCCGTGATGCCTTTTCCTTCTGGTCAGCCGGCCTTCCCCCCAGAGTTGAAAGGAGAGGAAAATGACTGGTAATTCATTTAGGCTTCACTCCTTCTCTCCCGAACAGATCACGTTTCTATAAATAACTCTGGGAAGCTGCTGCACACAGTAACAGCAGTCATACATATATTTGCACTTCCAGAGACCTCTCTTTAGCTGCCACAGTGGAGGCTCTTGGGGGAATATACATCTGGCCTGAAGTAGGGTTCCACCACCCTAGCTGTGTGACCTCATCTGGGCTCGCTTTTCATGCCCGGTTGCCCATCTGTAAAATGGGAGGAAAAATAGCAATCTGGGAGATGTTTCAACCGCAAGATGGGATAACATCTTAAACACTGAGATTATAGGGAGTGTTAAGTATTTACTGGTCTCCCCTTTTCACCTTTGGCAAAA
Organism: Lynx canadensis; assembly: GCF_007474595.2. Lineage (NCBI taxonomy): Eukaryota > Metazoa > Chordata > Mammalia > Carnivora > Felidae > Lynx > Lynx canadensis. The sequence goes on from NC_044312.2 coordinate 53,606,181, forward strand.
AATGGGGTATGTTTTTAGGTGGTAAAGAAGTTACCTGATCAAAATTTATGTTGTGATCACTTGTCTGCTGTCATCTTGAGAATGAGCAAAAATGGAGGTTGAGATGATACTTAACCTATTTTCTAGTTTTGCAAATTTTGTTCCTTAGCCAAAATATTTCCTACTATGTCTTTTCTCCCCTAGACCACTGCAGTAGTGTCCTCACTGGCCTCCCTGCCCCCCTCCCCATTTTTCCCTTTCCTCTGTCCTCACACTGCCCCAGGGTGATCCCTCCAAAGCCCAGATCCCTATCATGGGGACCCTGCAGTGACCCTCTACTTGTTCCCGCTGCTGGTAGGCTCAGGGTCTGACTCAGCGTGGCACTATAGCCAAAGCTCTTCTTCCCTGGGGCTCTCTGCTCACTCTGTTTACTTTTGTCCTCCTGCCAGGGAGCTCTGGCCACAGTAAACTAACACAGTTCTTGAGGGGACACGGGACATTCCCGATGCCAAATACAGGGCCTGTGGTGAACATCTGGCATTATTGGGAGCAGAGGCTTCTGAACATAAGAAAACCGCATTAATTTATAGTGAGGACAGTGGAAGGGCTTTCTGATTTGGAGTGATATGGGAAGAAATGAAGCTTGTTTGCCCTTCAAAACCAATTCAGTTCAGCAAATTATTATTTAAAGATTTACATCGTGCCAGGGCTCATGGAGAAAAGAAAGCAGTTGGCCCACCTGTTGGTTGTTGGAGAGACAGACACATGCCTGAACAGTCCTGCCCCAGAACAAGCATCCATTAGGGGAGCAAGGAGGCCGGCGTGTCAGGGTATGTGGGGCTCCAGAAGTGTAATGCAAACTGGGAGCCTCAGGAGACTCTCCTGGAGAAAGAGGATGACTCCCGCCCAAGGAGCCCAGGCAAATTTACCCACTCAGGTTCTGCCCAGAAGTGAGCTTTACTTTTAGGATCTGCAGATCTGCTATAGACTAAATGGTGTCCCCTCCGGAAGTCATCTGTTGAAGCCCTAATGCCCCCTGTGACTGTGTTGGAGATAGATCCTTTAAGGAAGTGAGGAAGGCCATCTGAGGTCAAAAGGGTGGAGGAAACCTGAAGGAAACCAGGATCCTTATGAAAGGGACATATGTCCCTTATGGAAGGGACAGCAGCACTCATGCTCACTGCCGCGTGACACAGCAAGAAGGTGGCCGTGTGCAGGTCAGGAAGAGAGTTCTCACCAGAAACCAAACCCTGTAGGAACCTTGATCTGGGGCTTTCCAGACTCCAGAACAATGAGAAGGAAATGTCTGTTGTTTAAGGCACCCACGCTGTGGTGCTCAGTCATGGCAGCCCATGCAGATGAGGAGGTGTTAGGAGGAGCCTGGATGGTCAGACTTTGCATGTCAGTTATTTGTATGCAACCAAATGCTCCCAGCCTAAATGTGGGGCTTTGAAGCATTTATTTCTTCAAACATTCATTCATTCATTCAGCAGACATTCCCAGGTGTGCATTCTGTGTGGGGTCTTGTGCTAGAGAGTTCTCAGCATACATCATCCATACCCTCCACGTGTGACCAGGTGCCTGGGGGACAGGGAGAGGGAACAGCAGGCAGGGTCTGCTGCAGGGGGCAGTGGTGGAAGACAAGGCTCTCTTCCTCTCTTCAAGGACAGAGCTAGTGTGAGGGGCCCTTCTCTACCCCCCACCCCCAGTGCCCTCTCATGGAGCAGCCTCTCCAGAAGACTCGATTTCCCCAGAGTTTCAGATGGGAATGGAGTGAGCAGTGTAGACTGAGGGCAGGTGTGCAGCCCTGTACTCCAGAGGGAGTACTCATTTCAGAGCTCCTTGAGAGGGGAGAAGGCGGCGGGGCCAGCCTCAGGAACCAAGGAGGGACTGTGTAATAGAAGACCGAATCCCATTACCGTGTCCTTGCAGGGAGCCAGGTGCTGTGCTAAGTGCCCCACCTTTCCCACCCGGTGAATCCGTGTGATTTGTGAGCTCAAGAGCAGAGGAGTTAAGAATGTGGGTTTGAATTTTGGCTCCACCACGACCAGCTGAGACCTTTAGCAAATGATTTAACTTCTGAGTTTCCCTTCTGCCTCATGTATAAAATAGGGATGATAATAATACCTCCTTCATAAGTGTTGTTAGACTTCAGTATGAAATAAAGTATGGGAGGTATGCAGCAAAGAACGAGACTATTATGAAGTCTTAAATGGACACGGCTATCATTGTTATCCTCATTCTGGTTATTGTGTTACCAAACCAAGCCTCAGAAAGGGATGTTGACTTGGCCAAGGTCACACAGATAGTAAGGGGCATTTTCTACCCCAAGTGTGCCTGGCTTCCCAACCCAATTTCCTCTCAGCCCTGCAGGCCACCTTTTCTCCTTCAGCAGCCATCGTCCCCCCTTCTTGATAACCTCCAGGAAGCTAAAGGTCTCAGAGAGCCTCCCCAGCCGATGAGAGATTCCCCACCCCCGACCCCTGCCCCACATCGAAGAGGAGGCTGTGTGCACATCATGGTGGTGGTCCCCAACCCCTGGCCAGAGTCCTCCTGAATGGAAACCGCTGAGTTGCGCTCCAGTGCTTAGCTCTTTTAAGATGCCCCTATTGGGCCCCTGCATGGGTGACAAGATGATGCATGAGGTCTGGCTAAGCAGCTTATTTGTCTGAGCTGGTGATGGCCTTTGTCCTGAGTTGGGTTAATGGTAAGGGGCAGCGGCCCTTTAAAGCCTGGACAATGGACAGGCTTCTCAGGTCACCGAATCACTCAGCAAATGGCCTGAGCCCCTCCACTCCACGCTAACCCTGCTCTTCATCTAGCGATGTGCCACTCCCCTCCTGGCTAGGAGGGACATTTGTGTATAAAGGGAGAGAAAGACTCAAAGAGCATTAGAGAGACAAAGGACTTCAGAGGAGTGACCAGAGAGGACAAGGGATAATTCCTGCCTCACTGCCTCTACCCTGAGCTGACCCTGCACTGTGCTTTCCTGCCTTGCTCTTGTCCCTCCCCAGATGCATGGTACCCACAGTGACCAGTGACAGTGATTTCCTGATGCACCTTTCACTACCAAAACCTAACGCTGCAGATGACAGTTCAGACTTCTGAAGTTGGCAGTCAGGCCCCACTGGAGTGTGCCCCTCCCACTCTGTCTTGAACCTCTCTGATGCCTCCCCAGGCCCCCCACTCCAGTGAGACACATCATTGACCTTCACTACCTGCTTCAACCTAACCAGCCTTCTCTTACCAGTTTTCTACATTTGATTCTCCATAAGATCTTAATGAAAAAAACACTCAAATATTAAACATTTTTCTCAAAGTCCTGGAAACCACCAATTTAAGTCAACATTCCTTATATGAAGAGTGGTCGAGCTAGATTTGAAGCCAGGCCTTCTGATTCTGAATCCCGACTTGCTCTCAATGGATGTACTCATTTGTTCTTACTACAAAGATTTCTTGACCACCTACTGTGTGCCAAGCACCGAGGTGGGGCCAGGAGTACTAATGTGAATCCCGCCCTCAAGGAGGGGCCAAACATAGGGGCGCCTGGGTGGCTCAATTGATTGAGTGTCCAACTCTTGATTTAGGCTCACGTCATGATCTCACGGTTCATGAGTCCAAGTCCTGTGTGAGTGCAGAGACTGCTTGAGATTCTCTCACTCCCTTTCTCTCTCTCTCTCTCTCTCTCTCTCTCTCTCAATAAATAAATAAATACATAAATATATAAGTAAACTTCAAAAAAAAAAAAAAAAGGAGGGGCTTAACATTAACATCCAGTCCAGTCACTGAAGGTTCCACAATGCAAATGTAAAAAGTCCCTAGTGGCTTTGGCATCTAGATGGCCATTGGTGACCATGGTAAGGCCATTTTCAGGGTGTGGGGACTAAACTGGGAGGATGGATAGGAGGTGAGAGGGCAGAAATAGCTTGGATAACTGAGTCTAAGAGATTGGACTTGGCATCACAGATTGCTAATCATAACAGGAAAAGGCTCTTTATGGTGGGGAGATCAGAAATGGTCATCTGTGTGACCACTTAGTGGTCAGTGATATGAAGCAAGAAGAGGTACATTCCATTGCATATGAGATGTGCTTGCCCAAAATGTTAACCGAGTGCTATGAGAAAACAATAGAAAACAATCAAGACGCATCCAGCACGTAGGACAGTCTGTGGGGCAGCTGGCCTGGACTTTTCAAAAAGGTCAATGTCATGGCAAAAAGGAATCGGGAGTGCTGGAGGGGGTGCTGATGTCTATAGCCATCTTTCAAATGGTCAGGAAAACTTTTATAGAGAAAGATCATGAAACAAAGCAATGTGGCAGCATATTAACAATTAACAGATGTAGCTGAAGAGTATATAGATGTTTTGGAATCTATTCTTTCAACTTTTCTGTAGGCTCGCAAATTTTCAAAATAAAAAGTGAGGGAGATTTTGCTTGGGTTGGAGAGAGATTGGACAAAGCAGCTGAGGTTTTGGAAAGGTTTCATGGGATGGGTGAGGCGTGGGCACTTTCTGTAGCAAGACCCCACCTTCACCTCCACCTTGGGAGCTCAGAACACAGAAACCCTCTGAACCTTTATAGAGAATTGATAGTTGAGCAGTTGTGATAAAACAGGCCCTTCCTGGGCGTGGAGGGGACTTGTCCAGGCGCTGGAGCTGGTAATGGGAACCACATTGGCAGAAGTGTGTGGAGCCCCACCCCAGAAATAGCCCTTCTGTGTTGAGGCAGGACAACTGGAACGAATTATGTGTATTCATACTTGTTAAACTGCCTTGGCACCAGAAGTGATCCCTGTAACCGGAGCTTTACAACGGTACAGCCATAGTTAAAGTTGGGCCAGCCTTGCCCCCGCACCCTCTCTGTCAGAGGTTTATAGTGAAAGCATAAAGCAATTCAGCATGAGCTGAAACATGAAAAACTCCTCCAGACTGTAAAGGCAAACTTTTCTGTTTAAAGTTTTCTAGAGGGACAGCATTTTAGAACAAAACCTTTTCCATCTCCTGCTTTTCCAGCCCTGGCCAGAATCCCAAAAACCCCCACCCCCTAGCCCCACCCCTCTCCCCATCTCGAACCAAGACCACAATCCTATCAAACACAGAAGCTGCTGCATTCCGTGGTTAGAAGGGTTGTATTGTGGCCGGAGAGTCATGCTTTCTCAGTCTGAGCCCTAAAACTGTGTGGCCTTGGGCAAGTTGGTTTCAGTCTCTGGGCTTCAGCCCCTTGCTAGTTTATAGACGATATTTATTAGAGTCGCTCAGCCCGTACAGGTGTGTGGCATTGAGTGCATGGAGACTGGACACACAATGGCACTGGTAAGCATTGTCTTATTGATCATATCTGAATGTGGCAAATACATAGAGATCTGTAGAGATTAGTTGTCTTTTTTGATCATGAAGAAAAGCTGATCCAAAGTGACTCTGTTTTTTAGCTAAAAGGTCAGTGAAGTCCGGTTCTTAATGGAAGAGAAATTACATGGAAAGACACAGGGAAAGAATTTGATTTTGTCCTCTTGTTAAGAATTTGGGGGGACTTCTAGATGGCTCAGTTGGTTAAGTGTCTGACTCTTGATTTCGGTTTAGATCATGATCTCGTGGTTTGTGAGATCGAGCCCCGTGTCAGGCTCTACACTGACAGTGTGGAGCCTGCTTGGGATTCTTTGATTCATATTCTCTCTCTCTCTCTCTTTCTCTCTCTCCCTCTCTCTCTCTCCCCCCCCAGTCCCCCCCCAATTTGTACACATACTCTCTCAAAATAAGTAAATAAACTTAAAAAAAATAATTTGGGACACCTGAGTGGCTCACTCTATTAAGTGTCCCAACTTCTGCTCAGGTCATGATCTCATGGTTTGTGGGTTTGAGCCCCGCGTCAGGCCCAGGGCTGACAGCTCAGAGCCTGGAGCCTGCTTCAGATTCTGTCTCCTTCTCTTTCTGCCCCTCAACTGCTCCCACTCGCTCTCGCTCTCTCTCTCTCTCAACAATAAAATAAAAAAATTTTAAAAAAAAAAAGAACTTTTGGTAAAAGGGGGGTTGACTTTGAATTCAAATAGTCCCAGGTTAAAAATCCAGCCTCTGCCACTTACTGGCAATGTGCCCCAGGCAGGTTAATAATCCATTTTGAGCCTCGGTCACTTCATCTGTTATATAGGGTATAACAATGCCAGCATAGGGTGAGTGAGGAACCAACACACCTCCTGAAAAGCTCTTCGCTCAGCACCTACCAACTAATAAGCATTTAATGAACAGAGCTATAGTTAATACTGACTTTGAGACGAGGAAGGGTCTTCATATCCAGACCTCTCTCTAAAATGTTCTTGGGCACCAGGAATCATAGCCCAAGGGCAGCCAGCTGACATCAAAAGCCCTGCCCCGTAGACCTTCCAATAGATGATGAAAATACACTGTGATTTCTGTCCTTGTGAAGCTCTTAGCCTAGCCCTTCAAGCTATTCAGGGTTTGATGGGCTAGGGGGACACTGAGGATGAGGAGAAGCTTTAGTTGCTATTTCAGAGTGAGGTAGCTCCTTCAGCTATGGCCAGCTGGTTTGTTTGGAGCCTAGTTACCCGGACGTGAGAACCAGCAAAGGGGATAACCTTCACTCACCTGTTCCATCTGGCAAACCTGGCTAGGAATGGGAGCGGAAAGAGTAGACCAGAATCAGTTTCCTTGTTTTTTTTCTGAGTCAGGATTAAGAACCCCAAACTGCTTCATGGAAGGTTCGGCCTTTTCATCTGAGTCACCACAGTGTCAACCAGTTTATCCCGCACAGGACGTCCCCACCAATCCCAGCTACGTCCCCACTGTGACTTTGGAAGATCACTTCACCCACTTGGCCCTCACTCTCCTTATCTCTAAAGGGAGAATACGACCACCTGCTCCACGGGCCTCTCCAGCCTGTCCTGTGGCTTCTGTGAGTTAACACACGTGAGAGTGTCAGCTGCACCAAAGAGGCTGGGAGGCAGCCCCCAGGAGCACACTCTCCAGCCAGGCAGGCACATCGTATGCACCAGCGCGCTAGGTGTTTTCCTGAAAAGCTACATGCAAACAGAGGATGTTATTACTAAAATACTTGGTAAATAGAATATTTAGTAAACGGAAACACTGTAAGTATAGGATAGGAGAGAGAGAATACTAATATTTACTTACCATCTGTTACCCTTAATTTATTCTGCTTTTGGCATCTAGATTCTTGACTGTGTATTTTGCGTGTTCGGGTAGCACACCTGGATTGTCAAGACTTTCAAACAGGTCATCCGCAGTATCACTAAAGATCTAGGCATAGTTTCCTACCAGAAAAAAAAAAATGATTTTCAAATATGCATTGAAAATCGCCATCCCTCTGGACAGGTGAGAATTTATGACAGGCAATTAAATGATGTGTATTTGCCCAATGTGTATTTCTCCTGTTAAAGCAGAGGAAGTAATATATAAAAGGGGGCAGATGAGGTTAGAAAGGGGCTGGACTTGTTTCCTGCTCACTTGTAGGTTGGGTTAAACATTTCCAATCCCTTGGATATGCATTCCTTGGGATAGTACTCTGCCGCTCACAGCCGCTCCCAACCCCTCACCCTATACCAGGTTCCTTTCCTTTTCTGTGTCACTGCTTTCAAGAGTCAAGGTCCTTCAAAACGTGCCTCTTCCAAGTCTGAAAAATTGCCTAAAATCTGGGGAGTGAGGTCACCCCCTTCCTCTGGGTCCTCCTGCCCCGGCTCGGAGGCTGTCACCTGTGGACTGGGAACAGCTGCGTGTTTGTTGTCTGAAAGGTAACACGCCTGTAAGCGTCCTTAGCTAGGACTCCTTCTCTGGGGCTGGCAGCAGGTGCACATTTCCGGGGTGGGAAGAAAGGGTCTATCCCAAAGACCCTCACGGGATCTCGTGCCAGCTCCTGAGGAGTTTCATCAGGTTTACAAGTCTGGTCAGCGCTCCCGCTGCCCCTTCAGCCCTGCGGGGACTCTCTCGGAAAGACGCCCCATGTGGAGGAAGGGACACAGGCTTCGGAGGGAACGTGAACCAGCCTCGGATGGCCACTTCTCCAGTGTGCAGCCACATGGCTTTGAACCACCTATCCCCCCACTCTGAGTCTGATTTTTGTCCTTTGCAAAATAAGGATAATAATTCTCACCTCAGGGGTGGGGGGCAGTTGGCAACTGAGTTAGGTAGTACTTGTGAAAAGATGCAGGGGGGTCCTGGTGCATGGTAAACCCAAGAACAAGTCAGTCCTCTCACCCAGCGGCTGCTAGAGGACCCACTCTGGTGCACTGCCCACAGAGTGTGCTTGTGACCAGGCAAGGTATCCGAGAGGGGGAGCAGATCACAGTCGTCAGCCAGCTGGTACTCCGGGGCTGTCCTCAGGGTGACTCACGCCGTGCTTCTCCACGTGTAAAAGACCTCATCACCCCGAGTCTCTCCACTGCTCAGGAATGGCAAGAACTACTTCTCAGGATTGTCACAGGATCCAATGATATCACGTGTATGAGAGCGTCAGGCACAGTGGCTGGCGCCTGGCAGATGCTCAGAAAATGCTGAATTCTACAAAAAAAGAGATTTTGTTAAAGACAGGCCAGGAATACGGTCTGTGATCCCTGCCTGCCCCTGAGACAGCTGTGTGAGGTGACACGAGTCAGGGCAGCTCAGGCTGCAGAGAGAGCCTCCTCCAGATTGTACAACACATTGGGGGGTACCAGGAGCCAAGTGGCCGAGCTCCCCTGTCTGCCTTGCTCCAGCACCTCCCTCCGGTGGGTCCCAGCTAGCATCCTGCCAGGGCTTCGCCCTCCTGCCTCCCAGCCCTGAAGCCAGGCTGCTCTCAAGTCAACAGCCTTCTCCTGTTGGGCACGCCTGGTTTTACATGTGCTTTCTGCAGGCCCGTCAGTCTGCCCGTGCAGGCCCACCTGCCAGCCCCCCGTTTGTCACCTTCTCTTCTCCTCCCACACACATGGCCCCTTTCCCAGCTCTGCCCTTTTCTACAGGAGTACCTTTGCTAGGTGCCTGTGAGTGCTTTCATGTCCCTTGGCATGTCCCTTAATTATTTCCTTTTCACAGGTGAGGCAACCGAGACTCAGAGCGATCAAGCAGTGTGCCCAGGGTCAGGCAGTTCGCAGGTGGCAAGCCCATAGTGGCCAGCGCGAGAGTTCGTGGTCTCTGCACCCACCCAGCAAGGACTCCCAGGAAGAGCGTCATGGTGCCATTGGTTCGAGGGGATACGCCTGCCAGGGCATTCAGAGTGCAGGATGTTTGTTCACTCATTCGCTTAACAAAGCGAGGCAATTTGTCAGGTTCTTTTTGTAGCTCTTAGGCAGAGGGGCTCAGGCAGAGACAGCTCTTGGCTTTAACAGAGAATGGCTTCAGGGTGCTATTTCTGGTAGGCCTGGGACCAGAGGGAGAAGAGAAAGCAGCTGTAGAGATTGGGTAAGTGCTTGGCTTGTCAGAAACATAATCCCCCCACACCTGTGCCCTGGAAACACGATCCAGGGCTCTGGGATGCACTTTCGTCTGTCACCGGGGTGTCCCCAGGGTGACCTGCCCAACCATATCCAAGCTGGTAGGGCTCAGGTTACAGAGCCCATTCTCAGGGCCCTTGAGTCCCAACAATGGCTGTTTGTCCTTTGGAACTGCCATCCCCCAGGAGGAATGTTAATGGGACCAAGAATGGAGGGGGGAAGGGGGGCAGACTGACCAGTCGGAGCCCACTCTCAGGTCAGCCTCTTGAGTGAGCTCATCCGTGCATGTCTGCTAGTCCCTCCAAGAAACTCTTAAACCAGCTCCAGGGAAGAGGGATTCATCCTCTGCTTTTCCTAGCTCAGACCACCACTCCTCTGCTTAATCTGGGACTTAGTCTACTCCTTGGCTGAGCTTGCAACTCAAGAAATATTCAAAAGCAGAAAATCTAAAAATGACTTGGACATCCAATAATAGAAAGTTGGTAAATAGCATTATCTTCTGTCCATATGATGACGTTTTAAATAGCTGTTAAAATCATGTGTTCAAATAATATTTAAAGATAGGAGAGAAAACCCCTTATTGTATATGTTAAGTGGAAAGAAAGAGAAATAGAAAGCTGTCTATCTCAGTATGAGTACGGTGTGAACCTAATTTGATAAGTACATGTTTACATATGTATAAGAAAAGACTAGAAGGAAATAGAGCAGGGTACGTTAACAGCAATTATTATTGGGTTTTTCCCTTTGTACTTTTCTCCTGTATACATTTTTTAGTGAACACGCCCAAAATGAAATTAATTTCTTATGTTTATTTTTTTTTTATTTTTGAGAAAGACAGAAAGAAAGAGACAGAGACAGAGCATGAGCAGGGGAGGGGCAGACAAATGGAGACACAGAATCCGAAGTAGGCTCCAGGCTCGGAGCTGGCAGCACAGAGCCTGTCGCGGGGCTCAAACCCACGGACCGCGAGATCATGACCTGAACCAAAGTCAGACGCTGAACCAACTGAGCCACCCAGGCGCCCCGAAAATTAATTTTTTTTTAATTTTTTTAATGTTTATTCATTTTTTAGAGACAGAGAGAGAGCATGAGTGGAGAAGGGGCAGAGAGAGAGGGAGACACAGAATATGAAGTGGGCTCCAGGCTCTGAGCTGTCAGCACAGAGCTGGACGCGGGGCTTGAACTCACGAACTGCGAGATCGTGACCTGAGCTGAAGTCGGACGCTCAACCAACTGAGCCACCCAGGCGCCCCAGCCCAAAAGTTAATTTCTTAAAGGCTAACTCATTTCACTCCCCATATACCTGACACTGTGCTGGGTGCTGGGGATAAGATTTAGAAGAACCTAGCCTCTGTTCTCCATGAGCTCATAGCCTAGCAGGGCATAAAAATACATGAGCAGATTTTTTTTTTTAATGGTATTTTCAACAACAACAGCAGCAACAGCAACAATTATACTGACACGTTTGTTAAGTGCTATGGAATGTTCTAAATGCTTTCTGTATATTTACGTTCAAACCTTACAGCTCAATGGGTAGGTGGTTATTAACCCATTTTACTGACAGCACAGGCTGCTTTGGGAACAGAGCGAAGAGAGATTAATTCTGTCTTGGGGTGGGGAGGGGGCGGTCAAGGAGGCTGCAGCCAGGAATCGGCACGCGTACTGATCCCTGCAGGATAAATGTAAGTTCTCCAAGCAGACTGAGCAGGGAAAGGTTTTCCATGTACAGAGAACACCATGAACAAAGACACCAAGGGACGAAAGAGCAAGACATCATTATGAAATGGCTAATACCACACTCCTTCCTCCCCAGCAAGAAGCTAGAAAGGCCTACAGGGCCACTTTGTGAAGGGCAGAGGAGACCGTGCTGAAAGTTTGAGTGTAATTCCGGTAGGCAGTAGCAAGCCATTGAGGAGCCTTGACCTGACCAGCTCTGCGTTGGAGGAAGATCGTTCTGTCTTCTTAAATCCCGTGAAAAGCTCACTGGTCTGTGGAGACAGAAGTGCTCCTCTGGAGACTGAATGTTGCAGGAAAATTCATCTCCGTTCCAGCTGAAGAAGCAGAGAAGGAGAAAGGAAACGGCAGGAGGCCATGGAAATGTGTGATTTCCTTTACCCTTATCTGCTTGTGGAAAGTCACTGCAGCCATGTGGAATCCAGCCCCAGGATGAGAGATGTATGTGCTCAGAAATGTGTTTACCACGTAGCCTGGGAAAAGGTGTTATTGCCGGAAGAGACTTGAGAAATTCAAATGGACTTTTGGCTTTGAATGCGATTTCTGTGCTTAATTAGCTCAAAACACTTCTGTTCTTGCCCTAAAAACTAGGGAAAGTCTTGTGTGGCAATACTGTCAGTACTTCTATTCCAGGCGTGGTTGGAGCTGCATTTATGACAGAAGTCCCCAAACCCCTCACCGTGGAGCTGACAAAGTCATAGAAAACCCAGGGTGACCCTCTGTGGATCCCTCTGCCGTGTCTTTCTTTAGCTAATACGGAGCTTACACGATGATGGTCCACTGTGCTTGTCCACAAGGGTTCTGCTTGTACCAAAGGAGACAGTCGGAATGATGTAGGGAGTTCTGGGGACTGTCTCTTATTCTGACACTGCCCTTCCTATAAATACACCTTTTTTCAGTGAAGAAATGCTGAATAGATTGTGTTATTTTTGTTTTTGACGTTTTTTTTTTTTAACTTTACTCTGAAAGGCAAAAGTCTGGGAACTGCTAAGCTTATGCCTTATTAATCTATACTTAATGCCATGCTCTGGGAGATATGCACAGGTGAATCAGACATGGGCTTGGCTCTTAAAGACAGATGATCATGCGTAGTAACCCAAGGTAGGAAATGATGAGTTTTGTTTAGAAAAGGCTGGATGTTATCATGGGGAGATGGCAGAAGGCAGATGAGGAAGAACTTTTGTACTATTTTTGCCACTTGTAGATGAGTCCAAAATTACTTCAAAATAAAAAGGAAAAAAAAAAGTCTTGCACCTAGGGTGAGTGGTAAGGGGGTCACTTTTTATAGGTGATAAAAGGAGTAAGCCAGAATTGTCACTTAAAGCTGCATAAGGGACGATCTTGAATGTCAGGCTGAAGACTTCACACTTGACTCTGTAGCTAGTGTGGAGTCATGGAAGGTGTTTGATTAAGGGTAAAACATGGTGAGATTTCCTACCAGAAAGATCCTGGAGGTGGCCGAAATAGCCCACAGAGGGTGATCTTTAAAACTATCCCAAAGAGAGCTAGCTCTGCAGGATGTTACTAGGTGCTGCTTGAAAGAGGGAGGGGTTCACAGACCAAAAAACTGGGAAATGTTAAGGTTAAAGAGATGTCTTTATGCGGGAGTTCTCAGAGGCATTTATTTAATTATGTGCACTGTGTGTCTCTAAAGAGAGGAGGTGATATGGAGTATTTGCCTAAACTCTTTTTTTAAGTTTATTTGTTTATTTCAAGAGAGAGAATGTATGTGCACAATCAGGGGAGGAACAAAGAGAGGGGGAGAGAGAGACTCTGTACTGTCAGCACGGAGCCCAATGTGGGGTTCAAACCCATGAACCATGAGATCATGACCTGAGCTGAAATCAGGAGTCCGATGCTTAACCAACTGAGCCCCACCCACCCCCCTTCCGCCCACTGGTGTCCCTCCCGACACTTTCTGACCATAGTTCCATCCTTGGAACTTCTCATAGGACTTGTATTCAGGGGGAACAAAACAAAACAAAACAACAACAACAGAAACCCTTCAGGAAATACTGGCTAGCATTGGAAATAGAGGAGCAGGTGTTTGTAGTCCATTCCTTCCTTACCTCTAGATTCTGCAAACTGGAAGCCATGGCCTGGACATAACTCAGATCCCTTTGTGCTGGGGGAGCCAGTGTCTCTCCCTCCCTGCCCCGAACCTCCCTTCCTTCCACAGCTGTCTGAGCCCAGGGTCACCACCCTTCCCAATGCCCAGAGGCTCTTCTGTGGGGCTGTTGGCCACAGGAGAACAATAACATCACACATGCCCAAGACACATTTCCAACCCAATTTTTTTAAATTGCAGTAATGAGAAATAATTCAATGTTTTCATTAAGAAGGGGAGTATTTTCGAAGGACTCTTTAAATGTCATTTTCTAATCAAGGTCCTTAATTAACCTCTTTTTTGCAATTGAATGAAAATACATGGTAGTTTTTCATCGCCCTCCCCCTTCCAAATGAGCCCCACCTTGATTTTGGCCAGTGTGCATTAATGAGTTAATGTGGCTTCTCTTCCTTCCCCAGCTACCTTTTCATTCTGTTTGGTGGTTGTTAAGAGCACAGTGATCAGGGGCGCCTGGGTGGCGCAGTCGGTTGGGCGTCCGACTTCAGCCAGGTCACGATCTCGCGGTCCGTGAGTTCGAGCCCCGCGTCAGGCTCTGGGCGGATGGCTCGGAGCCTGGAGCCTGTTTCCGATTCTGTGTCTCCCTCTCTCTCTGCGCCTCCCCCGTTCATGCTCTGTCTCTCTCTGTCCCAAAAATAAATAAAAACGTTGAAAAAAAAATTAAAAAAAAAAAAGAAAAGAGCACAGTGATCATTGCAAGGCTCAAGCTTTGGCCAGTTTCACTATAGTTCGTTAAACCCTCTGATCTTGTGACATCTACTAGCTTCTGCCAGTTGTTTGACCTTCAGTGGGTTATTTAACCTGTCTGAACATTGCTTTCCTATCTTCAGTATGAGAAGAGCAATTCATACCTCCTATAGCTAGCGCAGGAAAGTGCTGGGCACATGGTATATTTAGGCACTTGGTAAGTATTCTCTCTAATGGTCTCTTTCCAGTGATTAGCATTGTCATACTCTGCACTTAAAACCTCTTAAAAAATACTTGTTGAGTGACCACAGGTACGTGCACACAGCTGCCACTAGTCTAATAAAGATTAATTGAGGAGCTAATTGCACCCTTTAAAGTCCTTATATAGTCTCTCTTTTGCCTTCCTTTCAATAAAGACACTTAACTTGGTGATAGTAATTAGCAGAGAACAACCCTGCTTGGTCGGTATTATTGCTCCCGTTTTATAAACTTGGAAAACGAGGCTCAGAGTGAAGCTATATTAAAATTCAGATCTCTCTAGTCCCTAAGTTCATGTCCGTTAATATTGCACCAGAAATGATAGGGTCCATTCTTTCTTTCACTCTTACAGTCCACTCAACAGTTATTGACATGTGCTGGGTGCCAGACATAAGACACATTCCAGTCCTCTGAGAACCCACCTTCTAGTTGAAGGAGATGAAACGTGCGCATAAAACTTACAAGGCAACCTGGTAACACCTCATTTATCCCTCACTGGGGAATGAGCTGTTATATTAAGTGAATTTTACAGATGGAATCACAGAGCTTTAACTCAAAGGGGCCTTGGAGATCTCATGGTGAAACCCCATTACTTTAAGAACTAATACTCAAGAAGAAATGCTCAAGGATCCTGGGTGACCTGCTCGAGGTGGCTTTGTTGAATTATTGTAGAACCAAAACTAGATCTCAGCTCTTCTGATTTCCAGCCTAGGACTTTCAAAATATGTTAGCAATTTTCTTAAAATAGAATATGTATTTCTTTGGAATTTGCGTCAGATGGAGGGTTCCCATCTTAGACCTTTCTGCATGCCTTGGGATCATCTTTATAATCAGCTTTATAACACAATGCTCGAAAGCAGCTTGTTTGAACCCTCAGATGTGGCTATGGGATAGTCCCTAATGGGGTGGTCCTAGATAGTTGCCATCACCCAATTCCATCATGTTGTTTTCAACCCTTAGGTGTATTTTTGGTTGTTGTTTTTTTTTTTTTTAATACACATACACACATGAAATTGAACAAACTATGAGAACCTTATGACTAAACAGACTTTTATTTGACTGATTCATTTTAGTGCAATTATTTTATTTCCCTAAGCCTTTATCTTCCCTGTAAAATGGGCACAGTACAATAACCTGTCTCATACAATTGTCGTATAAGAAGTGAAAGGTGCCTGAGCTAGATAGATGCTTAGCACCCTTCCTCCCTTTCCTTTTTCAAGTATTCAAGAAACTCTTCAAAGTTGCACACTTCTTCACTCACGAAGTGCATAGCAATAATGAAACAGAACTAAAATAAGTGTTGGCCATGAAACATAACCCCCTCCTGAGTGGTAAATCAAAAGTGCCTCTGCTCCAAAAAAACACATATAATATGTCTACTTTCTTCCTCCCAGGACGATAAAGAAGGCTTTAAAACAAAGCATAATTCATATCATCTCCAGATCTTGGGCCATAGCACCTCATGAAAACTATTAACACATCTCCCACCGCCTACTTTATGAACTCATATAAAAGCAGATCAGGTGAGTTCTCTCTAGGTAGTGGCTGAATCCCCCAAGCATGTGAAATTTGACCTGATGTGAAGCGATTGTTCCAAATTCACTCTGGGAACAGAGAAAGCCTCTGTGTGATATGCATAAGCAATCATAACAGCACTGCAGCATGGATTCCATGGACTTTAGTGTTGGAAGGGACCTTGGAAGTCCTCCAGTCTAACCCCTAAAACATAAAGAAACTGAGGCCTGGAGAAGGGCCATGATTTCCCCCAGACTCTGGGACGGATCCCAGGTGACATAGTTTCCTGAGGACCCTCCACTCATCATATGGCAAAACAAGGAGGGACAATAATCAAGGTCTTTCTGTGGATTTTGTTTGTGTCTTTCTCCTAGGGCTGTTTCCCCTTTTCAAAACAAGCATGGCAGACTCCAGATTCTAAGATTCTTTAGGCTTGTGAGAGATGAATAAATGAATACGTGAATGATCAGAGCCGGGATCCGAGTCCCTGCGTCATGACTGTAGCCCTGATTTGCCTTTTTGCAGACTCTTCCTTGCCTGCATCTCCTTAGTCCCCTTTCTTGACCTTTCTTTGCACCAGGTGAACTCGTCCTGAGGAGCCACCCTTTCACCATACGAGGGCTGCCCTTTCTGGAAACCATACTGCCCTGAGTGCTTGCCTAAGTGATGCGTATTCCTTAAATTCCCAAGAGTAACTCACACAGACAAAAGTAAAGTCTAATTCTCGGCGAATCTTTGCACTAAGAGACCAGTGGGCCAGTCTACTGTATGCTTTTCCTTTCCCCAAGGAAGTGTTTTGAATTTGTGTCTGCACTTGGTAAACCGAAATAGTCAAATGTGAGGCCAGGAGTAGGAAAAGGGAAAGGGAAGTTCACACTAATTGAGCACGTGCCAGGAGCAACATGTTATCTCTTTTCAGAGGCAAGCATTCTTACTTTCATTCTACAGAAACTGAGGTCTGGGTGGGCTGAGTGAGACCCTCCACTCACATGTGGCACTGTGGATTCTGGGGTCTGCCCTCCATGCTACCTCCATGCCCTGCCCCCCACCCCCACCCCAGAGCAAACTTCCTTGGCCTCCCAATGCTTCTGAGATTTAAACTTAACAAATCAGCAGCAGTGTTCTCTAGGTTTAGATGTTGCTAAATCTTATTGGCATTTAACGTGGTTGGGTGTTGGAGTGTATTTTTATGTCTTGCCCGGGGCTTGAATAAAAGTTACAAGCAGCACCAAAGACCAAACCAAGAAAGAAAATGTGGGCAGCCAGCCTTGTAACCTTAGCTAATCTTTAATTATCCCTTAATTGAGGACCTATGGCATAGATATAGTAAGACTAATAATAATGTGTTGAGTTTATGCAGCATTTTAATTTCCCAAACTCCTTCACGTGTATTATAATAATAATTGCTACCATTTACTGAGCCCCAGCTCGGTGCCAAGTACTGTGTGAAGCTCTTTCTTTATACGTGTTGTTTTGTTTCTCTCCTCAGTCCTTGGAGGGACTTACAAGAACTTATCGGTTTCGTACAGATGAAGAAACCACATCTCCTTGGTCCAGAAGAGAGGCACTGGGCAGCCTTTCACCCTACATCGTGGGCAGAAGGCCTATCCCATGCTCAACACCAGCTTCCATCGTATGGGTGCTGCTGCCTGTGACCAGGACTAACTCTGGCTGAATACTTTCTAGGTGTTTGGCAGCCTACCAAATGCTTTACAAGAGTCACCCTACTGAGTCTCCCGTAACCCAAGAGGGAGGTATTCCTATGATCATTGCCTTTTGTACGCAAGCAGCTCAAGCTTCAGAGGTTCTATTAAAGCTGCCTCAGGTCACATAGCTAGGAAGGAGCAGAATTCACAGGCAGCGGAGGCTGGAATCCTGATCTGATTACAGAACCCACCCCCTTTACCATCCCACACAGTGGCTTTCCCCCTTAGCAGCCTAGTGACCCTGGGCCAGTCGCTTAACTGCATACTTTGTGGTGGAACAATAACACCTACTTCCCTGGATGGATGTCAGGGTTAAGTAAGATAACAGCTTGCCAAAAACCAGTGGGTGTGGGTACATGTCTTCTTTCTGTTTCTTCCTTCTTCAGGGGGTTAATGACCAGTAAATAATTACTGATTTATTTCTTAGATGCCTTGATGAAAATGTATTATCCACTATCTGTTTTCTGCTGCTCATCTTTTATATTTGACAACTGAGTAAAACAGTGTTTCAGGCTGTGTGTTTGAGAATCAGACAAATCCCTGGCCCCAGCTGACCACCTTCTCACCATGCCCCATTTCAGGACGGTGGGTATTCTTTCTTTTTAATATATATTGGTGCTGCTGTAAGGACTCAGAGGACTCAGAGCATGCCTTGAAAAAGTACTGGCTTCTGGAAAGACAGAGAGAGAGAGAGAGAGATAAGGGAAGAAAAAGCCTTGCAAGCCACATGGGGAAATCATGAGCAGGGTACATCCCCACAACCTGTTTTGTCCTTTTCTTCGTGACTGGTGGGCAGAGAGAATCCATGTAGAGCTGGCACTTTTTGGCTGCTCAGAAAGTGCCCTAACCTCCCTAAAAGGGAGGGTTAACAGGCGGGGGGTGGGAGAGTTGCTGGCGGCCATCAGAATGATGAAGTGAAATTTCAAATTACATTAGATGTTTGCTTAAGGAACAACAGATGAGGCCCTGTGGATTCTCAAATCCTCTTGGCAACACTGCAAAATGAAAGCATAACCATTTGGAACCCTTCCCCTGGACCATATGAAGTCTGAGTCGAAAAGATGACCTTTTAACGATAGCTTCCTGCCTCTGAAGGGCTAGAGTGTGTCGAATTTTTCTTTGCTGAAGGCCTGGTTTTAATCATTGCCACAGTCAGAAGAAAGGACTCTTATCCACACTGTTCACTTTTTAAAATATCTGAGATGTTCTTTAAGTTTACAATCAAGTCTTTTTTTTGAATAAGGCTCCTGCCCTTTTCCTGGTGATCTGTAGAGTATAACCCCTGTCACCTTCAACAAGCATTCACTGAGAGCCTACTGTCTGTGGTCCATACCGCTTCATGTAGGTGGGTGAATTTAATCTTGCCAAGTTATTCTAGCACTGAGGCTTTGCATTTTTCTTATTCTGTAGATGAGCAAACTGAGGTTCAGAGAGGTTAAGTCATTGTCAAGATCACACACAGGTAATGGATGAGTAACACTTAGCCCCGTGAAGAAGGAATAAAAAGTGTTTCAGGCAGAGGGACCTGTCTGTGGGTGCAAAAACTAACTCCACATATTGTTCTTACTATATATTACAACTAACTCTGTAATTATAGGGGAAATGGAACTGTATTCAGTGGGCAATGGGGAACCACAGAAAATTTCTGAGAAAGACGATGGCAGAATCAGAGCTTTGGGAAGACTGATCTGTTAGCTTGTCTTTCTAAATTAATCACATTTAATAATCTTAACATTATTTCATCATATTATAACCGTGTAAGGTACCCAGAACCAGTGTGCCCACTGCACTGATAAGGAAAATGAGGCCTAGAAATGGCTTATAGGCTGTCCAAGGTCACAAGCATTAAATACTTCTAGAACTATTTTTCCCTGGGGAACACCAGCTCAGCAGGCCCTTCTCTAGTCCGCAGAAACACACCCCTCTCTGTAAAGCTCTCGTGGTAAAGTTAAAATTACTCCTGGACAGAGGCACAGAGATTCCGTGTCTGTTGTTCAGTCTTTCTGTCCCCTGCCCTACCCCACCCCACCTCACCATTGCAATGGGTTCTGTTCTGTCTAGAACCTAAATTTAATTAGTCTTCAAAGAAGCCTTTGCTGGTAAAATGGGTTCCTGGCTGCGTACCCTTTGTTTTCAATGTTCAGAGGCTAAAAAGGGCACATTTTGCAGGAACATAACAGAATGTAGGGGTGGTGAATTTTTGACACAGCAGAATAATTCCTTCAAGAGAAAAATCTACAACCACCTGAAGCTTGGCTCAGCTGTATCTATGCAGATCAGCCCCAGCCCCAGCAGGATATGATCAACCATTATATAGGGTCCCTTCTTTACCCCCTCCCCCAAGGGGCCCTGATCCTCAACCTAAGTCTTAACATTTCCATGATAAAGGCCACCATCTCCCTTTTCATCACTTACTCCCCAAGAACCATTTAAAGACCCAGGCAGCCTCCTTGTGGGAGGATTTCCCTAGGACCCCTTCCCTGGCCCTCTCTCCCTCTCCTCTCTTCTGAACCTGCTGTTTCTTCCAAGGGAGAGATTAAATCAGCTGCAAGGAGATGTTTAATTAATCCTTCTCCCTCCCACCTCTAAAGTTGCCGGAGACTTCTTTTGACTTCGCCTTGGCGATGCCTAATCACTGTAATTTAGCAGATTCTGTAATTACCTGCCGCGCACGGAAGCAGTTTGATTTTGCTGTTTCTTTGTCCTGCCTATTTCAGCCTCAGCTGACAGCCGAGTGTACGCTCCGTGAGTGTCTGTAATGTCCCGGCAGAAAGGGGAGTGATCTGGATTTACAGGCAGGCCTTGGGGGTGGGGGGAGTGGGGCAGATTTCTGGGCAGATGGGGCCAGAAGTGTGGGGAGTAGCAGTCTAAGGGTGAGCTTCTGTGCGTGGTGGCACAAGGCTGCGGGTGCTGTAGGTGTGCAACCAGGATGGGTCTTGAGCTCCAGGCTCTGTTGTCATTTGCCTCCTGGGTGCTCTTTTCTTCATGCAAGTCGCGGATACAAAAATGTGGGAAGCGTGTGATATCATTATATTGGAATCTTTGCCTCGGTAAAGGTAGCCCTCATCCCCATTTTGCAGACGAAGAAAGTGAGACCGAGACTTTGTAACTGGTTTGGAACCCAGCTGACATCACACCAAAATCTACTCCACCCAGTTCATGCCCTCCCCTGGGTTCCTGTCACTGTGCCGAGTACATCTCTCATGTATTCTTATTTAAGACTTACAATAATTCATTATGTAATTTTAGCCTAGATCTAATTGTTTCCATTAATTATGAGGAAAACGGGATTCAAAACATTAGGCAGTTATGTAGGAAGTCACACAGCCAGCAAATGGGAGAGTTGGAATTTGAACCTACGCGGGTCTGATTCCAAAGCCCACACTAACTCCCACGCCTTCCTCCCTCCTTCATTATGTAGTGAGTTCTCGTGTATTCTGAGATAGATTTCAAGGCTATGGAACCTATTCTGTCAATCAACCTCCTTGCCAACTATTTGCACACCGTTCTAATTGTTTTACCTTTATCATACATACGTTTACGTATCCTAGTGGTTGAGAGCTGTTACGTTGGGAATTAGTGGCAGAGTGGTGTTTTTCCTCCCAGGCTCAGAGTGGTGTTTTTCCTCCCAGAAAGCTTCCTGCTTCTTAAAGCCTAATGTTGCCCTCTTGAAACTTTCCAGCTAAGTGGGTGGGGTAGCCTCTGCAGAAGACCTCCTTTCTTCCTGGGCCTCCCAGTCTTCTCCCAGGAAACTGTTGCAAGGCACAAGTCTACAGCACAAGGGAGGGCTGGCTCTAGACAAAGAGCCAGAACACCCAGCGGCTGCTCTATTTGCATGGCTGCAGAGCAGGGAGATGGTCCTGGGGCCCCAGCCCTCTGCTTGCTGGGGCAGAATGGGGGTGCGTGGTGACGATGGTGATGGCTTCAGAGAAGGCAGTGGCCCCACCACAGGACCTCGTTTTCAGATGGCAGCAATGAGTGCACGGGGGCGTATAGGTCTGGTGCGGTCCTGGTAGTGGCTTCAGGGATCCCAGCAAGACGCACCTAGAAGGACACAACACACCCTTCCGGGTGTCAGGAAGTCGGAAACGAAAACTCTGTCACTGAGGGTTGCTTTTTAAATCACGTGTGATAAAAAGAGAGAGAACAGGACTTTTTTTCCTCTTTCCGGGTTGGAAGAAAGAGAGCTGAGCCTGACTGAGTGCTAACTCTCTGATACGTTCTTTGCTTTAATGTGGTTCCCGACTTGAAGGACATTGGTAGCAGAAATGGGCAGAAAACTTCACATACGGTCTTCTAAGTCTTAAAAATGCAGGGGCATCTGGGTGGCTCGGTCGGTTAAGCATCCAACTTCGGCTCAGGTCATGATCTCGCAGTTCGTGGGTTCGAGCCTCACTGTCAGGCTCCGTGCTGACAGCTCAGAGCCTGGAGCCCGCTTCGGATTCTGTGTCTCCCTCTCTGCCCTTCCCCCTCCCCCGTCTCTCTCTCTCAAAAATAAACATTAAAAAGAAATTTTTTTTAAAAAGCCGAGTCCTGAGGTGCTTGGGTGGCTCAGTGGCTTAACCATCTGACTTGATTTTGGCTAAGGTCATGATCTCACAGTTCGTGAGTTTGAGCCCCATATTGGGCTCTGCACTAACAGCACGGAGCCTGCTTGGGATTCTCTCTCTCTCCCTTTCTCTGTGCCCCTCCCATGCTTTCTCTCTTTCTCTCCCTCCCTCTCTCTCTCTCTCTCTCTCTCTTAAAATAAATAAATAAACTTAAAGTGCAAGCCCTTTGGCTTAACACAGGAGACAGTGTCAGTCATGTGTGTCCGGTCTAATGAGCCCTTGAGAGACACTGATACCTCCTACATTTTGGGTAAAAGCTTCTATAAGAAAAACCTCTGGGAGCCATATGATCCACCATTCAAAACCCATTCCTTCCCCCAAGATATCTCTTATTTTTTATCTGTGTAAATTTTTTCTTCATTTACATCATTTACTTTAAAATGGTCTAATGTTTCTTGACACCTGCCTAATTATCTTTAGAAGAGGGAATGGAGGAAGTGGTGTGGAGCCACCTACTTCCTTTACATTTTTGCTTGATTTTTTCTGATATGAAAGTAATATATCATTGGCTCTTTGAGCATAAGCTGGAATAAATTCCTATGCGATCCCTGTAGACAAAGTGAATATATCAGTTAAAAAATGGCACACAGCAGCTAGCAAACTACTTTAACATTAAATCACTTCCTATGCTAGTAGCCACAATGCACACAAGCAAATAATTCATCAGAAACAAGCTCCAAGTGTACAGCAAAATAATCCATGTGAGAGAATTCCAACATCAGGCTTACACACAGACTAAAAGTAGCAAATGCTTCACTGAATATCAGTGTGCTGCAAACACAAAACATTTTTGAATGGTTTATAGGAAAAATATATTTTGGTGAATACCAATGCTCTATGACAAGCAGCAAAACTATACTGTATCATGAGGATTTTAATCTTGATCCCCCAAACCTAGAAAATCTCATCTGCAAAGCCAGGTAAATCAGCATTTCCAAAGCTTTCAAAAGCCTGTGTCCCTGATGGAGTCCAGATGATTCTCCTAATCACTAGTGTTCACCACATTAGATGGCAAGTTATCTCGATCTGTAAAATACCACCCTGTAGCTCTGTTTGCTCTGTCCTTTTTCAAACTATAACATTAACATCAAACCTAGTGTTAAAGCTATGCCTCTATGGCTTTTTTATTTTTTAAAGAAAAAGCACTTTTGTTATTATTCTTTAAAGTGTATTTCTTTTGAGAGCGAGAGAGAGCGTGCATGTGCAATAGGGGAGGGACAGAGAGAGAAGGAGAGAGAGAACCCCAAGCAGGCTCCACACTGTCAGTGCAGAGCCCGACTTGGGGCTCGATCTCATAAACTGTGAGATCATGACCTGAGGTAAGATCCAGAGTCAGACATTTAACTCACTGAGGCACCCAGGTGTCCCTGTTACTATTCTTAAATGAAAACAGTATGTACAGGAAAAATTTAAAGTTAAATTTTAGCAAAATGTTTGTGTTAAGAAAAATAGCAGTTCCTTGCCCCAGCCCTTTCCTCTCCCAGGTTCCACTCTCCAGCAGACTACAACTCTGATCTCTGATAGCTATTTTCCCTGCTATTTAACTTCACGTTTTTAAATATTGTGCATATACGGTTATTTTTTAATTTATCAAATTTAGCCATTATCTGTTGACTTCCTCCAATGGAAGAACTCCCATAATAGCTACTTTCTTGCTTTTCCTCTCCCCACAACCCTAAGATAATTTTTATAATATTTTTTTGGTAAAATATGTAGTCATTGGCTATATAGTTTTGATTATGTAAGAATATGGACTTTTTGGTTTGTGTTTATGTGTGTGTGTGTGTGTGTGTGTGTGTGTGTGTGTGGTTATTTGTTTTGTTTTGTTTTTTGTGTTTTGTTCCTAAGCCAGTAGTGCACTGCAACCATTCTTCCTCTTTTATACATGCCTTCGTTCTTTCTTGGAGTTGTTGATTGCCTTTCTTTTATTGCCTTATTTGAGAAATCGCAAATGGATCAGTATGGCTAGGATGAGATCCTTAATATAAGGGATATAATGACATATGAGGCTATAAAAGGGACTGGATCTTAAGGAGACCTTAATGCTCAATTAAGGAACTTGGACTTTATCTTGAGAGAAATGAGGAGCCATGGAAAGGCTTTAGGCAAGGAAACAGCCTTCTGGAACATTCTCCGATAACAGTGTGAGAGAACCACATGGAAACAGTTTTTAAATTGACATGGAAGTGTGTTTGAAAGCATCCACATTCTCATCATTTTTCCAACTAACTGGTGCCATCTTCACAAAACTCCCGTATTTGGATAGGTGTTTGTCAAGTCACTGACAGATTCCAGCTCTCCTGAATTTTCCTTCCCCACCAGTATCAATATATTGTAAGGAAGGATAAAAGTCATCTCCTTCACTGCTCCCAATTGGAATTTCCTAAGATTAACTTGGAACTGTCCAGTCACAAAGTAGCCCAGGTTGAGGGAAACAAAATTATTCCTACCCCCTTCCCTCAATACTCACCTTTGTTTCTTTTAAGTAAAACCTCACTAAAATGCTGACGGACAGAATTTGTGAATGACCCATCACCAATGAATTAGAATTTATGCTACACCCAAAATGTAGCTCCTATGCTGAAATCACACATATCCTAATTGGTGCTTTTTTCTTTGTTTTGTTTTGCTTAGGGAGAGAGAGGGAAAGGCTGGCAGTTTTCAAGAGAAGAATGTAGAGGAAGAATTAAGATTTGGAAAGTTGCTTAATAAGAATAGAAACTAGAGTTTGTATCAGTGGCAATAGGTGTGAAGTTATTTTCAAGTATGCAAAGTCACAGCTTTGCGATCTTAATGTGTACAGATAAATCTTGATGTTAACATTCGTAGAGAGGAAAACCCTGGTGTAATGGGGGACCAGGGCATGTTCAGATTTCTGAGAAGGCAACTTACCAACTGCCTCTATCATGTGCAAAGTGCTTGAATTTACTCGTCAACCTATTTCAATTTTACTAGTATGATTATAAATTGCTATTTATGTAAAATGAAGATGTTTTTACAAGATTTCTGCTTTTACTTACAGTTGGGAATTTTGGCTCATAAGCAACTCATCACCAGAAAATGCAGTGGTAGACAGGTATCTGTTAGGTCTACATGTGATCGTCATCATAATACCTATCATTGATTGGGCCCCTGCTATGTGCCAGACACTGTCCAAGCATTTTCACTAGCATTGCCTCCTTTGATTTTCACAAGTCTTATAAAATGTGATTGCTTGCCCTCGTTTTGCAGTGGGGAAAAGAAAGTGGGACTTGCCCAAAGGTGTACTATTAGTGAGTGGCAGAATCAGGATTTAAAGCCAAGTTAGTTAACTCAGACTCAGTTAAGATGCTTTTGGCTGCAGTTAACAGAAAACACCAAGTATTAGGGACATATATTGTGTCACATAAAAGGAGGCTCAGTGGTAGGGTGACTGGATAGTTGGCTGCTCCAAAGCCCATAGTATCACCAAAGACTCAGGTTCTCTCCATGTTTCGGCTCCATCATTCTTAGGCCGGTTCCCCCCTTAGGCTGTAGGATGGCTGTTAGTCACAATGCTGAGTCACACTGTTTTGTGTTCCCTTAATGAGCAAGAGAGACTGGCTTACCATTGTTGAGTATTAGAAACAAAAGAAGAATCTTTCCTGAAACACCCAGCAGACATCCTTCTCAAAGTTCACTGGCCAGGACTTTGTCACGTGCTCATTTCTGAACCACTCATTGGCCCAAGAGATGGGATCACCCTTAGATCACTGAGGCACCTTGAGTGGAGATCACTTCTCCAGACCGCATCGTTACTCCTCAGTGGGAAAAGGACACAGTGAAAGTCAAATGGCAAAGGTCTTTCCTAGATCAAGGACTCGCCGTATTGTTTGCGGGACACATTGCAAAAGGAAAATGCATGGCCCATTGTTCAAAACTTTTTAAGAATTTCAGGATGGTGATGGCACATCAAACGAAGTAGAAGGCCCTCTGAGTGCGGGGCCCTGTGTGACTGCGGTGGTCACTCATCCGTGGCCCTGACCCTAACCTGCTCCCTCTGCCCAAGGCTTTTAATGGTTTACTGCTCTGTCTTCTACTGAAGAGCAGGAACCAGCCATTCTTGTTTGTCATTGCATCCTCTGTACCGCCAACACCTGGCCTATAATAGGTGTTCGAGGAATAAAAATGTTCAAGAAAGGAATTCTTGCCTGAGCTGATATCGGATTAAGGAACGAGCCATAGGATGCTGGAGACCGTGAGCACCACCAGCTCCATGCCAGGCGTTATGCCGTGTCCTCTACATACCTTCTCCTCCCTCACTTCATTTTGACACCAATCCTGACCTGTTTCCACCTCCCCGGTGCTGCTGTCTGTCTTTTGTCCTTGAGGAACACTTGCTGATATCTGAAGTTTTAGGCCTTTAGGGTTATGATACCTGTGATAATCACACAGCTAACACATGTGACCAGGATTTCCACACCGTAGCTTTCTTTCACTCCTAGTCCCTGTGTCGCCACGCAAAGGATTTCCTTTTTGATGTTAAAAGCTGCCTTGGGATAGGCCATGCAGAAAGGGGATTTGCTGCTATGCCTGTCCGGTCAGCATTCCTTATCATCTAGGAATGGAGTCCTCGTTTTGTCAGGAAGAGCTGACTCAGCGTATGTTACATGCAGAGCATGATGTGAACTCTGGGGATAAATGGAGATTTAAAGAAGTGGATAGATGGACCAGCCTCGTTGGAGACACTGGGCAAAGTGTCTCCAGGAAGACAGGAAGAGTTAAGTAATAAGAACTGTCATCATCGAGACGTCAGAAGGGCAGGCCTTAATTAATTGCCTTTTGAATGGTACAGACCACACTCCCTTTATTTTCTGCCTGCCTGCCTGCCTTTGCTCAAGTTGTCCCTGCATATTTTACACATCTTCTCTGGCATCAATTCTACCCATCCTTCGGGGCCTCCTGAGATTGTCTCCGAGGCCAGGCACAGAAACGTTCAGCCTGCTACATGTTGGCATTGCTTTCTCCGAGGCGCCCTCCAACTTTTGTGAGAGAACGTGAGTCCCTTCCAGCTCCATCACACCCCAGATCCACCCTGAGAGCAGTAGTCCCCATGCTGCAGCCAGTTAGGATTCGTTGTCTCCAAGCCTGTCTCTTTCAGGAGACTCAGTGCTTTGCTGCCAGGGATGATATTCACGCCTCTCCCTCCCTCGCTCCATGCCTATCGTGTGGCATTGGACCCAAGAGGTGCCAGTAAGAGTAGGTTGACTGGACTGTATACCCTGAGGTCAGGGAAGGAGAGGGTCTGTGGGTTTGAGGGCCCCGAGGGAGTGCTCATGATCTCCAGAAAAAGTCAGACATCAGAAGTGAAATAGGCAGCGTGTGATCTCAGTCTCAGGACATGCCCAGGACGAGAATTGCCTTGAGCTGTCAACCAGACACCAGCCTCCTCAGGACCGACACCTCCCTCCTTGCCTTGGCCCTATGCCTTCCATTTCCAGGCCTTCTCCATCAGTCCACGGGGAGAGCAGGATTGCCCTGGGAGTCTGTCTGCGACGCCCGACTGTGTGATTATAGCACTGCTATCCTGCACAGATGGGCTCAGACAAGGCAAACATAGAGAGGCCAAGAGGGAGCGTCTGTAATTAGAGCTCAGACCTCAAGTGGGCGTGAAGGGGGCAGTCACATTCGATCTTCGTGGTAGCTTTTGACATTTAGAAATATTCCTAAATGTCACATTTGAGTTCTAGAGAGGGAGAGACTGAGATGTATATCCGAAGTTCCCTTGGGCACCGTCCACTTGTTATTGGATGTGGTCACTGTGACATGACATCCCCTGCCCCGATCCAGCTCTAGGGAGCTGACCTATCTGCTGGTATCTAGGGATGTCCAGATAGGATGGACCTAAGCATCACCCACACTCTTCCACAGGCTTAAGGAATGCCAGAGCATAGATGGGACCCAATGCATTATAAAAATTCCTGTATTCACAGGACTGGCTGTGCCCAGATTTGCTGAATCCCTTTAACATACAGTGTCAATGGGGGGCACTGGGGAGAGGGGGGAAGGGCCAGCCTCTGGGGAAAGAGGGTAGAAAGAGCTTGTAGAGTCAAGCCAGTCCTAGGTTTGAATCCACCACTTACGGGGTAGCCTCGGGCTAATCCCTTCACTTCTCTGAGCCTCAGTTTCCCCGTTTGTGAAATGAAAGTGACAGTTGTACAACCTCCCAGTGCTGTGACACAGATCAGACAGCATGTATGTCACACACCTGACACACCGGAGGCTCAGCAGTGGCTGAGGAGGGAGAACAGCTCAGCACAAAGATATGTTCTCCCGGTGACCCAACGCAAGAAGGGTCTTGACAGCCGCAGCTTCAAGCATATTTTTTTTCCATTTGGAATTCTTCTGCCTGATTTGCATGGGCAGTTAAGAGAATGGAGACATTAAAAGGTTTTTGTAATATCTGGTTCGATGACTTCCTTTCTGGGGTGATGCCTAACGTGTATCAGATGGCTGCTTTTTGCCTAATTTCAGCCATTAGATTAGGGAGGGATGAGGTAGTTTGTCCTCAGGGAGAAAAAAGAAATCAATGTGAGTAAGCATGATTAGTAACAGCATCCATGAGTAATGCGGCAGGAGGACGAGAACTTGACCAAGGCAGTGAGCTGTGGAGCCGTGACCTAACGGACAGCTTTCCCTGCCTCCAGGCTCGGCACTGCAGCTGCTCCCACATCCACACACAGGTCACGGTCTGCCACCTGGAAGTGGGTGTTTTATCATTTCTTAATATCCACCCATCACTCCAGGACACTTTCTCATGAGGGAGAAATGGCCACTTCTGGTAGCAACGGAGCATTCTTTTTTCATTAGAGGGGATGTTTGTGATCATTTGCCTAAACGCTGGTGATGTCAAAGCATATGCACCTACCACGTGGCCGACATTGGACTGGGCTCAAGGGACGCGGAGGTGGGGAAGTCACCTCAAAGGGGGGTGACATGTGCATGCCTACACGCTAGTGTCCTGGGTGTGCAAGTGCAGGTCCCTTGTGATTTCAGGTGCATGGAGCCAAGGGAGGGCGTGGCCAGGTCTGTCTGAAGAGTAATGGAAGGGCTCTGATGTGGTGTTGCAGTCTCTGAGTTGACCTTCAGCCTCGTGACTGGGGAGGGGACTAGGAAAGGCGCTCTAGGCTGAGAAAGCAATGCAGTGGGTCAGACAGAACTCCCAGACATAAGGACAGAAACTCAACTCCAACTGGATTTTTCAAGGAAAGAAAACGTAGTGGGTGATATAACTGAAAAGTCCAGGGGATTATTCTTGATCAATGCAGCTAGATCCCAGGGATTCCAATAACGTCTCCAGGAATCTGTTTCCATCTCTTGACTTTGTTTCTCTTTGCTTTGGCCTCCTCCTTGGGCAGACATCCCCATCTGATGAAAGAAACCCGTCCAGGCTTATATGCTACTAGCTTTGTAAACCAGGTAAAAGAGTGCCTCTCCCCACCCCCTTCCCCAGCGGCTCCAGCAGAATCCTGGGATTGACTCTGACTGGTCTGACCAGGGTCACGTGGCCCTGCCTGAATTAGACACCCTGGCCAGAGGTATGGGGGTACTCCCATTGGCCACCCTGAAGCCAATTCCATCCAAATTCATAGGCTGAGAGTAGGGATCCCCAAAACAAAGAGAGAATTGCTATTATTAGAAGAAATGCCAGGCAAGCGAGGGGAAAAAAATGCCAGGCAAGCGAGGGGAAAAAAAGGGAAAAAAAAAATGTACACGGGTACATTAAAGAGGCGAAGACATATGGTGGAAGGAAATAGGCTTGAGAAAGAGGAATCGTCCATGTCTTCCAGAAATGGAGGCTGAGTGGACAGCACTCGCCTCATTTTCTCTCCCATCCATTAGGGTCTTTGTGGTACAGTTACCAGTAGAGCTAGTCTCTGACTGCACCTCATACTCAATCCCAACTGTGGTTCCTGGGCATTATAGAGCATGTAAATATAGGGGTGCTCTGGGTAATTACCATTATTATAAAAAACCCAGGTGAAAAATGTGCTTAGCATCCTGCAGTAAGGCTTCCCTGGCCAACCTTCAGGGCTTCCGCTCAGGAAGCATGAGAGTTACCATGCAATGTGCTGGGTACTTTGCGTGACCTGCCCGGGTGGCAGAGTGGAGGGATTAAGGACACAGACTCTGCCAGACCACCTACGTTTGCATCCTGTCTCCAGGATGCAAGTCTGTCCTTGGGCAAGTTCCACAATGTCTTTTTCATACCTCAGTTTCACCATCTGTGAAACAGGAATAATAATAGTAACTACCTCGTGGGGTTATTATGAAGACTGAGTTAATACGTGTAAAGCACTTAGATTAGTGCCTGGCACATAGTATGTACTATGTACGTGTTAGCTACAGTATGTTCCTTACTGTTATTATTATTATTATTCAACTTTACAGCAGTCCTATAAGATGTCTAATTGTCCTTTCACAGTTGGGAAGGTTGAACCTTAGATAGTTAAGGCTCCATATTTTCCCACCATTTGGTGCCCTTCTGTAGTATCAAGCATCCATCCACCATCCATCCATCCATTCACTCATTCATTCAGTAAACACAGGGTCTGCTTCACGTCAGCAGTGGGCCAGTTGCTAGGGATCCACTGACTGAATTCTCTTGGTCCTATCAGAAATTCTGATCACCAGCTTTACAGGTGTTTGATTTAAAAAAATGGGAAAACGATGAATGATTCATTAATGAATATAGCTTGTGTGAGAAAAAATATAGCTTGTGAGAAAACATATTCTAAAATATAGGGTCGTTGAGGGGTTTACCGATAGGATTCTAGGAGTGAAGAGTTTGACAATAACAAATATTTGCTGAGCAAATGAATCAGGCTCAACACTCTCCATTTCATCCACTTCCACAGAAAGGAAATGAGGTCCAGAGAGGTGGGGGGGGGGGGGTGACTGGACCACGTGCCAGCGAGATCGTGGCAGGGCTGGAACTAGGACCCAGGCCTGCCAACCACCCTGCCACCTTAAGATAATGGGCAGGGCACGAATCAAACTCACCTGGGTGCCTGGGTGGGACCTTCCCTCCCCTGTGTTATTCAGGAGAATTTGATTTTCACTTCGATTTCATCAAGGTAGTCCAGAAATCTGGCGAGTCACAGTAACTAACACAGAGCTAGCCCTTTGCAATGTCCAACAGATGTTGGCTGGAAGTTGTGATTAAATACCTCTAAGTATCTTGAAGTATTATTCTGATTTCTGAGTTGCCCCTAAGAATCCCACAATATGAGAGGTCCAAAGGAGAAAGAAAGAGGAACAAACTGGCCTTGGGAATCTGCTGTCTGCTGTGTGTGAGTTTGGTGGGTACTGTGGAAGGAGGGGGCAGGGCAGAAAACTAGAGTTTACAGGTCTAGATTTGAACCCTGGCTCTGCCATTGTGATCGTGGACTCCCAAGGGCTCCCCCTCTTACTACTTGTGTTATTCTGGACGAGTGTCCTAACTTGTCAGAGCCTCAGTTATCTCAGAGCTGGGAAGGGGATACTAATAAATACTTTACACGGCTGCTTTTCGGATAAAATAGAATCATGCATAAAAAGAACTTAGCACAGTCCCTGGCACAGAATAATCTCTCGGTAAACAATGGACATTGGGATTGTAGGCCTGGTCAATAAACATCTATATTAGACGTAGACTAAAGTGGTACGTGTTCTAGGCATTGAGAATACAAAGCCCACTGTCTAGTAGGAAATTCACTATTCTCTCATTCAGTTTTCACTCTGTGAGTAGGTATAACTTCTCTGTTTTATAGATGTTGTCAGAGAGGTTCAGTAACTTGTTTAGGTCACACAGCTAGTGAGTGGCAGAGCCAGGATTCAAACCCATGTCAGCTGGACTCTGAAGTACTTTTCCTCTCCGGGACACTAAGGCAGTTCGGCATTTCTATTTTATTTTTTCCAGAAAAACAAAAGAAGCAACCAGGCAAAAGTTTACGTCTTCCATTTCCTTATTTAAAAAAAAAGACGAAGAAAAGGTAGTATGACATTAGGGCGTGGGTAGAATTGCTGGGGGATGTGCCTCCAAATCCAGATTTGCTTCAGATTCATCCAGATGCCAGGCCTGGAGATCTCCACCCCTTCAGCAGTGTCCTTGAGCCTCTGCATTTGCATCCAGTATCGTCAAGGGATGTGTTCTTTAGGAGGCCCTGGGCTGTATAAATTAGGCAGACCAGTGATCGCCTTGGTTATGAATATAACTGTTGGATTAAGGTTCTATGCTGGGTGCATTATTTGTTTCTGCAAACCGGAGCTGGGCTGATTGGATTTCTCTTTCTTTTTTAACATAAGAAGATTCTGAAATTGGAAAAATAAAATATTCCACAGCCGAGAGAGAAGAATTAGCTTGGGGAATAAGCCCAGGTGGTGCCCACAGACTCTACGCTTTTTGCATTGAAATAAAGTTAGCACTTTCCTCGCCCTTGCCGTAGGAACTTGCTCCAGAAGCTGTACGCGAGGCAAACAAAGGGGCGGGTGCTGGGGGTCAGGCATCCCGAGAGGGCAATGACAAGGAGCACAGTGCTTCAGAAGGCATTCTCAAGTATGAGTAATAGAAATAATACCATTTACAGAGCACCTGCTGTGCTGGGTGGATGGCAGGGTGAAATGTGGAAGTATACCACGGTCACCAGGAAGGAGCATGGGGGATAAAGTCAGACTTGAACTCTGGTCTTGGTGTTGAGGAGCCATGGAGCATGAGCAAATTCTCTGAGCTTCAGTTTCCTCGTCTGTAAAATAGAGACGGTAATAGCTAGCATTTAGTGACTACCTGCTACGGGCCGGGCGTGCCTTAGCACTTAACATCAGTCCTCCCAGCCACCCCATGAGAGTTACCTGCATATTTGAAGTCTGGAAGGTGGAGCACAAGAAGAACCAGGTATCTTGTGCAAGGCCACGTAGGTAGGAAGTGGCAGGGCCAGGATTCAAACCCAGGCTGTCTGGCTCTAGAGCCCGCATGCCAAACATACTGCATTGGGCTCCTCTGACACTTCAGAAGACTCTTGGGAAGAGAAAACAGGGAAAGTATGTTAAACGTGCTTAGCTCAGTATCTAGTAGCCCTGTAGGCCTTCACTACTTTGAGGCCGTCACTAGTACTATTATTTTTTGGTATTATTTTTGAAAAAAAAATTGTAACTTTTTAATGTTTATTCATTTTGAGAGAGAGAGAGAGAGTGCATGAGCAGGGGAGGGGCAGCGAGAGAGGGAGACAGACTCTGAAGCGTCCCAGGCTCCAAACTGTCAGCACAGAGCCTGACACAGGGCTTGAATTCGTGAAATGCTGAGACCATGACCTGAGCTGAAGTCAGACGTCCAACCAACTGAGCCACCAGGCGCTCCTGGTACTATTATTACATTTCGGTGGCCTGGGGATCGGGCCTGGACACTGTGCAGAGGACTTCAGGGGGACAAATTCCTTTTATCTGTTTCTATTATGTCTTGGTTTATGGACATTGATGGATGAAATACCTGCCTAAGATCTCCTGAGCTTGTATCAAAGGAAAATCCACATGGGATCATGTCATAAATGATGAAAAGCATCTCTGCGATCTGTATAATTAGTTGGATGACTTTCTGCCTTTTCCCCTAGGTGGGGCCTCTTATGGCCTGAGGGAAAAGGTAAAGATCGCTTGGGCAGGGGCCACCTGCATCCTGTGACTTGCCGGGGTTGGTTGAGGTACAACGCATTTGCATGTAGTTTCTAGAGACTGCGGAAGGCACTGGGCTTGGAGGCTCTGTTTAGGGGCAGGCCACCTGGGCAAGGCACAAAACCTTGAAGAGCCTCAGTTTCCTCATGTATAAAAAGGCTGGTAACACCTGCCTCTTAGGGTTGTTGCTACGGTGTGTTATCAAACATTAAAACATTTTTGTGGTCCCCAAAACACCTCGTCCATACAGCTATTGATATGATTGTTGTCTAGTCATAACAAAAATACATTAGATGTGTCTGCAGTTAATCAATCTCCTGATACATACAACTTAAGTACTCCAGAATTTATTCTTTCTTGTCCTTCTGCCTCTAGGGGGCATCAAGAGCAGAAGAGCAGAGACCCGTGCTCGGATCCTGGCTTTTATCCTTTCCCTAGAGGGCAGGTTTCTTGTTTTGTTTGTTGTTTTGTTTTGGACTCAAGATGTCACGTTTAATAAAGTTGCCCAAATGCTAGGGCCCGAGATACCCCATTAACCCATTGCTGAAAAAAATTTGAGAGAGTTCATAGACCAAGGCATAAGCAGATTTATGAGACTCAGAGGTTTGGTTTGTTTTGTTTTGTTTTTTGGTCTGTAAATTGCAAAATTAAGTCTTTTTGCCTATAAAATGTGGAAATTAACAGCCACCTTCCAATATTACTCTGGAGATAAAATAAGGAGTCTGCTCATTGTCACGTATTGATAAATATTTCTCTTCCCCCCGCAACCTCTTGGGGCCCAGATATACAAAGATAGGGGCTTAATTAGTTCATTCAACACGTAGGGACAGATGAACTTAACAGCCTTTACAGGGAAGACAGCTGAAGGTATAGGAGCGACCAAGCAGAGATAAGATCTCTGTTCTTGAAGACTCTATAGCCTAAGGGGAATGTAATTAGACGTAATTCTATGAGAGTAAATTACTAGTTAACCTCAACTGAGTCTACTTGCCAATCATTCTGCTAAAGACTATGGGCACCATGTCCTTAAATCCCTGAAACGACACTAATCAGTACATGGTGCTCTGTTCCCCATTTCCAGATGAAGAAATCAAGGCTTTCTGGAAACCACAGAGCTACTAAGTGGTTGAGCCTGATTTCAAACTCAGTTCCATGTGACTTAGCACTTGGCTTCTTGGCCACCGTGTTGTTTGAATGGGATTCATGGCATGAAATTGAGATCCAAAAGAGATCGGTAGTGTGGGCCAGTGTGTAAGTGGGGTGTGGGGGGGGGTGGGATTGAACCCAAAGCATCTTGAGCCTGAGCCTTGGCACTTGACCATGCCATAATGCTCTGTGAATTCTAGCAGCCTCTTGCTTCCATCTAGCATATCCTGTATTTCTTACAAGAGAAAATAGTTTCTTCAAAATTACTGATGGATGTAAAAGTTCAGGGAGGCACATGAACAGGTGTTAATGAGAATTCACCTGTCCATTTGGTGGTATTCTGCCCCTGCAAGGCCATGCAGTGGGAGCGGGGCTAGAATTAGGAAAACCACCTGCCCCTGACCTTCGGTGCTGGACATCAGTTTCAACAAAGTGAGCCATTCCCTGTGGGAGCCTTGAGCTTCATTGTCGTGATTTCCTTTTCATGGCATCTTCGACTGTTGATTAAAATATTAAGTTTTTATCCACCTCAGTGACACATCCACCTCTGTCTTTCCTGTACAGTTTGAAGAACATCAGGTCAAGTTTTAAAGAGATCAGAGTGCCCAAATCGTACCATGCCCCTTGAGAATCAGTGGCAGCACCTAGGTGAAAGATCCTGCCATGTACCCTGAGAGAGGAGTCATCTGCTCCTAGCCTCACAGCCCCTGACATGTTAAGATAAGACCCCTGCCAGAGCTTAGAACATAGCAGGAGAGGCAGACATGCAAACAAAATATGATAACTCAGAGTGAGCTCTGAGGGCTATAAGAGCCCAGAAGAGGTGCCTTGAGCCCACACCGGGGGTGAAGGTGGTGGTCAGAGAAGGCTTCCTGGAGAAAGTAACTCTGCATCTGAGTTAACCAGGTGAAGAAGGAACCAAGAAAGCCATCCGTGCCTAAGAAAACAGCATGTGCAAAGCCATGCATAGGAGGCAAGTAGGGGAGCAGTTGCATGAGTGGTTTATAATTAGCCCGTTAACCTTAGTACCTTTTTAAAGAGGGGAGTGGAAAGCTGTGGGAGCTGCCCTGGAGTGGCAGGTTCTGGCCAGATGGTGAGGGGATCTTGTCCTGTGGGTAGTGGGGAGCCACTGAAGCTTTATCATGAGGGACTGACAAGATTGTTTCTTTGAGGAAGCTCACTCCTGCTAACGGATGGCAAATGCATTGAAGGTGGGAGAGCCTGTGGGGTGGGACATCATTGTTGGCGATGGTTCCGGGCTCGGTGTCCACTTACAGACCCTAGCTGGGGTAGTGACAGTGGGAATGGTGAGGGACCTGGTAAAATTTTACCATCCCTGGTAAAGAGGGAGGAGGCGGTGGTGATTCCCCGAGGTCCTGCTTTGGTGGACTAGGGGGGCAGCTCTGGCAGCAGCTGGTGGTGGTGAGAGTCAGGAGCTTAGGAGAGCTGGGTAGGATTGGGGGCTCAGAAGCAGGGAGGCATTAGATTTAGCTCTGTATGTATTTTGGTTTGAGCCGCAGAGGTTTGACGTGCAGGGAAGAGGTTGAGATTCTTTAAGCTACTGCTTTAACCCGGGGCGCCTGGGTGGCTCAGTCGGTTGAGTGTCCGACTTTGGCTCGGGTCAGGATCTCATGGTTCGGGGGGTTCCAGCCCTGTGTTGGGCTCTGTGCTGACAGCTCAGAGCGTGGAGCCTGCTTCGCATCTGTGTCTCCCTCTCTCTCTGCCCCTCCCCTGCTCATGCTCTGTGTCTCTCTCTCAAAATAAATAATAACATTTTTAAAAATCTGCTGCTTTATTAACAGGGAGCTCACTCTTTGTGAAGGCGGCCCATTGCAGAGCTTGGCAGGAAGAGGGTTCCCTTAAGCTGACTGCTGGTGGCTCCAAGTAACTTCTGGCCTTTGTCCTGATTCTTTCTCCTAAAGCCCCATGGAGTACGTTTTCTCCTTCTCCCACCCTTTAGCTGTTTGGAGGCAGCAGTAGCATTCTACACATCCTCTTCGTTTCAGGAAGTCCCCTGAAAGGGGCACGGAAGCCACAAGGAATCAGACCATCAAGGCTGCAAGGAGCCTCAGGAGATCATCTATAAAAGACAGACAAATTGAGGCCCAGAGAGAGGAAGGGACTTGCTCAAAGTCACAGAGTGAGTTAATGGCAAACCTGGGAACAGTTCTTTAACCTAGGGCTCTCCATAACATCACGTAATTATTGTGTTTAATTTCCTAGCTGCGGATTGTGCGGCTTAAGTGACAAAACTTGGACAGCTTATCATAAGGCATCTGGTGTGTTTCCCCAGGGCTCTTAGACACACGCCCTTTCTTTAAGCCCTTTCCCCTAACCCGTCTCCTTTTCAGGCTACAGCATCGGTCCGTTGTCTACA
Source organism: Lynx canadensis (assembly GCF_007474595.2). NCBI lineage: Eukaryota > Metazoa > Chordata > Mammalia > Carnivora > Felidae > Lynx > Lynx canadensis. The sequence continues at coordinate 53,643,412 of NC_044312.2, forward strand.
CGCACAGGAACACAGTTCTAAACTCATCACCATTCAAGGAAGCCAGGGAAAACATTACCCTCCAGAGACCTCTGGGGAGGATCAGTCTCTGTAATACTGCGATGACCCACAATCCAGGCATCCTCCTCTGGACCCACGCCAGCTAATCAGTAGCGTGACCATCACCTCCTTCTTTCCTAGTGTTTTACCTCTAGGATTACAACCTACTGCGTCTCCATGAGCTTCTCATCTGCTCCAACACACACAGACTTCCTGTTGAACTGAATTCCACCCCCGCGTGCATCTACTCGCCTCCTATCTTACCTATAAAATATGGTTTCTTATTGATTTGAGGACTTGCCCTAACAGCTTGTGGTCAGACCATTTTTGAAAAGGGTAAGAAGGAGTGACGTAGAAGGACGGAAAACTTACCTGACGACCAGAAAGCTTTCCCAGGACAAGTTCTGCCCTGAGGTGGACACAGCTTTAAGTTGTGGAAAAGCCGTCCCACCAGAAAAAAAAAATCTCCCCTGTGGCTGCAGGGTGGCCTTTTCCAACCAGCCTGTTCCAATGCTATAGGCAGGGCCTTTCATCCCTCTCTGTGTGGCTGCTATCAAGCACAAGGCCTATGGAGAGTGACCGTTGCAAAGGAATGGAAAGCAGGGAAGCAAGAAGAGAGGGTGGGAGGAGAGAAAGCACTCTGTTTCTCTTTCTTCATCTCCCTGCCTTCTCTGGTGCCTAATCACACAGCACAGTCCAATATACAGCTTGCTGTGCACATTCTTTTGTAAGTAGCTGTTTCATTAACAAAGGCCCCAGGCTCATCTGCCAAGAATAATACAGTCTTGATTTTAGAAGAGACGGGACTCCCACCACTGCCTCCTCCTGTTTGTCAGTTGGGGAAACCGGAGTTCAGACAGGTGAAGTGCCTCGCCCGGTGTCACAGAGCAATTGGTGGCCGACAGGGACAAGGCACTAGAATGAAGTTTGGGGCCAGTGAAAGTTGGGAGATAGTTTTTCCCAGGTTCGATGGTGGCCCAGCCAAGCTGTTGATACACACTTAGAAAGATAGGTCCTGATGCTATGGTTTCGTGCACATCACCCCCGCTCACATTCTAGGAGAACTTTCATTGCTGGATGATGAAGTCCTCATTACATTTATGTCCATTTATGTAAATGTACATAAGATGTACATTTTAATGAAGCCTGGCGATTCTGGTTCACTCCTGTGACGACTCCGACATTTGCCTTAAAGGCCAGAAGTTAGGGTGAGCCCCCTAAGTATCCGCAATGCTGCCTTCCGCCTCCAGGCTCCCAGGTGGACCCCCAGCCGACCCCCGCCCTCACAGGGTGGGCTCTAGCCCTCTCCCTCTGCTCCTTTCACCATATCTCCGCTCTGCATGCCCAGGCCCCCCCACCATCCTTGCTGCCTTGAGGAGCCTGTGTCTCTCAGCCTGCGGGCCTTTGCTCATGCCAGGCCCCCTGGCTCGAATGCCCCGTCCCTCCACTTTATACACCTCCACCCTGTCTCTCCTTACATGCCCAGTTCTTGTTCTTTCTAGAAGCTTCCCCAGACCACTCTACCACCGAACTGCAGTGTCCGTGCCTGAGATGCTGCCCTGCAGAGGATGGGGGGAGGGCGTCACCACATCCCTCTCCTCCGGTCTCCCAGTGCCCTGTCATGCTAACACCTAGCCACACCTCTGTGGAAGCCATGGGGCAAGGGAGCCCAGGTGCTGCAGGCCTGTGTCGGAGAAGGGCAGAGAGTAGTCTCAGGTGGGAAGGGAGTGGAGCAGGCAGACAAAGAATAACGTCTTTGTAGTGGCTGTTTGCCCATGCTCGCTAGCGAGGACTACACTGAGTGCTGACTGCACTACACGCCCCTCAGGGTTCACTGGGTCGCCTGCCCTGCACGCGCCAGCTTTCCTGGCCCCTCCCACCAAATGCCAGCTGTGCTCCCCAGTCATCATCGCAACCCGAAAACACTCCTTTCCAGACACTGCCGGTGGAAAACCACTGCCACCCACGGTGAGGCTTGTGCTCCAGTCCTATTCTGTCTCCGCATCACCACATCTCAACACAAAGCACTTTATTTGTTTAAGTTTATTTATTTATTTTGAGAGAGAGACAGAGTGCAAGCAGGGTAGGGGCAGAGAGAGAGGGAGAGACAGAGAATCCCAAGCAGGCTCTGCACTGTCAGCGACAGAGCCCGATGCAGGGCTCGAACTCACGAGACGTGAGATCACGACCTTGAGCCGGAGTCAGACGCTTCACCGACTGAGCCACCCAGGCGCCCCTCAACACAAAGCGCTTTAATAGTCTGAGTGTCCACTCAAAGTTCTGCCCTGACCGCATGAATGAGGAGCATAAACGTCCCCCTGGTGACCTCAGGGTACCCTTTTCTACCCCTCATCAAGAAACTGGAAGGGGAGCCCGGGAAAGCTCCTGTCCTCTGTCTCCGCTTCCGTGGCCCCTCCCTGCCATGAGTCCATCTGGGGTTTCAGGGCCAAGTACCATTTCGAATCACTGCACATTGGCCATGACATAGAAGAGTAGCACAGCAGTGAAAGTGAACGGAAAGCATCCGTTCGTGGGAGGGGAAACGAACGAGCGAAGAACATGGCAAAAAATTCAGCCACTAGCCTTGTGCTCAAACCGGTGGTTCATCTGGAGCCTCAAGTCCGTGTTCCTTCTGGGCTAAGGTAATGATCATACTGGTGATCTCTGTCTCTAAACCTTACATAGGACCCTATAGCTTGCAAGGTGCTTTCATATGCCTTTGACAAGTGAAGAAACTAAAATGCAGGCCAAATAGATTGTCTGAGATTATACAGCTTGAAGGAGGCAGAGCTGAGCCTGGAAGTCAGGCCATCAGATCCCGGCTGCCGACTGTGGTGACAAAGAGCTTTCTGGCCTCCCTAAATTGGTCGTGCAGGCCAAGGTTCATTAGCTGAGCTCTCAGCACGGCTACATCACCGTCCCGAGTTAGTGGTGCTCGATGGCATTTTAATGGGAGCCAAATAACTCTTCCTGATGGCATTCGCAGGCAGCTGGAGTTTTTGTGTTTTATGGTAATTAATACCGTCATCTTTCACGTCTGACACATCTTTAGGACCGATGAACGAGTGCAGTGCACGCCAGGTCGTCGTTAATTCTGGAGCAAGGAGACACTCGGGGCTCCTGAGCAGGAGCGTGGGCACCGGGCCCGGCACCCTTTCGCAGAGCCACTGCTGGTCCTTAGCTCGCAGGGCCGTTGACACGTTCGAAATTCCTTGCCCAACGCCAAAGCCCTGGAAGTTCATGCCTTTTTTCTCGTGAGGGTGCTCTATGAAAGAATAATGACCCACTCAGCTGGAGCCTCTCTGGCAGGAGGCATCCGGCTGTCACCCAGGGCCTTGTCGTGGTTTCACCCCGCCTGGCTCATACGCCTCCAACCTGGCACTGGACACCTTCCTCAAAAACTAGGGAGCACGGCACTCCCTTGCTTAAAGCCCACTGGGGCCCCCTGTCACCCTCCCAGTGAAGGCCGAGTTCTTTCATGGGCACCGTTAGGCATCCGCCATCTGGCCTGCCTTCGGGGGTCTCCTCCCTGCCTGTGGCCGCTGCCCCTCCCAGCCTCACACTGCTTATCCAAGTGCTCCAGGGGGTGGGGGCCCTCACTGCCTCTCTCTCAGCCTCTGAACCCGTCACGTGTGCCCGTTAGACACAGGTCACACGTCATTTCTCCTGAAGCCTCCTCCCCCAGCCCCAAGCGTCCGTCTGGCAGCTGCCTCTGTGCTCCATGGAGCTCCAGCGGCAGTGTGGGCAAGGCTAACGAGAATCCTGGGAGCCGCCGCTTGAGAGGGGCTCACTGTGTGACAGGCATGACTGACGTAAGCTCTTTAACTGAGTCAACTCACTTCATATCGTACAGGAGAGTGTTTCACGGCATGGGCCCTGGAGCCAGCCTGCCCGGTTCAATGGTGGCTGCACCACTCAGTGGGTTTGTAATCTTAGGCAAACTGCTTACTCAGCTTTCTGTCCTTAGTTTCCTCCTCTACAAAATGGGGAAGTAATAATAGTACCTTCTTACAGGGGCATCGGAAGGATTAAATAAGTCAAACACAGGCCCAGTCGCGTAGCAAGTACTCAATAAATATTAACTGCTGCAGTTTCGTCACCATTGCCATTTTGTGTAGTATCTGAGTGTGAGCAGCTCAAAGTCAGGGACCATATTTGTTTCATCTCTGGATTTCGTGGATTCAGTCTGTGGTAGCCCTTCTTCCTTCTCTTCCTCTTCCTTTTATTACTGTTACTATTATAGACTCATTTTACAGATGAGGAGTTAGAGGCTCAGAGAAGTTAAGTGACTTGCCCTCAATCGTGCTTGTCAGAGACGGAGCCCAGGCGGAGCCCGCATCTGGAAGACGCCTGACCTCTGTTCTTACACGTTTCTTCAGCAAGCATGTAGACCACCAGCTTCTTTGCCAAGCTGGGGCTTATCTTCATCTTAAAACCCTCTGGTCTCTGCACAACAGAGGGCTCTTTAGTGTTGCTGATTGCCTTGAACCTGGAGTGCCCTCTGCTTAGGGCAAGGGGTAACCTTAGCGTGCACCTGAACCCAGGACAGAGCATCACCTTGATTCATTCTGACATGCTTACTGGTGCAGAAAGGGGCCCTTGGAAGTCATGGAGACCCCACTCATCTGACTTTGCTTTGAGGGTCAGGCTGCAGCCATTCTAATCACTTCTGGATTCTGCATGTTGAGCCACAGGTACCCTCCTTAGACCAGGGCTCCTGGAAGCCAGTGGGTGGTCCAGAATAGGCTCCAGCTGCAATAACAGGCGTACCACATTTCTATCAGATATGTTCATTGCCCTTTTTCTCTCAAGGTTTTTTTGCCTTGGAACCCCTGTTGATAATGCTGGACAGTGATTACCACGGGATGAGTCAGCACTTTTACAATTTATTCATTCAGCATGCCTTTATGGTAACTGTGGAATTAATAGTTACCATTTTTTTTTCATTACTGATTCCAGGCCTATGCCTAAGCACCTTACATACATTATCTCTTTTACTTCTCGTAACCACCCTGTAAGGTGGGTAGTACTCCAGTTAATGGTAAGAAAACTGAAGCTCCAGAGAAATCAAGTAACTTGATCCACGTCGCAGAGCTTATAAGTAGCAAAGCCAAAACTTGAACCCAGGGCTGTTTGACATCAAAGCGTAGTCTCTTCCTATTACCTACTATTTGGAAGAGCACTCTGAAGAAGCCTCATGATGTCTCAGTTCAGGGAGATGCTCCTGGAGGCGTCAATGTTCAGGATTTTTGTGGTATATAAAGTGGGAAGGAAAAAAAAAAAGCGTCTGAGGTGGTGGAGGGAACCAGCAACTGCAAATATATCCGAGAACTTGTAGGAAGCAAAATACTGCCTGGAAAACCAGGCTTGCAAAACTCAGATAAGCAAGTGGCCTTTACTAACAGAGGTGTGCAGTATAACAGTAAAATGACTCATATCTGGGCTTGATTCAGAGATATACTTGGAGGCTGTATCTGTGAAAAGAGGGTGTAAATTGAAATTTACAGCTCAGCTTTGCAAATGTACCAATGCTTACTCCCAGGTAGCAGGAGAGAAGCCATTGCTTGCGTGAGCAAGAAGTCCACCTAGCTAATTTGCTGTTCTCTCCCCCACATTCTGTAAATATTGACTGGGGCTATGGAGATGAGTGGCACGTGGTCCCTTCCCTGTGGGAGTAGCGGAAGCCCAAGTACTTGGCACTGGAGCAAGGGCCGTTGTTTTTCATCCTCCAGAAAGTGGTGACGTAGGAATGCGTGCACCCTTTCACAGACCAAGGACGAGGGAGGTAAAGTGAGTTACTGGAGGCCACCCAGCCAGTTTGTAGAAACCAGCAGGGAGTCAGGCCTCTCTTGGGCCATCTCTGTCTCATCCACCATTGCATTCCCAACACGCAGTGTACAGGACCTGGCACAGAATAGGCACCCAGTAAATGTTGAATGAACGAACTGGTTCTAAGTTTCTCTGTCTAGATGGGAATGTAGATGAGAGAGGGGGGAAGGGGAGAAAAGAAGGACCCTCTCTGCCTGCCATCTATCCTCCCTCCTGGCCTTAGGAGCAGAAAGGAGACTCCATTCAGACCAGAGGAGACAATGGCTCCTTAGGAAGGTCATGTCTCTTTTGGGGGTTGTGAGTGATCTTCCACTGATAAGTCCCAAAACACAGATCTTCTCCCTTGGAAACCTGGGAAAACTCAAAGTCCCCTTTCCTGGTGGTCTCAGAATGGAAGGGTTGAGGGAAGGAAACAAACAGCCCAGCTGATGCACCTGGAACTCTGGCTCCAGGTAAGTCAGTAAAGGGCCACATGGGCCCACGGTCTAGACAGCCCAGGGTGATCTGCTCTGATTTTTGGCACACAGATGTCCTCCACACTAGGTCTATGCTCTTGGATAGACTGCCCAAGCCACTCATGAGAGCCATTTTACTAAATAAGCCTATACTGAGCACCTGGTTGGTTGTAGGGCCTGTGGTCACCAGCACAGAGGGGACAGGGATTTTTATACCTACCAGGAGAGGCAAGATGGGGACATAAGTATCCCAGCTGTAAGGGAGAAGGAAAAGCTGCATGATCCAGGTTACCTGCTGTTAGCGTTCAATCAAGGAAAAAAGAACTTTGGGGAGGGCAGATCAAGGAAGACTTTCTGGAGGAGGTGGAAATTGAGCTGAGCTTCAAAAAACAGAGAGGATTTGGACCAGGATATTCCTTATCCTCATAGCAGAATTTCCTTCTAGAAGTTAGGTTTTTAGATATATGACTAGTGGTCTTATACATTAAAATCTCATTGTTTCAGGACTCTTGGCAGTGCTTCTAAAGCCTTATCAAGCCAGAGCTTGGCATCCTGACTTAGTCACAAAGCAGATGTCTGTAGGCATGCAGACCAGCCTGTTCTGACCCAGCCCTCATATGCTTGCTGTCTGAACTGAGGGGTTTTATTCTGCCTATGGCCATGGACTGAGACAGTCGGGGTGGTGTCTGTTATATGCAAAGGCACTGTGGTTTGGTAGACAGAATTCAGGCTTTGGATTAATAAGGACCCCTTTAGTGTGACGCCTGGATGGCCCAGTTGGTTGAGTGTCTGACTCTTGCTTTCAGCTTGGGGCATGATCCCAAGGTCGTGGGATCAAGCCCTGTGTTAGGCTCTGAGTGTGGAGCATGCTTGCGATTCTCTCGCTCTCTCCCTCTGCCCTCTGCCCCTCTTCTTCGATTGTGCTGTCTCTAAAATTAAAAGTGGCGGGGGGGGGGCACCTGGGTGGCTCAGTGGGGTGAGCATCCAACTTCAGCTCAGGTCATGAGCTCATAGTTCGTGAGTTCAAGCCCCACATCAGGCTCACTGCTGTCAGTGCAGAACCCACTTGGGATCTTCTGTCCCCTCTCTCTCTGCCCCTTGCTTGCTCACACTCTCTCTCAAAAATAAATAAATCTTTAAAATTTTAAAAAAAAAGTAAAACAAAATAAAATAAAGGACCCCTTAGTTTTGCAAACCTCAGCTTCCTTTTCCTTAAAATGGGAATGACAATAATACTGCCCTCTAGGGGTTGTTGTGGGCATTAGAAAAGTTAAGGCTGTAAAAGTACACAGTTAAGTGCTAGTGGCAGCAACTATCAATATCCGTTAGGTAAAAATGCCACAAGGAGGTTGACTCCTGCTGGGAGGCCTGGAGCAAGGGCTAGGTCACCCTTCTCTGCTGGCCTCCTGATAAGCCTCAGACATAGTGGTCCAATCCCTCTCACTACTTCGGAGCCATGAGGACTGCAGCCAGCAGCCTGAAAGGCCAAGGGAAGGGGGGACACTCGGCCAACCCAGGCGGGTGCTTCTGCTGCTGGCTTCTGTCTCAGGCTCCAAACGTCTCCATTAAAGTGATGCCTGAGGACAGCTGAACAAAGCAAATGACCCTGCTATTCTCACCTTCTCCCTGGTGCAAGGCTGTCTGCTTTCTGCCTGTTTTGCTTCCCATGCTTAATGCCTCCCATTAAGGGGGATTCCTGCTAGCACCGCATGGCACATCTTCAGAGGGTACGAGTCACATTCCTGGGGACTGTCCTCATCAGAAATGAGGTTTTAGCCACTAGACTGCCGCAGCAGACCTCTTGGCCTCTGGGGGAAAAGTGTGGTAGGAGTCAAGGGTAGAGGGAGGAAGATGATGAGGTAGGGTTGGATTCTGCAGGGTGGGTGGGTCACACTCTGAAGGGCTTGCCAGACCCTGTGTGGGCTTTATCTTGAAATCTATTTTTCATCCATAAATCTGGTGATAATAATACTTATTGTTCTGAGTAGTTGAAAGGAATAAATAAAAGATGTATCTTAATTCCCTTGTCTGTAAAGTGAGGATAAAAATAGTACCTGCTCTTTAGTGGGTCATGAGGATCAGCTGAATTTAAACATGGAGAGGGCTCAGAATAGTGCCTGGCACACAGTAAGTGCTCAGTAACTGTTAATGATGGTTTTTAATAACCCCCAGGTGGCTTTTAATTCAGCTCATTCCCTTTGCTCAAAATTCATCCCCCCCCAGGCTATCACTGACCACTTAGCCTAAAATTTCACCACAGCCCTCACATACCCAGGCCACAGGCCCTTTCCTGGCTTTCTGTGTTCTCAGATTTATCACCACCTTAGTAAACTACTGTTTTCCTTACCTTGTTTGTTTCATTTTCTGTGTACCATTGTATACTGTCTCAACTTCTAGCATCCATTGGAATCAACTGGAGACTTGGTGAAATCAGATTGCTGGGGCCCACCCAAGGGTTCATGATTCAATAAGCCTGGGCCAGGGATCCAGAATTTTCTCTTCTAACAAATTCCCAGGTGATATCGAAGGGGCTGGTCCTGCACCACACTTGTAAAACACCACCCACTAAGTATTAAAGAAACCATGTGAAGTGGGTGACGTCAGAGGCTACTTTTTTTTTCTAATCTTGTTTATTGTCTCTTTTCGAATTTAAGCTCCAAGGGGACAGGGATTTTGTCTGTTTTGTTGGTTGATGTGTCCCTAGCACCGAAAATAGTAGGTACTCAGTAAGTACCGTCTCCCCACTGTATGGACACGCCGCGCCCGTCGCCGCCCGGCCACTCCCGCGTGGGCCTCGGGACCAGGCCCGGCCGTGGCGGTGGCCCGGCGCCCCGCTGACCGCGCGTGTTTGTGCCCTAGATCACCCGGGCGGCCTGCAGAACCACCCGCGGCTCCGGACGCCGCCGCCGCCGCTCTCGCACGCGCACACACGCCCAACCAGCACACACGCGGCCTCCATCAACTCCCTGAACCGGGGCAACTTCACTCCGAGGAGCAACCCCAGCCCGGCCCCCACGGACCACTCGCTCTCCGGAGAGCCCCCCGCCGGCGGCGCCCAGGAGCCGGCCCACGCCCAGGACAACTGGCTGCTCAACAGCAACATCCCCCTGGAGACCAGGTGCGGGGGAGGGGCGGGGCCGAGCCGCGGGGTGGGCGGAGGGGCCCTTCCGTGTGCCCCGACGGCCGTGGTCCGGGAGGCTGGGGTCGGGCAGCAGCTCCGAGAGGCGGCTCTCTGGCCGCCCTCGAGAAGGGGAGCCAGGCGGCGGGATGGGCGTGGGGCAGGAAGAGCGGGCTCTTGCGAATCGAGCAGCCGCAGGGTCCAGGGCTGGCCTGCCGCTGACAAAGGTATGAGCCCCTGCGTGCCCTTTTTCCTTGTCTACGCGGTGGGGGTGATGCTCGCTGGAGGAGTCTGTTGTAAAAGGAGAGGAGAGCTGAGTGTGTCACGGGGGGGGGGGGGGGGGCAGAGGGTAGGCTCCTGATCAGTGTTTAATTGGGATCCACATCTCCGCCTTTCCCTACTGTGATTTGGTCACCTTGTGCCTGGCCTGGGACCTGCCTGGCCTGTGGTGGGTGCTCAGGGAAGGCTCCCTGTCCTTTCTCCTCTCCTTCCCTCCCACAGACTTCTCACCGTTCGCCAAGCCCTATAATCCCTAACATTGAGACACCATCAACTTTTGGTTACAAGACCTTTCATACTTGAAATGTGATGTAATCCTCACAACTTTACCAAGGGCTTGTTGTGATTTGTGATCCCATTTGGGAGTTTTGGAAGCTGAGAATCAGACTCGGTGACTAGTTCAGGTCACATAGACGGTGGATGTGTGTCTAAGATGTGAACCCACGATGCCTGACTCAGTGTGCAATGCTATTTCCCTACACCACAGCCACCTTCTCCTGGTCTCCCCTGGCCTGGACCTCTCCACCTCTGCATTCTTCCAGTCTTGCAGAATGCTCCCTTCCCTCCAGGGACTTCAGTCAGCATCAGTTCTGTAGCTGCCCTCCTTCCCTCTGGTTAGTCACTATTTTACCAAAATGAAAATGAGCGGTTTTTTTTGTTTTTGTTTTGTTTTTTTTTTTTTTTTTTTTTTTTTTTTAAGATACAGGCATACAAACTCACTGGAGAAAATGCAGAAAGCTATAAAGACAAAAATTAGATTTACCCATAATCCGGAAGAAAAGCAAAATAAGGTTAAAAACAGAGAGACAAACTATTAAGAGACTCTTAAATACAGAGGATAAACTGAGGGTGGCTGGTGGGGTTGAGTGAGGGGATGGGCTAAATGGGTGATGGGCATTAAGGAGGGCACTTGTTGGGATGAACACTGGGTGTTGTATGTAAGTGATGAATCGCTGGATTCTACTCCTGAAATCTTTACCACCGTATATGTTAACTAAATTGAATTTAAATAAAAAATAATTAAAAAAAGATTTACCCATAATTCTTACCCCTCTGTTGACTTTGGGGGACATAGCCTTTCCCTACTTTCTCTAAAGATGAAGTGTCCTAGTCTAGCACAATTAGAACCTCTTCATCTTCTACCCTAAGTAGTGGGGAAACATAGATTTTATTTTCTCAAACTCCTGTTCTTTATCTGTGAAGAGGACAGAAGTCATCCCACACCTAAAGAGGTGAAATTAGTTTACACATGGAACATGTACCCATCTGACTCTATCTGGCATTATGACATCTGCACGTTGAGCTTGTGGGATCCAGTGAAAGAAAATCAACATCCTTTTGTGCCCTTTTACTCCTGTAGAATCGCTTTTCCAAAAGCAAATCTCTTAGAGATACAGGCCAGCTCGGCCCACCCCCAGTCTCTTAATTAATATTGTTTTTGTTGACCTCCTCTAAAATCATGTGTGAGTTTTCCTGACATGCCTCCTTGGCTCTCATCAGTGACAGAGCTGGATGATCATATGCCACCCACCCAGGGTAGCTTAATCAGATCCCCATTAGTTCCCGTGGGCTTATTGAATGATTGCACATGGCTGAAAGAAGTCAGCAAATAATCGATGGTTCTGATTCTCTGCATGGAACACAGTAGCCACTCCCTCTGGTTGGATGTTCATTTTTATCCCTTAGTATCAAAGTAGGTGGTTCTCTGGGTTTTTCAGGGGAAAGGAAGATAGAGGACCAGCAGCAGGGCATTTTCCTGGTAGAGTGGTCCCAGCTGACCTCTCTTGCCTCATCAGCCAGCCGACACCTGCCTTTCTGACCCTCTGTCCTCCCACGTCCATTGTACAAACCACACGGAACTTGGTTTTCTTTGTCCTTCCTTCTACTTTATCACACTTCGGAAATAAAAGAAAATCACTTCTATCTACCACCAAACGTAACCATCGTTAACATGCCAGCATATATATATTCATATATACTATTTTATGTAAATCTATACAGATATATGTATATAACATCTGATATATGTATGAGTGTGTGTGTGTGTGTGTGTTTATCAGTCTTCCCCAAGATGCCCACCCCTTTCATGCCTCTGTGCCTTTGCACATGCTCTCGTACAGTTGTCCGCCAGAGCTGCCCTCCTTCTTACTTCTTGGTCTTGCAAAGTCCTACTTACTCTTAAAGACCCAGATGAAATGTTTGAGGTAGGTCTCCTCTGTTACCCCAGAGTTTTGTGCATCTAAAGATGGTCTAAAACCGGGAGACGTGCCTAATACAGCCGGTAACACATTCAGAATTCTGGGCCTTAATACTGACCTTTCCTGGTTGATGACACAAAACCAACAAGGTTGAAGAGGGGTTGGTGCCCCATCTGGCAGATAGAACTGCAGATAATTTTGACCAGCGTGGTAAGATAGGAATAGCACAGAATTTACAGTCAGAGGACTTGGATTCCTGTCTTGGCTTTAACAGTTACTGTCCCAGCAAGTTCATGAACATCCCTGACCCTCGATTTGCCTGTGTAAATTGGGCTAAGAACTCAGGCCTCTCCGATTGGAAGGAAGTGAATCACATAAGAAACATAAAGCATGGTGCCTGGCATTAAAAGACACACTATAAAAATGATTTCCCACGTTTTTTCATATACATCATCTTCCCATATCAACCCTGTAAAGAAAAAAGTCTTAAAAAAATATTTATTGAACTCCTGCTCACCCGAAGAGTTGAGAGGAAATAGGAGATTGCACCTTTTCTCCACTTTGGAGAAGGAAGTTTGGCCCCAGTGCTCTGAGTACATAAGTGATGGGCCTTTCACTGAAGCTAGTTGTTCATAGCACAGGTTTTAGGGCCAGGCAGATCCTGTGCCCACATCCCCACCCTGTCGCTCACTTGCTGTGGTCCTAGACCTTAAATTTCTTCAATTCTAAAAGGGAGAAAATCTTAGTAACTTCCTGTTCTGATTCTCTATTGCTGCATAACAAATGACTGTCAAACTCTACCAGTTGATTACACTTCACAGTGTGAGTCGGGAGTTCAGGAAGAGCTGGGTCTTCCTGACCTAGGGTCGGTCAGTGGTATTAGCTGTTAGCTGGGCAATCTGAAGGAGCCAAGTGGCTTGACTCGCATGCCTGAGTCTTGGAGAAGAAGGCTGGGTAGCTGGGCTCAGCGGACCCTCACCCTCTAACCTGGTCTCAGGGCTTCTCCTCCCAGTCTTCCCAGCAGGGAGTGGACTTCATACTCGGTGGCTCAGAGCTCCATGGCACTGAGACAGAAGTCGCCGATCCTTCTAAAGGCTTGGTCTGCAATGGCATAGTGTCCCTCCTGCCATTGTTCTGTTGGTCAGAGCAGTCCTAGGCCAGCCAGCTTCAAGGAGAGGGACTTCCCAAGGGGAGAGTGCCAAAGGATTTTCGGCCACTTCTAACCCCCTGTAGTGCCTCCTGAGGCTGTGATAGCAATTACATATGATCAGGTCTGAAAATGTCTTGGCACGCAGTAAGTGCTCAACTGCTTACCATGTAGTGCTTGTTACTCAGGAAATAGTCACCGAATGCCTACTGTGTGCCCAGTGGGCAATATGTCTAAGAGAACAGACTCTTGCACTAGGGCAACTGCTGTGATGGAGGCACATGCCAGGCATCTGTGTTTTAATTGCCTCCAGATTTTCAGCGGGCAGCACAGGGCTTGCCACATCATGGCTACTGGAAAAATATTAACACACAGGTTAAATGAATGAACAATGGAACAGTGAATGAAATGTTATACCTAACTTGAGTGGGGAAAAGGAAGGCTTCCCAGGGAACCTGGTGCTGTGGGGCTGACTGTCGAAGAGAAGGCAGGATTCCCCAGGTGGAGCCAAGAAGAAGGGGGTGTGAGGGAGGCACACCTGAGCAGAGGCCCGAAAGCCCAAGGGAGCAGGGCCTAGTTGAGGCGGTTGTAGCCAACAGCCTTTAACCAAGCGACACCCGAATGGAGAGCCCCATGATGCCAGAGGAACAGTCACAGGCCCTTCTGTAATTGTCGCACTGAGTCTATGTTGAGAGTCAAAAGTAAATAGCTGAGAAAACAGCATAACAGCTGGCAGAATAAGCAGGAGGGGGTTAGATTTCATGCTGGAGACCAAGGCAGGAGGGCAAGTGAGAGGGAGGACTCGGTTAACCCACTGCCTCTAGCACCCTCCGAGGGTTAACGGAGTCCCCAAGGGAGACCAGGCCTCCCTGTGATTCCCAGAGCTGGGGGTCACATGTTGCTTTGAGGTCTGCTGGTGCATCTGTGGTCCATTCTGGTGGGATCCATGTGTTCAGGGTCCACTGTACCCTGGTCCACTTCGTTCACGCTCTGTAGCATCAAATGCTTAATTGATTTCATAGGGATTGTCTGATTAATAGCCTGTCAGGCTCCTGTCAGATGAAGGGGAAGCCAGAGCACGAGGCTGCCAGACCCCTGCTCTAGCTCATCTGATCCCAGGCCTGGTTTGGGAGCCTGAGGCCCGTTGTGTGGTCATGCTCAATTAGGGGAATAGCCCCGTCTACCCCTCAGGGATGGGAGGACATCCTGGTGGTCTCCAACCCAGGCTTGGTATAGTTCCCAGAATAGCGCACAGCACCTTCTAGTGGGCCAGGCCAACTCCTGAGCATTGCAGGAAATTGGGGTGGACAGTTGTCCCTGTCATTTGATGATTTGGTCCCAGGCATGCAGAAAACAGAGCCACTATCTTAGAAGAAGCTCATGGTCTTAGGAGGAAGGCAGACCCATAAATGAATGAATGAAGATGGCACTTTGGATAGTGCTCTGACTTGGGGGGTGGTCTTAGCAGAGAGGAGAGTGTGGCTCCCTCTGTATGGGGGCATCAAGGAGCAGTCACACCAAACACTCATGGGGCCCTTACTGGGGCTCCTTAGAGGGAAGCACGTAAGAGACTCAGCACCTAGGATTTCTACTGGGAACTGGTCACACAGGCACCTTATGCCTGGCAAAGGCCCAAATTCAGACACCCAGAAGGAAAGCAGGTGTTTGGCATAAACCATATTGTTTGTACACGTAGTTTAGACACAGTGAGTCAGCCGCTCGTCAGTTAATGGTGGGAACCCTCCGGAAAACCTCAGTCAGGACTGCTATGGTAACTGCTGTGCACAGGTAGGTAGTCTTATTATCATCTCCACTTTAGAGATGAAGAATCTGAAGACAGGAAAGTGAAGTAACTTGCGTAAGGAAACACAGCCAGCAAGTGGCAGGGCCAGGATCCACACCCCGGCCAGCTGGCTCCAGAGGACCTAGCTGCTCTCCAGTGCTGCCCTCCTGATTATTTGGACCTGCATCGGGAAGATTGCAGGGGAGAAAGGAATTATCGGGTGAGGGACAGCTGTGCAAAAGCACAGAGCTGAGAGAGCTTCGTATCTTGGAGAGATGGCTAAGAGTTGGGGGACACGGGAGCGCATGGGCCTCATGGAAATGCATGTAAATGAGAGTCGGCAATGGAGGGCCTTGAGTTATAGGAAGAAGAGGTGGGTATGGGGCCTGAGGGTGGCAGAAGTGGGGTGAGTATTTACGAACATCTTTGAAATAGGAGAGTAACCTTATGGAATTGGCCTTTCAGAAGGATCACTGTGACCTGGAAGACCCGGTTCATTTTTTGTTGCTTTTGTTCATTCATTTGTTAAATGCTGGCTCTATCACAAAGTCTTTATGGGGCCTTGGCCAAATCTCTGACGCCCTGCACACCTTGGGGGTGTCAGCTGCAGAATGTAGCTGGACAGCTAGTATAGCATGTAGCAGAATGTCCTGTTCTGCTGGGTGGCTGCCCCAGGGCTTTGTGGGTGAAGCATGGCCAGGACTCTCGGGCTCGAGGTGAGATGAGCTGTTGAGCAAGGCAGTCTGAAGACCTGGCCACTGTGACTTTCCGGCCACGTCCTTCCCAAAAGCTGTTTGTTCTGTCCTCGAAGGTGAGCTCTGCCTGCCCTGGGCCGGAACTAGAATCTCTGCAGGCAGCTCAGAGACTTGCCCGAGGCCTCCTCTCAGGCGTAGAGGGGAGGCGGTCCCCTCCCCACTGCAAGGAGAGCTGTGAGAGCAGAATGCACTTCACTACATCCCCTCTCCGGGTACTCAGCAACTCTCTCCTGAGAGGCAGCTGGAGGCAATGAGGTTGGAGGAATGTGGTTTTCAGTCCCAGCTCTACCTTTCAGTTGCTGTGTGACCTTGGGCAGTCACTCATCCAATCTGGGCCTCAGTTTCCATATTTGTTAAAATGAGGTAACAATACCCACCGTGTGCGGGTCCGATGAATCTAGTGTCCACACCCGAGTTCCCAACAGCAGTGAGCTGGAGACCAGGCAGGACTGTGATTTAAGGAGGCCTCGGCAGCATGCGCCTTCATTAGGAGAGCCTTGTAACTTTTGTTTTCCGGAAGAACTGGAATCTCAGAGTTGGGAGCAGGAAATGGGCAGGAAATCTGGGGAGGAGCCTCGAACTAGGAGCCCAGACACCTCGGCTTTAGTTTCAGCTCTGCCGCTAAGTTGCTCTGTGCATATGAGCAGGACACATGTCTCTCTGGGTCTCAATTTCCTCACCAATCAAATGAGGCCTCATCGACTCAGAACTAAGTTTCAGAAGCACAGAATAGGGGCATTTCAAGTCAGCAGTAGCATTCTAAACTGGCAGTATTTTCAGCAGGTGCTAGCGTCCCCCCAAATTCCCGAGTGATCTAAATGGCTAACGTCTGAGTTAGCGCCAACGTGGAAAGCTCTTTCAGGGAATCTGGCATAGTCTCACTCCAGAAACCCTTTGTTCCAGTATACTGCCTCTTACCCTGTCCTAACAGATCTGCACGTTTGAGAGATAATTGCTCTCTTTTCTTAAATTATAGAAGTAGAAATAAAAACCACTCTTGACCCAGACACTGGAAAATCTCACTATTAACATTTCAATTTTTATCCTTTTTGTCTTTTTTTTCCTGAATATTTTATTTTGGATGGGCTTTAAGGTACACGTTTGACTCTCTGAGAGCCCAGTCCTAGCCTAGCGATGCAAGCCAGACTCCCAGATGTACGCAGAAGCATACCATGCAGCCAGCTGCTGGCCCCAGGGAGGCACCAAGAGCTCATCCTGGGCCTCTGGGCAGAAGTGGCTAGGGCCTGCTCAGGCTGGGCCATAGGGACTGTAGAAAGACTGGAAATCCCCTCCTGAACTACAGGGAATGAGGGAAATAATAATAAAACACCACCTGTGCTCCCCTCAATTAAACACCAACTGTGTGCCTGCAGTATGCCAGGGGCACCTCCCTTTGTATACCCCATCGTTCACAGTCTTCAGCAAATATTTATGGAGTGCCTTCTACTGTGTACCAGGCGCTCTTGTAGACTCTTGGCACATGGCAGAGAACAAAGGCAGGTAAGATTTCTACCCTTACGGAACTTAAATTGCAATAGGAAAAAAACACGTGTGTGTGTGCATGTGTGTGTGTGTGTGTGTGTGCGGCGCGCGCGCATACGTGCGTGTGTCTAGTCCAATGGGGAAAACTAAAGCAGTGCTAGGGGCTAGGGTAATTAGAAAGAGCAGGACGGGAACTATTACAGTTAGCCATGAGAAGGGAAGGAAAGGCCCATGCAGATATTTGGGGGAAGGTGATTCAGGCAAATGACAGCAAAGGCTTTAGCTGGTTGGAGTAGCAGCATGGAGGCCAGGGTATATGTAGCACAGAAAATGATATTGGAGAGGTAGCAGGGGGCCAGACGTTGTATACCCTGGTAAGGACCATGGTTTCATTCTTATGAAACCGTTGGAAGGTTGTGAGTAGAGAAGTAGCATGATCTAAATTATATTTTAGCTTCTATAAGGAGAGTGATTATCCCAGTTTATGAGTGCTCAGAGAGATAGACTCACCACCTCATGGCCGGTGAATGACGGAGCTGGGACCTCTTTGACCGCAGAGTCTCTGTGCCTTCCCTCATCACAAGAGGCCTCCCATGAGGAGACCACCTGTGGAGGGTGGGGGCAGAAATGAGGCCACTCTGAAGGACTTCTGCACCCCTGTAGTTCCTCTCAGACCCTGTGGGAGGCCCCGGGAGCCATGAACACAACCAGAACAGCCTGGTACCCAGGCTGCTGGGCCCAGACAGCTCAGGACTCTCTCAAAGGGGAGGTCCCCACCACCATGGCAGTTCTCTGTGGCTCCGGCTGCTAAACTGTGTTGCCTTGTGTTCCCACTGTCCCCGAGGGTGCTAATGAAAGTGTCAACAGCCCCTCCTCATTTGGTATGTAAGGCTGGCCCGGGGGGCAAACCCATAGGCAAGGCGGTGACACAGGCTTGTGAGCTGTGGGATCAGACAAACCTGCGTTCTCTTCCAGCTCTGCCGCTTGCTTACTCCGTGATAGGACCTTCAGAAAGTTACATCTCTGATCTTTGATTTGCCAGCCTACAAAGCAAAAATGATAGTGCTGACATTGTAATGTGGGGACTAACATTTACGTTAGATACAGAGTTCTAGAACAGTGATAAGCTATGGTAGATGTAGGGCAGATTAGCATTAGTACTTCTAGAATATTTGTTAGTGTTCGTGCTAATGTTATGTAAATTAGTACTAATATCTAAATTGGCATTAGAACTTCTATGATGTGTGTTTAGCCTTTACAGATACTTCCAACATTACTCATTTGGTCCTGCATCAACTTTGTGAACTTAGTATTGTTATCCCCATTTTACAGATGAAGTATAGGATTGGAAGAGGTTGAAATTTTTACACAGTCACACAGCAAGAAAGCGGCAGAAAAGGGACTTGAATTTGGGTTCTCTGGTGCTCAAGGCCTGGTCAAAGTCAGCAGGAAGGTCCCTCGCAGGGCCGAACCCAAAAGTTAGCTCTCGGCCCTCAAGTCCTTCCTTGAGGTGCATACGGTAGGCTGAAGCCATCACCAGCTTGTTTAAAACTGTGCACTACACGGTTTGTAAGTGAGGGAGAGCAGTGCGTGAAAATATCAGGAAACAGGATCCAGCACACTCCAGTATGAATGAGGCCAGTCAGCAGGCACGATGGAGACCCAGAGGGCAAGTGTGTCTGTCTCCATTCTGCATTAGAAATGGGTGTCACAAAATGCATTGCCCTCAGTGTACATGGGGGGAACAAAAGACACGACGCCCCATCTGTCTTCTGAGGGGCACCATCCTCACCATTCAGCCATCACCGAGGTCCCTGCTCTGCTAAAGGACCGTGACACTTTAAATATTGTCAGCATCAACCTGGGGGTTTGTGAGAAATGCAGATTCTCAGGCCCCGCCTCCATCTTCCGACTCCGAATCTCTGGGGTGGGCCTCGGCAAAGCACAGCTCTCCAGGCGATTCTGATGCTTACTCGAGTTTGAGCACCACTGCTTGAGAAGAAAATGGCCCCAAATGCTTATCACTCTTTTTTCTTTGGACTAGCCAAATGTCTCTTGCTGTTGTTTGAACAGATGTATAGAAAGTATACATCTTTCTACTTTCTATGTATAGTAGAGAAAGCACAGTCTTTGGAAACAGAAAACCTGAGCTCAAATTCTTGCATAGAACCTTGCCAGCTGGTAACCTTGGCAAATCCTGTTACCTCTCCACATCTCAGTTTCCTCACCTGTAAAATGGGGATACACCTTCCTTGCATAGCCTATTCTGAACATTTGAAGTAAACGGATGTATCATGCCTAGCTCAGTGCCTGAGACGTAATCAGTCTTCGTCAGTGAGAGCTGTGATTTGATGGCCACAACTGCCAGACATTCAGGTTTGTACAGAGAATGCTCCCTCTGGATGCTCTGTGCCAGGCAGACCCCTCGCACATGTGGCTTGCACACAGACCCATCGCCTAGCAGCCCTTGTCCGCTGATCTCACGCACAGCTGCGGCAGACGGCCACTTTGTGTGTTTCTCTACTATCCCCCTTCATCGATGCATGACTCATTGCTTCATTCATGTCTCCATGTGTGCGTAGAAACCTAGGCAAGCAGCCATTCCTAGGGACATTGCAGGACAACCTCATTGAGATGGACATTCTCAGCGCCTCCCGCCATGATGGGGCTTACAGTGACGGGTAGGTGACATCCCCATGTTCTTCCTCTCTGTGTATGCTGTCCCTGTGGCTCCTGCACTCGCATGCAGACCCTGAGACCTTTCCCTGGGCTCTCCTGCGGGAGGTGACGATGCCATGTTGCATGCCCATCCCCAAGAGTTTCTCCTTGAAGTACCCTGTCTTCAGCATATTAACAGCGGCATTGTTAATATGCAGCTCCCGGCATCTCATTGGCTGCCTCTGCCATTCTGAGACATCTCATAGCAATTTTTATGCAGCGGCCCTATATCATATGTATTGTAATCCCAAGGATGTGTTCTGTGACCTGAGGCATCTTGCACCCCAGCAGAGTGCAAGATTGCTCTAAGGTTTCAGGGGGAAGCAGTGCAACCAGTGCACCCCATTTCCCAGGCCGTGTACAAATTCTCCCGTGGCCATGGTTAAAGACAAGCTGTGGAGGATTTCCTGACACCTAGTTTGGCCACAACCATGCGCTTTGACCTGCCACGCTGCCCTGAAGACTATGGCTAGGCTGAGGATGCATTTGCCTACCTGTCCTCTCACACAGCTTTTGCTAGGAGTTGGAAGGCAGCAGTCTGGCTTCTGAAGGCTTTTGCTGCCATCGGTTGTATAACAGCCACTGGGGGGACTCAGCCATGGCAAAACTTAATGGTGGTCTCTGAGTTCCACCCCTGAAACACCCTTTAAACAGAACGGTATTTCATACCTCCACCAAGGTACACTGGCAAAGTAGGTATTGGAGAGAGAAGAAACATTTAGGTTCCATTAGCTCCAGGACGCAGAACAGGATTTTAGACACATTCCTAGTTACCGCCAGTAATTTTAGAGAACAGCTAGTATAATACCCAAGAAACAGCATCCCCACCCCAGCCCTTCCCCGGAGAGGGATCTCCACACCCAGCCAGCCTTCTGTCAAGTCGGTAACACCTTCTTCCTTGGCCCCGGGTGGTTTTTCCCATGGGGAGGACTATCCCATTGTGTTCCCCGGAAGCGTGTGTTCGTGTGCCCTGTTGTGTGGTCTGGTACATGATTCTCCTTTTCTCTGTCCCTCCTGTCTTCTCTGTGGTGATTCTCCAGGCTCCTCTGCATGCCTCTATTGCTGCCTCTGTCCTCCAGGTTGACCTTGGTCCCAGTGAGCCTGCAGACCCTGATGCCCTCTGGCTTCTCTCCACCCACAGGCACTTCCTCTTCAAGCCGGGAGGCACCTCCCCACTCTTCTGCACCACTTCACCAGGGTACCCGCTGACGTCCAGCACGGTGTACCCCCCGCCCCGGCCCCTGCCCGCAGCACCTTTGCCCGGCCAGCCTTCAACCTCCAGAAGCCCTCCAAGTACTGTAACTGGAAGTGCGCGGCCCTGAGCGCCATCGTCATCTCAGCCACGCTGGTCATCCTGCTGGCATACTTCGTGGGTAAGCACCTCCCTCGCCCCAGCTCCCCTCGGCTCCCCTTCGCTCAGAGGGCAGCACACAACACGCCTGTGGGCACCGCGGGCACCTTGCCGCCCCGACGGCCAAAGCACACATGGTGAGCCACGCAGCCCTGGGGCGCTGGCCTGCACCCCCTAAACTGTCAAGGTCATCTCTCTGGGACCCTCTTCTGCTCCCTGCTTGTAAGCAGGAAGGAAGCTGAGCAGCTGCTCCGTCCTGTGTTGGATGCCTAGCAGTAGGCGTAAGCAGTCACCGAGACTGACCTTTGAGGTGGTGGTCTGTGGCGTGAGTGTCACAGATTGGAGTCACGACAAATGAAATGACCAGTTGGAGAGGCTGGACAGCAGGCAGGCCTCTCCTGCTAGTGCCACGTAGCAGTGAGGAGCAGGAAAGACGTGGGGTGCCCTGGGGTTGGAGGGAAACTGCCAAAGATTGGACTGTGCTGGCCTCAGCCAGGAAGCATGTCTGAAGGTGACAAGAGGCTGTGACGAGGTGGTCTGAGGGAACTGTGGGAGCCCAAGTCCAGAGTACAGCCATGGTCAGGACTGAGGAGCAGCGGGTCCCCACTAGCAGCGAGAGTTGGCTGAGGGATGCACGGAGCCCCCAAGCAGCGCTGACTGGCCTTCTTGCCTGATCCCAGGCCACCTCCACGATGTAGGAAACTCCTCTTGGCCCCTACTTTGCCACCACAGGATGCCACCCATTGGATGCTCTTTCGACGTATTCCCCCCCCAGTCAGGTTTCTTGCTTCCTTCACCCCCATCTTTGATCTGCTCCCAGGGAAGATGTTAATCTGAAGAGATCCGTAGGCACCGCTTAGAGTCCGCTGTCTCTTTGTAAATCAGCCCATTAATAAAGGCATCCAGAGGGGTTGGCTCAACCCTCTGTCCTTTCCAGCCTTCGAATTCTCTCATTCTCAGGTTCAAGGTAGGTCAAGCCAGCCTGAGAAGTCCTTGAAGCCATGCTGAGGAATTCTGAGATAATTCTGTATGCAAGGGGGACTTTTCTGGTGTAAGCCCGGTAAAGAGAAACAGAAGTAACTGGCACAGGCCAGAGGAAGACAGGGTGTCGTCCACGGTGGAAAAGAACCCTGTCATCGCATAACCCCCTGGGTTACTGTGGATGAAAAAGGGCTGTGTGCTGAGGAAGTACGTGCAGTCACTAGGAACGATGAACGAAACATGGGCCCCCGCTTGTTCAGGAGAAGGGATTTGAGCATGGATTGAGCGTTCGAGATTCGTGGATTTTACAAGTAATCGGGAAGACAACAGCCCCTCAAACAGGGAGGTCGCCTTAAATAGCTCCACCTATAGTAAGCTTTCGTCAGTGTGCCAGATCTCTCTCTCCCTTGTGACGACTGGCACAGAGAATTCCATGGCTTCAAGGCCAGGTGGGCATACGTGTCTCTTCTATCTGATTGCTTAGTTGATGCTGTCTAGAAAGCTGTGTTAAGAAGGATCCCAAGGGGGAGCCTGGGGGGCTCTGTCAGTTATGCGTCTGACTCTTGACTTCAGCTCAGGTCGTGATCTCATCATCATGAGATTGAGCCCTGTGTTAGGCTCCTCACTGGGGGTAGAGCCTGCTTAAGATTCCCTCTCCCCCTCCCCTGTGCGTGCTCGCTCGCTCGCTCTCTCTTTCTCTCTCTCTGTCACTCAAAAAGAAGGGTCCTGAGGCTATATTCAGGATCAATGGGAAAGGGTCTCTGTGATTGATTAGTAATACCTATCATGGTCACCAGAATGGAGAATATTGATGGCACACCAGGCATTTGCCATCCCTACTGTATGTTAGTGGGTAAAAGGAATAGCCAAACTGGGAGAGGCCAGAGCCCTGTGAAAGGGTACTGATTGATGTAAACTGGGTTACGGATGAGGGCTCTACAGTTCCAAGCACCATCACTCGGCATGAAAGTTTCTTCCTGTCACCACCAATGCTGTGTCCCTGGTAACCACTAATGCAACTCTTGTTTTTGACTGATTATATTTCCTAAATGAGTAGACGTTTGAACGAGGACTGTCCCTGTTCATCGAGAGTCAAGTAGTTTGCAACATAAAGACATCAACTTACATTGAAGTTGGAAAGTTTATACTGTAGCCTCGTTCAGGGAGAAAGAATAAATCTTTGTATGATTATGCAAACTCTCGTCTGTTTACATCCCATGGGCTTCTATGGGGTCAGTTTTCAGGAATCTAAATTTAGATAGGATCTACCAGCAGGTAGTGAGCTCCTTGTCATAGGAACGATGCAAATAGAGCCCAGTGACCACATAGCAAGGATGATTCCAGTGCCGACTGAGACTTTTCACTGGATGGCCTTTGATTGTCCTTCCAACACTGACAGTCTTTGCATCCATGATTTTGTGACTTTTGTTTCTCATTCAGCAAACCATGCAGGGTACCTCCTTTGGGCCAGGTACTGTGCTAAATGTTAGGGCTAAATACATGATCCCTGCCTTCTTGTTGTTGGTAGCTTTGGAAAGGAGACAGCTGTGTTAGCCGTGACTGAAGCAGCTCAGGGGCTATGGGAATACCCACCGCCAAGAGCACTAGGGGAGGCTCCCTGGGAAGGATGATGATGTAGCTGAATCCTCTAGTCAGAGTTAAATTGTCAGGAGACATGCAGAGAGTGGATGTCAAACCGAGGGAAGTTTCAGGTTTAAGAGAGGACAGTGTGGTGGTAAGGCCATCGTCTGTGTTTGAAGCATCTGAGGGGTGTTGGAGCTAATGCAGGAGAGTTCGGTAAGATCATGAAGATGACCTCAGAGGCCAAGTGACGGACCTTCCCGGATGGGCACTGGGGAGCCACTGAAGGGTTTTAAGCAGTGGAAGCAGTGGCAGAATGTAGTCAGACTTTTATTTTAGAAAGAAAAGTGTAGAGGAAGGAAGAATAGGCCCCGTCACAGCAAATGGGTCAGGAGAAGCCAAGGGCATCGGCTAAGACAGTAGCAGTGTAGGTGGAGAGGAGGGGTTGGCTTTAGGAGAATTTGTGTCTCCTGTTAGGAGTGGTTAGTCCACTGATAATGTGTCCTCACATAGAATAAATACATCCTTCTGATAAAACCCTCTCTCTGCAGAAACTTTAAGACGGGACTGTAGATTGCATATGCAAGGGCCAGGTCAGATAGGCAGAACTGGAATGTTGCCTTTGTTCCCTGGAGACTCAGAGCTTACACCAGCCTCTGACAGACCTGGATTCCATTCCCAGCTCTGCCACCTGGCTGCAGTTCACCCCTGGGCAACTCGCTTCTCTTTCTGAGCCTTGACTTCCTCATCTAGAAGACAGGCACGACCCATCACCTCAGGAGGATGTGTGTGAGGCTGGAGTACGCTAATGCAGGTGAAGGCATTGCAGGTGCATTTTCCTACTTTTCCTCAAGGGCTGGGGCGGCATCCTTCGTGCCTGGTCCCCTCCAGCTGCCGGGGGCAGAGGATGAGCGTCTTGTTGCTTGGTCGTAATCACAGCCTGTGATGACTAACTTGGAAGGAACTTTCAATTATTAAAAATCAAATTAATTGTCTCAGCCGAGCACAAATATCCTTAACAAAGACTTTTCCAGCCGACCAACCGATCTAATCAACAGGCAAAAGCACAGATACTTAATTAGATTTTTGATGAAAAATTGTGTTTAATTTCAAGTATAATCAATTATTAATTACTGTAATGAGTGAGTCTGACTGGGTTTACTAATTAACTCATTTAAAAATTATGAATAACCTTTTCATTTGTAATTATTTTCTACATCCTATCAAGCTCCAGATAAGAATCCTATCACTTCACCAGCACAGGGGGAGTCGAAAACAGGGCGGGCAAGAATTGTTCTTTCTCTGCTATCTGCTCGGGGCTGCCATATCTGGAGGGAACCCTGACAGATCCATTTGACATTCGGTTTTTAGTTCAAAAGTTTCCATTCATTTGCAGAGACATCTGCAGTTACTCTCCTAGGAAGATCACCTCCAGCATTTACCCACCCACAAAGGCTACAGGGCCTGGGGGCTTGCCTCTGGGCTGTCTTCCCCCCTGGGGGGTGTTACTTGGCCACTCTAGTTTGGGTGGGTAATCTAGGAAGGACCTTTAAGAATCCACGGGGCATCTCACCAGAGACGTGACGTACATTTTTGTCTCCAAAGGACACCCTTTCGGAGAGGTAGCTGTTGACCATGCGTGCCTTGTTTTACTCACCATTCTCCCTGTGATGGTTTTTGAGTATTGGAACACTCTCCGCCTTTTCCTTTCTGAAGATAAGAAATGTGTTTGCAGAACAAAATAGGGAGAGCATGATAATGAGGGGAAGATTAGTTAAAAGTCAAACCATGAAGTTTGTGCAGCCATGGTAAATAATGCTTTATTTTATAGCAGCTAATTGTTTTTAAAACACTGTCCCCACAAAAGGCAGTGTGGCATAGTGTGGTAAAGATAATAGGGGCTGCTGTGGTCGTTAATAATGAGAGCACTTCACTTAGCTTTGATTGTTTGCAGCCCACATGCCCCTCTCTGTTCTGAGCACTTTGCTTGTAGTTTCTCGTTTCCAAATCTCCCAACAGCCCTGTGGATTATTCTCTCCAATTACAGATGAGGACACTGAGAAACTGTGAACTGAAATAAGTTCCCACCGTCACCTGGTAAATGGCAGGACAGTGGTCATCCCCAGGCACCCAGGCTCTAGGGCTGATGACTTTAACTTCTTTTTCTCTTTCGACTTCACATTCCTAAACTTTATGCACTAACTTTCCTATCATAGTACTTGGTATTTAGAATTTTTGCTGTGTGCCCAGTGTTGGTCCAAGCCCATCATGTCATATCTGAAACACTCAACAGTTCTGTGAGATAAGTTTTATTTTCTGTTTTTTCTACAAGAGGAAACTAAAGCTCACAGAAGTTAACAACTTGCCAGGGTCCCAAACCAGTAAAGAATATAGGATTTTTAAAGGCCATACTCTCAGACACTGTGCTGGGTTCACAGCTTGAACAGATGGTGTAGAATCAAAAGACCCCACTCATGTCCAGCTCTATCACTTGCTGACTGTATAAACTTGGGCAAGTTGCTTAATTTGTCTGAACCTCAGTTTCCACTTTGCTTATGGCTCCTATAGTGGGTGTGGCTGGAATGATTACCCCATTTTACGTGGGAGGAATTTATAGCAGCATGGCTGAGAGCATGGGTTCTGAAATTAGGCTGTCTGATTTCAGATCTCAGCTCTGCTGCGCATCTGTCCTTGTGACCTTAGGCAAGTCTGTTTAACCTCTATCAGCCTCAGTTTTACCCCTTCTGTAAAGCGAGGCTAATAATAGTGGCTACTTCAAGGGCTCTTGCCAAATTCCAGTAAGATAATTTGCATAAAGTACTTAGACTACTGTCTGGGACCTTTAGCACTCAATAAAAGGTAGATACTATTATTGTTGTTAATAGTATTCTTAGTACTATTAGCATCACATGTGGAAGAGTATTTGTAAGTCTTGACCGAGACCTTGGACCAGCCTCATCTCATCGCAGTGCCTGCGGGCTTCCTGGCCTGCGTTAGTCACCGGGGCAGCCGACAGAACAAGCAGGAGGCCTGTCAGGAGACATTTGTAGGGATGTGTCGCTGTTACAGGGAAGCAGCCTAGAGAAGAATCATTACCAGAAAGTGCCTCGCATCATTTCTTTAACTCAGACAAAAGTTGATTTTGGGTTCACTGACAGTCGCCTCTGTCCAGGTAAGACTGACAGGCTCCCTGGCATTCTGGATCTCTATGTGAAAGCAAACACGGGGTATCACGGAGAGGCTGCGGGTTCCTATCTCCAGGACTCCTCAAGCACCTGTCTTGCCAAATAGGGTTTGGAAAAGGGGGCACAACAGGCTTTGCTAACAGTACAAAAAAAGCAGGACTAGTTTTACATTTGAATGGAGACCTGAGATTGCCCTGGGATCTCTTCCACGGTGGGTACAGGCCCGCCCCGCAGAGAAAGGGTGCCACTCACTATGCTTTCTCTAAGGCAGTGAGGTGTTCTCATGGAATTCTGCAGAAATCTCAGCTCTGCCACAGCCCACCTGGGTGACCCTTTGGAGCCTTGGTTTCCTCATTTGCAAAGTGGGGAGAACACTAGTACTCCCATGAGAGATGATGCTGAAAAACCACAGGGCATGTGAAAAAGGAGAGCTCCCCTTGCTGGTGGCCTTGGGACACTGTTGGGAGGCCTTCCTTGGACCCCAGTTTCTCAACCCAGGATGGGGTGGGAGTAGATGATCCCGTAATGTCCTCCCCAGGTTTTGGAAGGAGGAAGGAGGAAACTGAACCCGGACGTGGGCTGTGGCGGCCTCTGTGCAGCTGCTACGACGACATGCTCAGCACTGAGGGCTCCTTCTTTTTATTTCTTTTATCTTTTTTTTTTTTTAAGTAGGTCACATTTTCACCTCCACTAGCAGCTCATGTGGATTGAGAAAAAAAAAAATCGAGCCCTTGCTTGAAGTGGTGATAGTTCGGTGAGAACGCTGCTAAATTTAATTGCTGCTTTACAAAAGGCAGCTGTCAGAGTGCTTGCTTGTTGGAATATTGCAGTCCTTGGTCCAGAAGCGCCTGGGTCATCCAGTTCTCGGGGTTATCTGGGCAGCGCTGATGGAGGCGGGCTGGGGCCCCGAGTGCCACGTGTGCAGACTGGTGTGGGCTCTCCTCTGCCATGTCTGACTGACATTCCACCACACAAACCCGACTTCAGGGGCTGGCTGGCGGCAGTCCAGTTAGGGGGTCATGAGGCATCCCTTCTCTTTAGGGGGCGCCGTTGCTCACTCTCCCCTCTCCTAAAGTCTGTTCTCTGCTGCACGCTCGGTCCCGAGCACAAAGCCAGGCACAAGGGAGCCCTGCTCAGTGAGACTTGGTTGGATAAATGACCTTGCAAGGTGGTAAAGCCTGCCGAGGGTATTTTGGGTGGAAGGAAAATACAGGCAAAAGCATGATGGCAGAAATGTGCAGTGTATGTCCTGGGGCTCGGGGGCAGGTGACATGGACATGAAATGAGTAGAGAAAAGGTCAGAAATGGAAGCCAAGGTGATATTACCCCTTCCTCCCCCAGTTTATCCCATCTGATTCAGCTCTCACGGCATCAGCATCTCGGGTGCCATTTGCTTCATAAGCACAGGCCTGTTGCCCTTTGGGCCCGGGTGTTACTAGCGAGCAATACAGCTTATTTTCTCTCCTCTCTCTTTGACTTCACATCAGGCCTTTTGGGTAGATTTACCTTTATAGCCCAAAGAATGGGGAATGGAGATGATTGAACTTGATGTTTTAGGGGAGAAGAAGTGGTAAAGATACAGGATCCTGTATTAAAGCTTTTCTTTCCAAGATTGATTCCTTCATGCTGCTCAGTGGGAATGGCTAATAGCAAGATATATATAGATTGTTCTCTTCATAACAGACCCAGACAGGTATCCTCCAGCCCCCCAAAAGCAGGACTTAAGGAGCCTGGCGCGGCTGTCTGCCGTTGTCTGAGGTGCCACCGTGCGGAGGAGGGGCTCACTTGCTCTGTGGCGCTGCCGAGGCCAGAACTGGGCCCGCAGGGTGAAATGACACAAAGGCCGATTTGGGCTCTGTGGGAGGAGGCTTTCCTAACAAGACAGCGGCCTGTGTGGAGTAGGCTTCTGTGTCTGGGAATGAGAGGAGCAAGGGTAGGTGCCCAGCGGGTCTCGTTTTATTGTCCATTGTCCCTTCCGCCCTTCCTTGCTGTACCACGTGGGCAAGGACTTCATCTCCTTAAGATGCCTTCCCGTCTGTGACGTAGGACGAAGCAAGCAAACAAAGGAGTAGCCAAAATGATTAAGGCGTTCAACATGTGACCGCAGTCGGCATGAAAAAACATCTTCCCCGCTCTGCAAGCTGCCCCCTCCGCCCCCCGCCGTCTCCCCACCCTCCGATCTCCTCCACGGGTGGAACCAGCCAGCAGCCGGCAGACCCAAGGAAGCCACTGATCCAGACCGTGTCGGTGAGCCTCCCAGGCACCAGAGCAGGGTGGAGAGGGGAGAACAGGTCTGGAAGGCAAGTAGATAACATCAGCCTCCTCACATCTCCGATTTCTCTTCCATAGCAGTGCTCATGGCTCTGGCTCTCCTCCTGGGGCCCCAAGGCTAGTATCGAGACCCAAACCTTACACAGGTACCTCTCCCCCCCCTTACTCAGGCAACCTCTCCCCCACTTATTCAGGCACCTCCCCCCCTTACTCAGGCGCCTCTCCCCCCCTTACTCAGGCACCTCTCCCCCACTTATCAGGCACCTCCCCCCCCGTACTCAGGCATCTCTCCCCCCCTTACCTCAGGCACCATCCCCCCCCCGCTTACTCGGGCACCACTCCCCCCTTACTCAGGCACCTCTCCCCCACTTATTCAGGCACTTCCCCCCCTTACTCAGGCATCTCTCCCCCCCCTTACTCAGGCATCTCCTCCCCCCTTACTCAGGCATCTCTCCCCCCCCGTACTCAGGCACCTCTCCCCCTGCTACTTAGGCACCTCTCCCCCCCCCACTCAGACACCTCTCCCCCCACTTACTTGGGCACCACTTCCCCCATACTCAAGCACCTCTTGCTCCCTTACTCAGGCACCTCTCCCCACTTACTCGGCACCTCCCCGACCCTTCCTTACTCAGACACCATTCCCCCCTTACTCAGGCGCCTTTTCCCCCTTACTCAGGCACCATTCCCCCCCTTACTCAGGCACCATTCCCCCCCTTACTCAGGCACCATTCCCCCCCTTACTCAAGCACCTCTCCCTCCCTTACTCGGGCACCTCTCCCCCCCACCTTACTCAGGCACCTCTCCTATATTTTGCTCCCACTCAGCCACCAGGCCCTGCCCACTTGTAGTCGAAATCAGATTTCCTGAGATACAGTTACACACAGAAAACTAACACATTTAGGCATACCATTCTCTGAGTTTTGACAGCTGGATGGAGTTGCGTGACCATCACCACCACCACAGTCAAAACACAGACCACTTCCATCACCCCAAAAAGCTCCCTTATGCCCTTTTATACTCAGTGCTCCCCTCATTCTCAGCTCTGGCAAGCACTCACCTGTTGCTATTGGTGGTTTTAGGTACTCTTTCAGAGTAATAAATGTAATAAAGAGGTGATTTATTGCTGGATTCAGAATCAGACTGTAAGATCTTCAAGTGTTGCTGAGAACACTGGAAGGTAGAATTCAGAATTGCAAGATACTAGGGTCTAACAACGGGAACATCCATGCTGTCCGCATGAATGCACACGGGCATATGCTCTTGTGCCATTTTTATGGACCATTTCTTCCCGTACACGCTTATAACTGTGACACAGTTCTTGGCAAGTTGAAGAGCTCTGTCATATCTGTGCCATTACCATATCAGTATATCCTGCCGTCTCCAACTTTTCCTATTATAAATAGCGCTTCTGTGAACATCTTTGTGACTCTGCTCTGATTTTTCTTCTTTCGGTTATTTGGGGAGGGCGTGTTCCAAAAGCAGGATTTCTGGGTCACAAGGGGTGCACAGTTTGAAGCTCTTGTTACTCACTGCTAGGGGCTCCTTGGAAGGGTAGGACTGAATTCCAGGACGCCCAGCCGGTGGTCCAGTTTCACCGAAGTCCCACTAGGGTGGGGCTTTGTGTCTGACCTTGGGTCAGCCGGTTCAGTGGGTGGGGAGCAAGGGAGTTGACGTGTGATTCTGAGACCCAGAGAAGCTATAGAGTCTTCATTCCTGGAGGGATTTCCACCTCCTTCTCTCAGTCTGTTCCTTTCAAAAGCTGGGCTCACATGTCCCTTCCTCAGTGTACCTCCTGACACTAAGCCAGGACCCGGTTCTATGCTCTGCCACTGGTCACGATGCTCCCCACAACGGCAGCTGCTCATCGTGTCACGGATCGGCTGGCGCCTGTCCCTGCTGTTGGATTGTCAGCTCCATGAGGGCAGAAACTATCTCCATCCTGCTCAGGGCCATAGTTAGTTCTCGTACAAGGCCAAACAGGAGGTCGCACGTGTTCAGCAAAAGTGTGTTGACGGAGAGAAAGCAGGGGGAAGGTGCCTGGACCTGAGCCTAGCCACTGTGGCAAGGCATGGAGTGGAAGAAGGAAAAGGGAAGAGGCTTGTATTCGTATAGGGGACAGAGAGGGAAGGTCTAGACGCAGTGAGATCATGGGAGCATGGAAAATGGTTATCAGAAGCTGAGCAGGGAGCCAGAGGCGGCTGCCAAAGCATAATCAGTGTGAGGTGCACTCCTGGCCCAGGGCCCTGTTTGCTCCTCTGTCCGTGCAAGTCGAGCCATAACCTCACTCTCTCTTAGCCTCAGTTTTCTCACTGGGAATGTAGACAGTAGGCTGCTGGAGAGATGCTGTAACAACCTGGCACCTAGCTGTTCCTGGTCCCTGGAATCTGTCTTCCCTTCCCCCCGGCAAACAAGACGTGTTGAATTTTAGGGCCAACCAGTCCTGAGGTTGGAAGTGTCACAAAAGGTGTATTCATATAGCCTAACACAGCAGGCACCTGCAGAGATCACACACTCTCCTGGGCTTGAGGCCCGCGCCCCATGGGCAGCTTTGGGGTCCCTGAAGGGACACTGTGGCCATGGATGGGCAGGAGGTAGCCCCAACCGTACCCCGAAGGTGCTCCTTGCATGCTTGACTCCGGGAATGTGGAAAAGGAATTGATCTTACAGATTTTTTGCATCCTATGGAGAGGATTTGTTTCCCCACATCCTTGTTTTTTCTTCTAGGACTAATTACTGTGAAATAACAGAACTTAATTGCACCTAGGTGCAGAGAGAAAGCGAGAAGGTCTCCCTGATGGCTATTCTTGCGCTGCCATAGATATATAGCTTGTGGAGAGGAGGGGGTGCAGTCTGGGCTGTGTGCTTAGGGCGGGCAGGCTCAGGACCTCCGTGAGGAAGCAGAGAAACAGCTCTTCATCATGGGGGAAAAGGGAGGGAGGCAGGAGAGCAGGAAGGATGGCTGTAAGCACAGTGTTTTTTTCTTCCTCCTATCAGTAAAAACAACGAAATCACAACTAAATGGTTTCATTTTTTTTTTTTTTTTTTTTTTGAGATAGCAACACAGTAGCAAGAGCACAGACTCGGGACCTAGTGAGGCCTGTAGTCTGGCCCAGCCCACAGGTTTTTCATTGGGGGTCTTGATTTCCTCCTTGGTAAAAAGTCAATTAATGTCTAAGCAGTGTTCTGAGCATTAAGCGAGAGGCCACCTGTGAAGGGGGGGTCCAGACCATGGGTGGCCCACAGGGGTGTTCAGCTGATGCTGTTCTCACCCTTCTGGGCAGCGGGATCACCCAGAAGTTTTAAGGCCTCTCAGATTCAGCCACCAAGGGCCACTCCTGGATGCAGGGATTTAAGGTAATCTGAAAGTAAGAAGAGGGAACTTCCCCAAGGTTCAGGTTTGAAACGGCAGGGAGCACTCACTGAGCCTGTGTGCCGGGTTGTGTCCCCAGCTGCAAAGGACAGACAAAGCCAGATAAGCTAGCATCACCGCCTTGAGTCATCCTAGGTTTCATGGTGAGCGAGATGTGTTAGGAGCTGATGGTGGTACTAGACAGATGATAAAACCATGTTCCTGGAGTTTGAGCCTTGTCCCTGTGGGAGCCCGAAGGAAAGAGCAATTCATTCTAAGCAAGATCAGATAAAATTTCCCCAAGGCGCTGAGCCTTGTAAATCAAGTAAGATATTGAAAGAGAAGCTATGAATGGCTTTCTGGAAGATGGAACAGCCTAGACAAAGGCAGAGGGTGGTAGACAGAAATGTTGGCTGTGTGGGGTGCCTGTATCAGAAGACTGTGTGTTAAAATGTCCGTTGGTGCATTTGAGCCGCCTGCAGGCATTGGTCTGATTTACCCAAGGCTCTGGAGTGTAGAGCACAGAACCCACAAGGACTGCAGGACATTGGCTGCCTTCCCCCTTAGGAGACATGCTGCACGAGACAGCTACGTGGTAAATACCTCGCCTTCCCGTGAGGCTTTCAAACCCATCGATCCTCTCCGGTGGACCATGCGCCGTATAGAATTCTCAACTGTATTTTCTTGCTCTGCAAGCCCCAAAATGTGGAAAATGAGGCTGGCCGCAGTTAAATAGCTCGTTGAGCTGGAATAACTGGCGAGTGAGAGAGCTGGAACTAGAAGCCAGATTTCCCCATCCCAGGGCCTACGTTCCCTGTATAGACTGTGCTGCCTTTCAGACCCCCACTCTGATGTCCTCATCGACTGTGGTGCTGCAACCCTGGGGCTCAGAGCAAACCACAGGGCCTTTGCCACCCTGGCTGTGGCTTTCCTTTGCCCCTGCTCCCAGCTCCCCTCCCGCAACCCAACGTGATGTACCTTTACCACGTGCCAGGCATGTTCTGAGTGTTTCCTGCATTTTCTCATTGAATCTTCTCATGGTCTTACTTATCCAACAAATATTTGCCAGGTGCCAACCATGTGCTAGGCACCATTCTGTTTTTATCTCCATTCTATAGACAGGAAACTGATGCCCAAGCAGCTTAATTCATTTGTCCAAAGCCACATCACTGGTAAGAGAGGGAGCCAGGATTTGTCCCCAGTCCCTGCCCTCTTTCCACCTGGGCTCTTGGATTCCCATAGCTGGGGTGGGCTGGGACAGTCCACCTGATCTGGACTGCTGAGAGGATGCAGGAAGCACCTTACGAAGCAGAGAAGCTAACTCTCTTTCTTATGGGAGAAAAATTAACATCCACCTGTCCTGTCCCATGCATTGTGCCAGGATTGCTATGTGCCCGTGGCATTGAGTGGGTCTGTGATTTTTACCAACATGCCTCAGGATTGGAGAGACAAGGAGGCCCAGATGACATCAGGGACCTCAGTACATGTCACTTACTGAGCCCTGGCCCCCCATGTTATCTGATAATGCTGTTCTCCAGGCTTCGTCTGGCATGCGTAGATTGTCACCAGTATAACATTTCACTTTGGAGGAAGCTCTTCCCTCTGGTGTGTGGCAGGCAGCTAGATTTATCGTCCTTTCGAGCCTGGAGTTAGATTTTGTTCACAGGCACCAGTGGGGAAAGAGGAGATATGCCAGGATCATTCATTGTGCTGTGGCCTCCACTGCGTCCCACGGTCCTAAATTCTACCACCTGGGCCACCAGGAACTCTCAGCAAGACCTAGTCCCTGGGCTCCTGTGAGTGTCTCTGGTTTCGTGAGCACATACATACATTCCTCCACCAGAGCACGCACGCAAAACTGGTATTTGAGGGGAGAAAGGTGTGGAAGTTGGCAGAGGTCAAATGCGAATTTTAGGAGAAGTAGCATTTTTTTTTTTTTACCTGAAAACTGGAAACTCTTCTTTCGTAACTTGTTGGCATCTAACTTCCTGTAGAGCGTCAAGTCTATTGCATAGCACGGTTCATACACCTGATTGTGTAGGTCTGGGGCCGTGCTGGATGTTTCACATACAAATTGTTGCATTAGTCTGTGCTTTAAACTTTGGGTGTTCTTTCTTTCATTAATTCTTTTTCTAAGTTTGTTTATTTATTTTGAGAGAAGGCATGCGTGTGTGCAAGTGGGGGAGGGACAGAGAGAGAGAGAAAGAGGGAGAATCCCAAACAGGCTCCATAATGTCAGCATGGAGTTCAACACAGGGCTCGATCTCGTGAACTTCAAGATGGTGACCTGTGCTGAAATCAAGAGTCAGATGCTCAACCGACTGAGCCACCCAGGGCCCCTCTTTTTTTTTTTTTTTTTTTAATGTTTTGTTTTATTTTTGAGAGACAGAGAGAGACAGAGCATGATCAGGGGAGGAGCGGAGAGAGAGGGAGACACAGAATCTGAAGCAGGCTCCAGGCTCTGAGCTGTCAACACAGAGCCCAACACGGGGCACAAACCCACAAACTATGAGATCGTGACCTGAGCCGACGTAGGACGCTTAACCGACTGAGCCACCCAGGCACCCCGTGCCTCTTTTATTAACTTTTAAGCAATGTGACCAGAATGCCTTATGGTTTTAGAACACTTCCTAATCTATAAAGAACTTTCATTAAATTTAATTCTTACAGCAACTCAGGAGATGGTTTTATATTATTTCCATTTTTCCAGATGAAAACAGTGTAGGTCAGAGTGGTTACGTGACTTATTTGCTGATACACAGCTAATAAGGGTCAGAGCTGGGAGCCTGGCTGTCTCTACAGATCTGCTCCACTGAGTACATAGGTGAACAGCACAGCCAGCCAGGGACAGGGAGCACACAGACCCATAGCGTCAGGGCACTGTGCATGGGAGAGGTGCTGAAATCATGATAATGGCCTCAGGCTGCAGAGGGGGGGAGCAGAGGTCATTTTTGGCTGGGGGTGATGGTGAAAATCCACACAGAAATAGACCTTGAAGGATGGGAGAAAATTTTTAAATAGGGAGGGCAGTGGCCGTTTCCACATAGAGACATTGTATCCGCAAAAGCCTGGAGGCTGGATGGACAGGTGTGTTTGAGGGATAGAAGAAATCGCACAGACCAAGACCCCTGAGCAGAAGGGAGTGAGGAATATCAGGTACCTTGCTCAACAAGCATTTAGAGTGCTCTTGGAAAATTGTGTCCATTTTTAAGCGATATTACCTCAAGTTTCTGTCCTCAGGAAAATATTGCCAACAAAATTGATCAGTAAGATCCATATTAAGAGATTTGTCCTTTTTTCCCCCCATTTTTGTCATTTCCATGATTTTACATCTAATCGGAAAGGCAGCATGCATAGTGGTTAGGGACAGGTTCAAGGCAATGCGGATTTGACTCGGATCCGAGCTTATTCTCTGCCTCTTATTAAATGCGCAATCTTGGGCGAGTTATTGAATCACTTTGACCCTCAGTCCTCATCTTGCAAATGAGGGTAATAATACTACCTCCCTTCTGGGGCTTTGTGCGGGTTAAGTGATACTGTGTTTATAAAGCACTTGCTGCAGTGTTTGGCACAGTATAACCTTCAGTTAACAACAGGGGCTATTTGTTAACTTGACCATCATCATCACCCTGGCGCGCAGAACTGTGCTGCCTTAAACTTCTAATTGAAAAGCTGAACCAAACCAGAGATCTGTGTATATCAGAGAAGGTAAAAGGGAACTCACGTGTATCGAGCACCTTGCTCTGTGTGCGGACGAGAGCAGGAAAGCAGGAAAATGTGGGTGACCCCAAAGAGCCAGAAGAGGCTCACCCACGGGGCAGCAGCTGGGATGCTCTGGGGAGTATTAGAGGAACATCGCACACTCTGTTCTGTGAGATTTTAAAATGCTCTTTCAAAACGCTTCTCATTATAAAGAAATATTATCCCAAGTTACAAATCCGGGTGGCAGGCTCCACGTTAAGCTGTCCGCCCTCATTCCTCTTGCTGAAGTGAACGTTCCAGAGGGAAAAGACCTCTCCTAATAATATATACACAAATTAAAACTCCATTTAGAGGTACAGTGGGGACCACCTCCTAATTGACTTTGATCACAGAAAAAAATCATTTAACACGGTCGGTATGCCAGAGGAAAGCAGGAAATGGGAGGGTTGCTCTGCAGAGTGCTGTCACAGTGAGTTCTAGCAGCTGTGGAGATGAAGCCAGCCACAGGACTTTTCTCCTTTGGTATTCCCAGGCATTAACCAAACCCATGGTTTCCTCGGGTCCCCTTGGATGGTTGACGACATGAAGGAAGGAGTGATGGCTCACGCGTGAGTGGCAGGTCCTTTGCTAAGTGGAGTCATCTTTCTATAGAAGGGTTTCAGCCAGGGGCGCCTGGGTGGCTCCGTCGGTTGAGCGTCCGACTTCGGCACAGGTCATGATCTCATGGTTCGTAGGTTTGAGCCCCGCTCGGAGCCTGGAGCCTGCTTCGGATTCTGTGTCTCCGTCTCTCTGCCCCTCCCCCCGCTCGTGCTCACTCGCTTGTGCTCTCTCTCAAAAATAAATAAAAATTAGTTTAGAAAACTAAAAAGAAAAGAAAAGCTCGGGCCAGCCTTGTGAATCTAGTGTTGACGCTCAGAGGCAAGTGCCGCAAACAAAGGTCTTCCTTGTGTGTTTGTTGGCAGTGATTGGATCGACAGCTGTATGTTTATTCTCACAGGGGCTAACAGGAAACCTGTCCTGCACTCCCCTGACAGTAGTCTGAGAAGAGCTCAGGGGTTGGTTTCAGTTCTTGGTGATGCCGTGATGAATGTGCAATTACAGAGAATTCTGGAGGCTGGGTTGTCTGGAGATACAGAATTAGATTAATAACGCCTGTTTTGTCACTGCATTTTGAGGGGCCTAGTGTATAAATGGAGTTACCAGCGATACCTTCCTTAAAAAAGTCGTGAGATTGAATGATCCCACAAATGTGAGTCCTCCAGCATTATGTCTTGCACATGGTACAATTTTAATAATTAGGAGCTGTTATTGTTTTAATGATAATCCTAATTATGTCTGCCCCTTCATTTTCTCCCTTTCTTCTTCACTCCTTTGGGCTAGGTGCTGAGGGGTAGAAATGAAAGGAATAATCGCTGCCCTGAAGGGAGGGCCCCATGGTGGCCTGATACAGCCTGTCCCGTGGATTCATTCCCTTGACTCTAGGCTCAAGGAGACAACTTCTTTCTTATTTTCTTTAATATGAGATTTATTGTCAGATTGGTTTCCATATAACACCCAGTGCTCATCCCAACAGGTGCCCTCCTCAATGCCCATCACCCACTTTCCCTCCCTCCCACCCCCATCAACCCTCAGCTTATTCTCAGTTTTTAACAGTCTCTTATGGTTTGCCTCCCTCCCTCTCTTTTTTTTTTTTCCCGTTCCCCTCCCCCATGGACTTCTGTTAAGTTTCTCAGGATCCACATAAGAGTGAAATCATATGGGGCACCTGGGTGGCTCAGTCGGTTAAGCGTGCGACTTTGGCTCGGGTCATGATCTCACAACTTGTGGGTTCAAGCCCCATGTCAGTGCTGACAGTTCAGAGCCTGGAACCTGCTTCGGATTCTGTGTTTCCCTCTCTCTCTTCCTCTCCCCCGCTCATGCTCTGTCTCTCAAAAATAAATAAACATTAAAAAAAATTAAAAAACAAAAAGTGAAAACATATGGTATCTGCCTTTCTCTGGCTGACTTATTTCACTTAGCATAACATCCTCCAGTTCCATCCATGTTGCTACAAAAGGCCATATTTCATTCTTTCTCATTGCCAAGTAGTATTCCATTGTGTATATAAACCACATCTTCTTTATCCATTCGTCAGTTGATGGACAGTTAGGCTCTTTCCATAATTTGTCTATTGTTGAAAGTGCTGCTATAAACATTGGGGTACAAGTGCCCTATGCATCAGCACTCCTGCATCCCTTGGGTAAATTCCTAGCAGTGCTATTGCTGGGTCATAGGATAGATCTATTTTTAATTTTTTGAGGAACCTCCACACTGTTTTCCAGAGTGGCTGCACCAAGGAGACAACCTCTTTAATCTGGGAGTGCAGTGCCTGATGGAGGAATAGGCCATGAGGATGGCTTTCCTGCCCTTACAGGATTTCCTGCCATGACTTAATGACAGAGTCGAAAACCTGGGCTCAGCAGGGTCCCAGGCTCTGCCCACATGCTCTCGTCAAGTCTGCGTCTCCTCACCTGTGCAATGAGGGAGGGGGCTGTGATTGTCAGTTCCATCTAAGCAACACCCTCCCCCAACATCCCAGCAGAAACTCCAGTCTCTCAACTCCCTGGAGAAATCTCCTGACCTTACTTTCGCAAGGAAAACCTCAATATACAATTACCGTGATGGTGATAATGTTAGGAGCAAAGAAGATCATCTCTTTGAGAAAATACCAAGCACCATAATCTCATAAACTATCTTCACAGCTCTTGGAGCTGAGTGTTATGGTCACCATTTTATAGATGAGCAAACCGAGGCTCCAGAGAGTTACCTAACGTCTGCCAGGGCACGTCACTGTGAACATGAGAACCGGAAAAGGAACCCAGGGCTGTGTGACGGCAGCCTGTGCTCATCACCACTACAGTTCTGTGCTTCCCGTTTCTGGCCTCGGGAACCAGCACGACACTGGGAGGCGGGCACGGAGAAGTCGGATAACCGGGCTGAGGTCAGTCCACGGGTTGGTGGAGGTGACCAGCCCCTGCATTAGTTACGTAGAGAAGAGGTCCTAGTCAAGGCTGCCTGGTGAAAAGCGCCCAGAAAAGACAGCTCTCTGATTCTGTTACTGCAATACTACCAGTTTATTCTGTGCGTATTAGATTCCAGCTCTGGTCCCCCCACCCCTTGCTGTGTGGCCAGCTTTGGGTGCCCTCCAGCTACATTGCTGTTCCTCCTGTGCAGTGACCGTGGGACTGCCTGGTTCCCACTCGTGTGGCTGACTGCGCTTGAGCCTCTTACTTGTGCCCAGCCGCCACCACCACCGCCCCTTGATTTACAGAACTTTTGAGCAGCTGCCGGCAAATCCTTCCCACAGCATTGCACGGTACAGAAAATGATCAGCTTCACCAGAGTCCCTTCTCCGGAAAACACTTAATTTGGGGGTGAGAGACAGTAACCCTGATTGTTGCAGTCAGGCTTATCCAGAGACAGGAAGAAAAGCAATATATTTACTTGATTTAAAATTAGCCCCACGTAGTCACCAGTGGGATCCTGTCAGGTTTCTTTATGCCGATTCTGCTTTTAAAAACTGTTTTATCCGTTGGGCAAGTATCTCTGGTTCCTGTGCCCAAAGTCTGTCAGCTAATGGAAGCAGGATAGAAAAAGGCCCCCTCAGTGTAAAGGAATTTATAGTTGGCATGGAAAGGGAATTAGGGAGAATGTATAGAAAGAAGGAAAAGGTGATGTGACAGAGCTGGCTTAAACAAATCTTTCAGTGGCTCCAGAAATCAGGAAAATCAATGTAGCAAAATGACAAAGATGATGACAACTGCCGTAGAGTTCCTACTATGCACCAGGCAGAGTTCTAAGCAAATGACATGCATTATTTCATTTAATCCTTTGAGATAGATGCTACCAGCTGCATTTTGCACGTGTGGAAACTGAGACTCCGGCGAAGTAATTTGCCCAAAGTCATAAAACTAATAAATGACCGAGCTCCAGTCTCTCTGGAGAGATCCAGACTTGAGCTTGCATGTACATGGTTTTGACTCGGGGGGTGAGCCATGCCTAAAGTAGTCAGGATGGGGGCCCCATGCTTTGTCCTTGAGAAGAAAGCCCCTTAACAAACACCTCAGAAGAGCAAATCTGGCTATGCTGTCTGCAGAGGCTTTGCCTTCAGTTGTCTTAAATTTTAACTTAATTTCAGGCCCTGGAACTCACTAGCAGTGTGGTGTATCAGGAGGAGAGCCTGGACCTTGGAACCAGTCAGATCTGGGGTCAGATACTGTATCACTTCCCGTCTGGAAGGTGTGTTTGCAATCATGCGGCCTCTCTGAGCCTCCAGGTTTTTTTTCATCATAAACTGAGAATAATAGTAATTTTCTCAAGGTTTATGTAAGGATAGAATGAAATAACATATGCAGTCCCTCTTGCTTAAGTGTCTGACACACGGCGTGTGCTCCAAGGTGGGATCTCCTCCCTGGGCTCTGACACCCTTCGTTTCTACCTATTCCTCCTGAGGCTGGGTTGGAGAACTTCCCTTTTCATGTAAAGCAGCATTAAAATGAGTTCGGAAACTAGGTAAGAAAATTCATCCCTAATCCCACTATTATAATTCAAAGTCTGATGTCATTTTTACGTATGTCTTTCCAGGGTTTTTTTCATATGCATATCTGGTTTTGCAGAGATGCAGTCAGCAAAAAAATGCAATTTTATGTCTTGCCTTTTTTTTCCTTAGCATTCTATCGTCAGTATTTGCCCTCATTGCTGGTTGTCATGGTCATTTTTGTATAACGATTGCACTGCATTCCATCCAGTACCTGTATTATAAGTCAGCTAAGTTGTTCTATTTTTACACGTCTAGGTTGTTTCCACTTTTTCTGCTCTTGCCCTGCAGTCGACATCCCTGCGTATGGAAC
The DNA here is from genome assembly GCF_007474595.2 of Lynx canadensis. Classification (NCBI taxonomy): domain Eukaryota; kingdom Metazoa; phylum Chordata; class Mammalia; order Carnivora; family Felidae; genus Lynx; species Lynx canadensis. The sequence continues at coordinate 53,684,524 of NC_044312.2, forward strand.
TTCTGGGTTTGGAATTTGTGAATGTCACAGCTTTGTAGCAAAACTAGGACTAGAACCTGGGGAATGAAACTCTGTCTTCTTGTTGCTGTTGTTGTGACTTTCTGTTTTTGTTGTTGTTTTCTCCATTGGACGACCATAGTCCAAGAATGCCAATGACTTATGTTTCACAGAAATGATAATATTTATTAAAAGCAAAAGAAAACAAAACTGAGCACTAATAGAAACAGAAAAGTGGGTAGCCACATAACCGGGTTGATTCCCACTGCCTTTTGAAACCAAAAACACCACTGGAATCAACACTCCCTTGTGGTTATTGATTGCCGCCTCTAGTCACTACCTAGAGCTGCTAATTTACAGATGCAAGTGGGTTCATGTATTTGATTTTTGGAAGAAAGGGAAGCGTGCACCGTGACAGGAAAAGCTCTGCTGTACTTATGTTGGCGATTCCTGCATAATGACTTTGTTAATTGCCTCTCGCTGGCTGGGTGCGGGGGGGGGGGGGGGGGGGGGGGGGGGGGGAGGGGAGGGGAGGCTTCAGTGTCTGAACATCTATGGGCATTCTTGTTAAAAATGTAAAAATGTCAGGATGGAGCTTGTACTTTCTCGGCCATCTCTTTTGTCTTGCTGGGCAGGAAAAGGGGACTGGAAAATGTCAACCCTGGGATCAGATTGACCGGAGCTGAGGGAATAAGAAACTTCCCCCAGCCCAGCTCTGGCTTTTTAGAAATCATTAACATTTCAGTGTGGGTGATCCTGTGAACCGCTACCTTTCCACAACCTTCTTCTGAACTCTTAAGCACCTTTTCACCTTTTCATGGAATTAAAAAGTAGTTTAAAGGGAAAACCCATATCAGGTTTCTTATTTAGGTCACTTTCAGTGTGCTTGAGAGTTTTGCACTAACAGTTGTAAATACAAACCACAGAGTGCAATTTAGACAATCCTGTGATGTACATTGGTGGTGAATGGTCACCAGTAATTCTTCAGGAAAGGGGGTGTGACCAATTACAGTTTATTTTTTTCAATGGTCTGGTTCATCCTTAGAGCAGACAGGGGAGGACTCTTTCTATTTCTTAGCTTTTCTGGATCCATGGCTGTTAATTTCACATCATTTGGGTAGCATTCGTTTCCTGCCATATACAACTTTAAACGTGGGTTGCTGTTGGCCAAGAGATAGTTATTAATACCACTGGTCCCCCCAAACATTAATTGTAGCCAGTGTGTGTGTGTGTGTGTGTGTGTGTGTGTGTGTGTGTGTGTGTGTGTTGGTGGGTTTTTTTGCTGGTGGCTTTATGTTGCCCATATTTTATCTTCTATTTAAAGTAAAAGAATGAAAGGGGCACCTGGGTGGTTCAGTCGGTTAAGCATCCCCCTTCAGCTCAGGTCATGATTTCACAAGTTTGAGCCCCACATCGGGTTCTGTGCTCACAGCTTGGAGCCTGGAGCCTGCTTCGGATTCTGTGTCTCCCCCTCTCTCTCTGCCCCTTCCCCACTCTCTCTGCCCCTCCCCCACTCGCACTCTGTCTCTATCTCAAAATAAATAAACATTAAAATTTGTTTCAAAAAATTAAAAGAATGAAAAAGAGGAAGCTTGGGTTGGGAACACAGGCTCCTAAGTTTGAAGCTTGCCTCAAATCTATACTGGCTCCTACACTTAGACTGGTGATTCCTGCATGATGACTTTGTGAATTGCTTCCTGCCACCAGGTGCTGGGAGGAGGCTTCAGCATCTGAACATCTATTGGGCATTCTTGTTAAAAATGTCAGGATAGGGCTTGCACATTCTCAGACATCCCTTATGTCTTGCTGGGCAGGGAAAGGGGACTGGTGGTATTGGGTAACTTTTACCTCTCCTGGTAAATCAGAGTATGTTAGTGTAACTTAAACGTTAGTCCACTTTCCTTGTATGTATTTTCCGGTAATGATTTTTCAACCTATCTTTACATGAAGATTAAATTAGATAATATAAAGCATTCAGCATGTTGGTACGCACTCAAATGATTCCACATTTTGAGCTGCTGTAATTATTTTGATTATTTTCAAGGAAAAAGAAGAGTGGTTGCTTGAGTTATGTTTCCTTGGACTATCTGTGGCTGAGCTTGTGTTTTACCCTTTGGAGAGAGGAGGGGAGGAGAGGGGAGATTGTTCCTTCTCTCTTCCCCTCTTCCATAACCTGGAACTATAGAATTAACCACCACTCAGCACAGTAAAGGAATGGAGGGCCCTCTAGCACAAATCTATTGAAGACCCTGAATCAGAGAGTAAGGGTCCCTTCTGTTGTGGCTGTAAAGTGACCATGACTGGCTGAACTTCACACCTGTCTCCACATCATCCCCTAATCTCAGTGGCCCCATGCTTACTTCCCCACCTGCAAGCCTCCAAAACTGATTTCTGGGTGACTGAGTCTTCCGAGGGCCCAGGTTTGAGTGGGGTCCAGAACTTTGCCTTCCCAGGTGGTGAAAGGAAACAGAGAGACATGCCAGCCTCACAGCTGTATGAGGACTCTGTGATGGCGGGTAGTGGGGGGTAAGGCCACGAGGAAGCCCCGCCAGTGTGCCTCCCGAAGCTTCAGGTCAGCATCTTCCCCCCCCACCAGCTGAGGACTGTCCTGCCCTAATTAACTTCCCTGAGACACAAGACCCTGTGATCATTTTCACCTCCAATGCTTTTTTCCACTGGCTTTTCTTTCCCCTCAGCTTGCTTGCTTGCTTGCTTGCTTGCTTGCTTTCTTTCTTTCTTTCTTTCTTTCTTTCTTTCTTTCTTAGCAAGAGCTTGATTTTGCATCTTGTTAAAAGTAAGAGAAAGCTTTGACAATAAAAATGTTTTTCTTCGCAAAGCTGTGAGAGTTCTATTCATTCTGGGATTACTTAATTCTCATGACCTTTAACAAGACAGCACTTCTGCACAGTTAGATGAGATAATTGATTCTAATGGGGAAAGGAGCAGTGCTCATTTAACTGCATATCTCCGAGTCGTCCTCCGTTCAAACAATTTCTCCATTACCTTTGGAGTTGCCAATATATAGATTAAACTGGTAGACGGTAAGCAAAAATGGGAGCTAATTCAGCCTTGGAAACAGCAGAGTTTTCACTTCTTCCAGGCAAGTTAACTTCTATCATTATTGACAACTACACCACCACGAGCAGCATAAAGTTCCTCCTCCTTTAGTGCCCAGGACCAAAAATATGCTAAGTGGTAGCTGCTGTTTTATCATTATCATCAACAGTATGAGTATAATGGTTACAAAATACTGCCATCATGCGTATGTACGGTTTACAAAGCACTTTGCCATATATTATCTCATATGATACAGTAATTCTTTGAAATAATTGCCTCTCCATTTCTTGGATGCATCTAGGTGGTGGCAGCTAGGATTCCAAACCAGTGTCTTACCTCTGGCACACACTGTTCCCCGCTCGGCAGTAACCAGAGAGAGCAAAGGGTCAGATTCCATTTCTGTTACAGAGTACCCCTCCTGTTGAGATCAAACTTGTGTGCGTTCCCTGGGTGGCTTGTGTTTTGGACTAGAAGTCAGAAGGATGTGCAGCTCTCGTGTCCTTTATACAGTTATTTGTGCCTTGAAGGTGCCCACACAGCCCCTCAAGACCCCCCCACCAGCCCGTCAGTGAACCCTTCCACGGATGGGCCAAGCAATACAACCCTCTGTCCTCCTCACAGGATTCTATGTTACAGCCCCCAAAGCTGCTCCATGTGTGAAAGGGGATGTTTTTACAACACCCACTTGCCTTGCAAGGTAAAGCTAGTGAGAAAGGCTTGGTGAAGTGGGTGGAGCCTGGGCTTCAAGCCAGAAAGACTGGTGATATCTGATTTCAGTGTTTGAATAGTTGCAGATTCTAGTCTACACTGTGTCGCTCGCGAGCCATTTAACCTTCCCTGTGTTAATCGATGTCGTTGTGTCTTAGTTTCTGCATCTGTAAAATGGGGCTATTACTAACTGTCTTTTCAGGATTTTTGTGAGAATTAAGGAAATATTACATTTACTGCTTTTAGCACAACGCCTGGCACTCAGTTTTATAACTACCTTCTGAGCCTTAGCGTGCACATCTGCAAGTTGGGTCTCGCAGGGCTGCCTTGAGGATTAGATGCAATGTATACAAATTTCCCAGTGCATTTCCTGGCATGCAGTTAGCCCTCAGTATACATAATTACTGTGGGCCTTCATAGTTCCATAGATCCTTCCCTGGGTTCCTCTGGCCCTCTTAGTGGGCCAGTCACCCCCTCCTCTGGGCCTTCTAGTTCTTCTTAGTAGACTTTGTTCCTTGTCCATCTTCTCTACTTGTCTGTGGGCTCATGGAAGCAAGGGCTGTCTGATTATGTTCTGGCTCTCCAGAGTCAGCCCTGGGTCCCAGTACAGGGTAGGCTCCTAGAAAATATTCATCAGTACAACAAAGGAGTGATGTTGCATACAGGATGCTGTGGGAGTCAGGGGCTGAAGTTCTTAACTCTCTGCGTAAGGAATCAGGGCAGGCATTTCAGAAAAGGTAAGTAGGGACCATTGACAAGTCTTAAATCCTAAAATGGGATTTAAGCAGACATTTTGTACTAGATTACAAAATCTTTTGGAGACAAGTTTCCTCACCTTTTCAAGCACTGTGTATGTTAGGGAACAGTGTCCATTCTTTGGCGTCTTATGGTCTCTTCTAGATTGTTGCACAAGACTGTTTAGCAGTCACTACCTTGGAAAAAAAATATTTTTTAAACAGAAATGCAAGTACATCCTACAAAATCAAAAAGTACAACAGATATACAGTTAGAAGCAAATCTGTCTTCTATCCCTGACCCTTAGGATCTCTTTCCATCATTGGATGCATCTACTGTTACCAGTGTCTTTCATATCCTTCAGGAATATTCTAAACATATACATGATTTTTCCCCCAGAGGAGTATATCAGATATACCATTCTGCATGTTACAATTTTCCTTTCAGAAAAATATAAAGAGCTTCCATGTGCTTTTTTATGATTACATAATACATTGTATGAAGGTAACTTATCTGACCCCTTACTGATGAAGTGGTTTCTAATATTTTGCTACTACAAACAGTGCTGCAGTGAATAACCTTGTATGTACATCATTTAGTATAATATGTGAAAATATTTGGAGGAGAAATTTCTAGAATTTTCTAGAAACCCTGGGAACCTCTAAATCCCAGGATCAGTAGTATGTTTGTTATTAATTTGATAGCTTTTTTCAAATTGTCCTTCATAGCGTTTGTACCAACTTATGCTCTTACCAACGAAGTATGAGAGTGCTTATTTCCTGTTCTCTGTCAATACTGTATAATTTTAACCTTTTTTATCTTTGCCAAAGCCTATGTGAAAAATAGTATTTCAAAGTTTTAACTTACATTTCTCCTACGATGAGTGTTGTCAAGAGTCTTTTCATATGATTGAGAACCAATTGTATTTCTTATTCTGTAAGCTCTCTGCTCATAGTTCATATCATATTCCTATTTTCCTGATGAGCTGTTGGATTTTGCTTATTATTTGTAGCAGTTATTTTTATATTAATGAAATTAACCCTTTGTGCTACAAATTGCAAAATTTCCCCCTAGATTATTTATCTTTCAAAGCAAAAGGCCAAGGCTTCCTGAAACTCCCCCATCCCTACCCCTCTCCCTGTCCCACCAGACTGTGAGCCCTCAGGGGCAGGGTCTATGCCTTGAGCATCTCCATGCCCAGCCCCCCACATAGGGCTTGGCACTGCAAAGCTCTCTTCGGGGGCTGTTTGTTGAGCTGAGCTGAACTGAATTCCTGAGTTCCCCACCCCAGCTGCCCTCCCCTATGGCTTGGGAGTTCCATTTCCTCCTCCAGCAGAAAAAGATGACTTTTCTCATTGCTCACCACAGCCATGCACCTGTTTGGCCTAAACTGGCACCTGCAGCCGATGGAGGGGCAGATGTATGAAATCACGGAGGACACAGCCAGCAGTTGGCCTGTGCCAACGGACGTCTCCCTGTATCCATCAGGGGGCACTGGGTTAGAGATCCCTGACAGGAAAGGCAAAGGAGCCACAGAAGGTAGGGTTGCCGTGTTGTTCGTGTCGTGAGTCCTCTGTGTCTGCCTTTGAACCGAAGAGACCTTCATTATGCACGTCATGTGCCTGACTCACAGCTCCGTGCTTTGGCCCTTCCTCCATCTTTCTGCACTCCACGCCGGCTGCCAGCCCACCTGTGTCTTCATCTCAGTTCCTTGTCACTGTGAGCTCATAGCGGGGCTTGGGCAGCTCTCATGGTGCTCAGCGGTATCCCATCTCATGCCTCGAGGGAAGCATCATGGGCTTTCGCACTGCTGGGTGGCTGTCTTGGATTGTGTGGGATCAGGATGAGTCCTTAAGGGGCCAATAACAATAATCATTAGTGTTTGTACGGTTTATTTATTTCAAAGATTTTGTCAAGAGCTTTTTACACTTAATCCTCACAGAGATCCTGTGAGGTAAGTATAATTCTTTAGACCCATTTGAGATACAAAACCTAAGGGTTACATTAATTTAGTGACTTGACCAGAGGTCGCTCAGCCAGTAAATAATGGAGCTTGGCGTATGAGCCCAGGTCTGGATGACTCCAGAGCTCTTACTGTCTCTATAAATTGTCCTAGCTGACTCACCACATGGTTACAAGACCCTGAAGGAGATGTAGATGAGAAATCCCATTATGCAGTGGGACACGGATATTTTTCTATCAGTGATGGAGTGGTAGTGACATTTGGAGTTTGGCATTCTTAAATGGGACATCTGTAGACCCATGTTCTGAATTTCTTAAGGGTCTTTCTAACACGCCATTGACACACATTCTTTCACTATCAGCCAGAAGTGGCACAGACTCACAAAAATGGTACCGTGAAAGATGGCTGAGCTAATGGGCCAGTCTCATTGCCATTCTGGGCAGCGTAGGCATTCTTTATCCTGTCCCTGCTGTGCCCTGCTTCATCTCGTCTGTTAGCAAAGTGCACCACAGGTCTGCCTCCACCTTTACTGCCTATATCTTCTTTCCTAGCATCTCAGACAACTTTGGGGTCAAAGCTTCTGAGGTTTCCTGCCCTCAAGGATTTCCCTTCCAGGAATCTGTTTGGTTAACAGGGTACCATATGCTTGGTTGAAGTAGCTACTCAGGACCTCTGAATGATCCTGAAGGCAAAAATCAATTCTTTTTTAAAAAAAACGTTTATTTTTGAGATAGAAAGACAGAACACAAGTGGAGGAGGGGCAGAGAGAAAGAGAGAACCCCAAGGAGATTTGCACTTGTCAGTGCAGAGCCTGACACTGAGCTCGAACTCAGAAACCATGAGATCATGACCTGAGCTGAAATCAAGAGTTGGATGCTTAACCAACTGAGCCACCCAGGCACCCCCAACTCTTTCTTTTTGTTTTTTAAATATGGAATGCTTCGTGAATTTGCATGTAATCCTTGCACAGGGAGTATGCTAATATTCCAACAAAATCAACTCTTGACCCATGGTCATCTTTAAGGGAAGTAAGAATGGGAGCATTTCCACAGAGCCAAATCAGAACCTCTGCCTGCTTTTTCTAGGGGCAATGCCAGTCTTCTCCTTTACAAAGATTTTAAGACTTAAAACATTTAATAATTTATACTTTCTTCGCCCTTTAGTAAGGATATGGAGGGAGTGTGGATAGGGCCACGGAAAGAGCTCTGGGTTAGGAATCAAGAGCCCTGACTTCAAGCCCAGCTGCTGACCCTTGAATTGTCCTTAAGCAAATCCCTTGAAAGAGTTTCTGAGTGGGGTGCCTGGTCGGTTAAGCATCTGACCTTGGCTCAGGTCATGATCTTGCAGCTTGTGAGTTCAAGCCCCACGTCAGGTTCTGTCCTGACAGCTCAGAGGCTGGAGGCTGTGTCTCCCTCTCTCTCTGTCCATCCCCCACTCATGCTCTGTCTCTCTCCTTTCTCTCTACCCCTCCTCCACTTGTATTCTCTGTCTCTCTCAAAAATAAACATTTTTTTTTTAAAAAATGAATTGATTTTGGCCTTCAGGATCATTCAGAGGTCTTCTCTCTCAAAAATAAATAAACAAAAAAAAGTGAACATGCTTTCAAAAAAAAAAAAAAAGACTTTCTGAGCTTCGTTCTCCTCCTCTCTAAATGGAAGTTATTGAGCTAAATTATCTCCAAGGTCCAGTTTAATTCACAAGTCCTACATATGAAATTGATAGTAGAATCATCAGACAAACCAGACGGTTCTTTAGAATTTTTTTTCCAGGCCAGCCCTGTCCATGGTCCTGCCTGTCAGCTTGTGATTCCCTTGTCAGTTTATAATGTCACATGCCATACGGGAATACCATCCATGTGGACGGTCTTTAGGTCAGCACGTACAAATGCAGATTTAAGATATGTTTAACCCTCAAGGCATTGGATGAGGTCTCATTTAGCAAAATGTATTTTCTTGCCTCCATGATCTCTATCAGACATTCTTGAAACAGAGTTGGATCTATCTGAAATCTCCCATTCTAATGAAATTAGTTTGTGGGTTTTTTAGGTTTTGTTTTGTTTTACCCAAGGAGCAGGAGGTGCAGATAAGAGGCAAAATAAAATTGCCCCAGCTTATTGGTTTACTTTAATTGGAGTATTTTTGCTTAAAGGGATTATCTGTCATTACTAATGCAAATGGAAATCCTGTTTACAAACCCCTAAAATGCAGTGCTGTTCTGGAAAGTGGTCAGCATCAAAAGCAATTACTGTGACAAAAAATACATCAGACTGGAGAAACAGAGGACAAAGCTTCCTACAGTTTATGTGAGACCACATGGTTCTTAATTTCTTTTGCCCTGGTCAAACCAATGTCTACACAGTTCATGTTTTTAATTGTAACGTTAAAAAACCTACTTCCTTAGACATAGCTCAAGGGGAAAAGTCTTTAACACTGATGGGAGTGCATATTTCCTATCCCTTCTAAGGGTATCAGAGAGGAGAGCTGATTACAGAATTAAGATTAGAGCCCTGGTTTACAGAGATGGCAGTAACAATGTGGTATGATGGAAAGAAGATAAATGGGCCTTGGAGCCAGACAGGCTTGAATCCTGGCCCTCAAATTTATTGGCTTTGTTAACTCATGCCAATTACTCCATCTTCTTTGGCCTTAGTTTCTTCATCCATAAGAACAAGGATGGTAACGTCTGTATCTTTTCAGACTGGTGGTGAAGAGGCACTCAACAAATGTCACTTCCTTTCTTCCCATCTGCTCAAATCCCAAACCATTCCATGTCAGTTATCAGAATCTCAGAAATCCAGACTAAGTAATATTTTCCCCTCAAAGACCCTGCAAATAATTGGGACATTTTTTCATATTGTAAAATGCTATATATTTTTTAATTATGCAAATGAAATATATAATGAGTCCAGTATTTTAAATGCTCATCATGTCTTTGAGAATAACCCCAAACTGCAATTTACACTGTATTTTCAAAGTGGCTCTTACCATTTCAGGGTGTCATGGGACAGAAACCAAATATGGCAGCTTTTCGAAGAAAAGCCACAATAACTTACGTTATATGTTAATGGAAAAGAGGGGAGAAAGCATTGAATAAACAAAAATTCCTGATGGTTGAATTGGTGGGCTTAGGGATAGCATTTTCTTCTTTCTGCAATGAAATAAAAATTACCCATCAGTTTAAACCATGCAAATTGCTGCACGCAGGCTCAGCTGGGCTCTCCAAAATGGAACAGCTTATTTTGATAACCAAATAAATTTCTAACAGTTGCTAAGGAAACTAAAGGATTCTTTGTGCAAGTTATTGCATTGGAAAGAACCAGAAAGGTGGAGGGAAGAGGAGAGTGTTAGTTGATTAGGAATTTAGAACCTGTGTAGAGGGATCTTAGTTCAAGAAAGTGAGGACTATGACTGAGAAGGGCATGGAATTTCACTTCTTCCAATTCTCTCTTGTTTGACCAAACAATCCAATCATTTCAGCAAATTGTTGAGAAATTTCTTTTATAGACATGATTGTGTATTTGTACATCATTGCTAGAGGAAGGCTGAGTCTGTGTATCTTTACAAAGAACAGGACTGTTGCCAGTAGAATTTGCCTTGTGAAACCTGATCATACTGTTGGAGATTCCTATTTCTTAGTTAAGCTCTTGGTATTGTTTGTTAAGTCTCTGGTGGCCCCCAATGATTGTGTAGTGTCTTCTTTATAAATGTCTTGAGACCCCAACTCTTGCCCTTTAACTCTGGGTCCTGTTTGTTCATTCCTACTTCATAAAATTGTCAACTTTCTGTGCCCCATGACACTCAGTGGGCCTTGGTCTACCTGGCCTAGCCTTGATGGTTAGATTGCTGGGACTGTGAGTTAGGTTGGACTCATGCACTGTGCCATTGACCCTTGAGTGAGACTATTGAGAGTGTCTTTGAAGAGTTTTAATTAACCACTTATCAATTTAATGCTTTAAGAAGCCATATTCTAGCAAATGAAGAGAAACCCCAAATGGCTTTATCTTCAAATGGTTTCTTAAGCATTCTGAGCCTCAGTACATACATCTTATCAGTGTGAGAATTAACTGAACTGATGAACGTAAAGGGGGGCCCAGCATGTAGTGAGAGCAAGAATTGATAGCAAGTATTACCACTAATCCTGCCACTTCTACCTTTACTGCTGTTACTACTACTGCTATTATTACTGCTGCTGCTGCTGCTGTTGTTGTCGTTATTATTTTCCAGAATGTGGGTGGGGATAAAAAGAATTGTATACATAAGACCTGTCTCCTCCAACTCCCACCACCCTCTGTCATCTCTCCTCACTCTACTGTTGGTGGGTCTTGCTGTGTGGTAGGATGGTTTCTGTCTTAAGCACTCACAGCTTGGTGCTCGGATTTAAGAACAGAGGATCTGGAAAGAGGAAGGCAGGAAGAGCTGAGTGTGGCTTCACTCTGAATAACTGCTAGCCCAGCCAGTCTCACGCCTCTTTCCCATCAGACACGGGTACTCGCTGTGCTCTACCTCTTTCCCCTCAGAAGCCCCCATCTCGTCCCTACGTATAGTCCTACAAGGGGACCACTGGGGACCAGAGTAGAGGAATGATAAAGCTTAAATCCCCAGATGGGGTCCTCTTTTCCCTCAAAAACATCACCTTTAGGCTGGGCTGTGGTCCCTTCCCTAAGGATCTGGACCAGGTGACTTTTAGTACAAAGGTCACTTTAGTACAAAGCCCGAGTGGCCCTCAGAGACTCAGCCGAGAGTCCAGGTCCCGGTGGCCGGTGTGCCCTGGAACAGAATCAGCTATTTTTATTTGTATACACACCAAAGACAATTCTTTTCTCTTATTTTGGCCCATGTTGGTGAAATACGAGAATGCTAGAAAAGAATATTGCTTTTTATCACTCCTCGGGTGTAAGAGCCAACTTATGTATGCCTCTGGGGCCTGCAGACCTCTGGAGAGAGACTCTGGGCTGGCCTCTGACCTTATGAGGCTCAGAACTCAGCTGATACAATAGCTGTCTCTCAAAAACATGCTCACTGGAGGAGAAAATGAACCATGCAGGGTGCTCTAGCAGCATGCCAAAATGTGGGGGAAAGTTTTCATTATTTATTCTCAGACCCAGGAATTATTTGACTGCAGACAATTCTGAAATCCCATCAGCCCCGACTCCCACCCACTCACAAAGGAAATGAGTCCTTGGAATTAGCAGTCTCAGGCTTATTTCTATGCAGTTTCTAGGAGGAAACTCAGAGTTCTGCATCCCTAGCAGAATGATAAGCTAAAGGGTACACTATTTTTCTACCTAGAATACAAAAGAATTCTGGTATTGGGAGCCCCACAATCAGATAAGAATGTGAAAGTAATTCTCCTCTATCTTAATGTGTTGTGAATTTGGCTTCTGTCTTTGAACTTTGAATCACAGTGTGGTGGTTTTTGTGTGTCTGCATTTTCAAGGTAAAAGTCTGGGGCACATTCCTTCCATAAAGGAATTAAATGCAAGCTCTTTCCCATGCTAATGACAGAGTACTAGTGGTACTTTTATTGAGAGCGTGCATTTTAACTTTTTTTGTTGTTGGCATATTTTTTAATTAAAATAACATTTAATGGTTTGAAGCTAAAAACCTGATGTTTCTGCCTAGGAGTTTATAAAGGAATGATAACATATGGAGAAGTTTAACATTTAAATTGAATTTTATTATTTAAAACAGTAAAATATTTTATGACTACAACAATGCCCTGCCAAGCTCCATTTCAGCATCAAATGTGCTTTGTAAGGAATCTTACAAAGCTAGGGGAAAAAAGACATTTTAATTTCTTATTCCCCAAGTGCTTTTTATAAAAAGTTCTCACAAACGTGTTTTCTTTACAAATGGATTATTGTTCTTAAAGCCTCTCTTCGAACACGTCTAACAACAAATCTTGGAACTAAGATACCCTGCGGATTCTTCCTTACAAATAAGACGTAGTCTGCTGGCTGCCATGTGGCTAGTCAGTGTCCTAAAGGTGGTCTTCTAACATCCCTATCACCTCCTTCTGCCGCCTCCCAACTCCCCAGAGGGCTGATGTCTGGAAGGAAGTCAGGTTTATATTTTTCACATGTGAGTGTGCTTAATTAGTAAACAGAGGAAGTTTGATAAGTCGTCTTCCTTCCTGGCACTTCTGGTGCCCCCAGAAAGCTGTCACTCTCCTGAATGGAGACAGAAATGGGCAAGGGACCATATTCCTGACCCCCGTCCCCTGAAACCTGCAGGGTCAGGGGCCTTGGTTGAATTTCCAAGTATGCCATAGGCTTTGTGCCTGAACTTGAGATCAATTCCCTCAGCTTTACCTACTTCAGCACAAAACTGATATTCGAAGACCTCCATCCAAGCAAGACAAGGAAGCATTTTTCAGAAATATCCATTCCATTCAGAAGTACCCCCTTTTTCATCTTCCCCAACCCAACTCCTGCTCCCCATATAAACCCCTTCCACATGTCTTAGCCTTAGAATTTGGCTTCCAATTATACATAAACTAGTAAACTTGTAAAATACCTTCATCCACTCAGGTCAGGCTTCCCACTGCTGGTGGGACCATTTTGAGTTGGAAATTTAATAACAACACCTTGTTCGCACTACCCTTTCTATTTTAGCGTGCATGCTTTTATACACACACGCGTGTGCACAGTTATTCTCGTGTGACCACCAGTGATTATTTTGGGGATTGGAATATATCTTAACAAGCTGTGGAATTATGCAGTATACAGATGGCCCTTGAGGAGGACCCATACTGCTTTGGAAGAATGCATATTTTTAGCAGAACAGTTTGAGCATCACTGGAAAAAAAAAAAGTTCTGGACATTCTTCCTCCTCAGTGGGGAGTGGGGGTGGGGCTGGTGGTAGAACATAGTGGAGAGAAGTGTGAGGCACAGGGGAGTCCTGCTGTTCAGGGGCTCCGATCCCTTGTTTCACTTGTGGCCAACTGCTGTTTTTGTCTTCCCTTCCCTGTGTCTTGGTAGGAAAGCCCAGTAGTTTCTTTCCAGAGGACAGTTTCATAGACTCTGGAGAAATCGACGTGGGGAGACGGGCTTCGCAGAAGATTCCTCCTGGCACTTTCTGGAGATCTCAGGTGTTCATAGACCATCCTGTGCATCTGAAATTCAATGTGTCCCTGGGAAAGGCAGCTCTGGTTGGCATCTATGGCAGAAAAGGCCTTCCTCCTTCACATACACAGGTAACCAGAATGCCACATCCCCTGCTGATCTGCAGGGGCTCCTACCTCACATCCTAAACCAAAGTCAGGAAGCCTAATGCTCACACCTGGAGCCTTGTGTTTGAAGGGCATTTTGCATATTTTATAGCCCATTCCTCCATTTGACCTAAGACCCTACCTTTCAGATGAGTAGGGTTATATCCCTGGGGTTTTTTAAGAAGAGGAAATTTTAGGAAATATCTCAAATAGCCTCTCTACTATTACCCAGTCACCTGAGTGAAATTATCCAAGAAATATAAAGAGAAAAGCATGCGCTTTGGAGTCCGACAGACTTCAGTTTGAATCCTCTTGTTATCAACTATGAGAACTATGGCCTGGTGCTTACCCGCTCAGAGCAAGTTTCTCATCTCTCCACTGATGGTAACAATACTCACTTTGTAGGGCTGTTGAGGAGAATCAAGAACATTTATAAGGCAGCTTGCGCGGGATCTGGCTTAGAATACACGTTACTTCCCTGGTCTCTTACATTCCTTCTCTCCTTTGGGATTTCGCATTTACTGTGATACATGCACACCAGAAACACCTAACAGCTCATCTAGGATGATTGACATAACACCAGTCGTAATGGGTAAGGAACAGACTTGTTAAGGTCCTGCCAGCTCTGGGATTGGGTTAAAATAAATCAGAGGCATCCATCAGACATTCCCAAGCCGTGTGCAGCCTTCTTAGCCCCAGTTGTTACTTAAGATTCCCACGTGAAATCTAAGTAGATATATTTTCTAGCAGTGGAGTCATGGGAAAATAGAATCTGGGCCACTCACCAGGACAGTGATGCTAGTCCTGGACTTCATTCCTGGACCTCATTTACACATGAAATAGAATTAGATATCTTGGTTTTTTAAAAGATAGGTAGGTCAGTAGGTAGACAGATAAGTAGACAGATAATTGCTCAATTTGCTTGCTAGTAGGCCAGTAGGACTTAACCACCTACCTGTTGTTAGCACTGTGTGGCTGACTTCTCTTGAGTCTCACACTCTCGGGCTCGGATCAGTCAGCAGTTGTGTGTCTGACCCAGCATGTAATCGTTGATAGAATTTTGAGCTAATCCAGTTTAGTTCCCCTAAAACTGCTCCCTGAACCTGCAGCATTTAGAAAGGATTGTTGACAACAGGAAGAGAGAGATCAGATTTGCACTTGCACCTGACTGACTTTTAAGGCACATCCAGTGCTCTAGTCCCAACCCTCGAGCCCTGGGATTCCCAGCATCACTTGCGTGGAGCTGGAGTTCAGTCCTTCAATGGCTGGGTTTCTGATCACGTGCCCACCATTGGAAGGGCATGGTTGTCCCGGCGCAGGCTCAGTCAGATGAAGACTGCCTACATATACACCAAATTAAAGAAAAATGAGACCAAAAAAAAAAAAAAATAATGCGCTAATTATGCTGCCCTCACAGGGGAATGAGGAGACTATTACCATGAGAAACAGGGGTCTGGGGAGGAGGTGAAGTCGGTTGATCAACCTTCATGTGACTCTAGCCCCTCTGCCTGTCCTCAGGTTGTATTTCCTTGTGTGCCCCCAGGAGACACGTGAGGAAGGAATCTAGCATTATGGTGAAGCAGACACCCCGCTAATTATGCTCTGTTTGTACTTTTAGTTTGACTTTGTAGAGCTGCTGGATGGAAGGAGGCTCCTGACCCAGGAGGCACGGAGCCTGGAGGGACCCCAGCGCCAATCTCGGGGAGTCGTCCCCCCATCTAGTCACGAGACTGGCTTCATCCAGTATTTGGATTCAGGAATCTGGCACCTGGCTTTTTACAACGACGGGAAGGAGTCTGAAGTGGTTTCTTTTCTCACCACTGCCATTGGTAAGGAGCCTCCAGCCCTATGGGGTCTGTGGGATTTCTGCCTCTTTGGGTGAGAGGACCCTGGGGATTCTGAGGGTTGGAGCCAGCAAGGGAATGTGTCTTGCCCGCAGCTGTCGATGCCACCTGGAGTCTGGCATGAGTCCTTCCTGACTGGGCTTGCTGGACAGGGATGGGTGTGGGATTCAGGGGAAGGAGGGAGGGGAGGAGTGACAGGAGAGGCTGGCCAGCCATTCTGGGCCATTACCCACTGCCTTTCTTGTGTCATCTTTGGGCCAGCTGCTGCATTTAACAACTGAGAGGTAGAGTTGACAGCAAGACCGAAACCCTGCCTGACCAGCCACATGGAGGCAACACCTCTCTTCTTCTCACTTCTCTCCGACACCTGTATTTTGTCTTTATAGCTTCCTTGGCTCAACTCACTGATTTGTGGTTTGGGTTTTTGTTTTTGACTGTGTGTAGCTTTTTGTTTATTTATTGTTTTGTCCTGGGAGCTAACAGTCCCTGGCAGTTGAGAAAAGAAGATGAATGCTCAGGGAGAGGGTGAGAATAGCAGAGCTATTCTGGATGAATATTCTGAAGCCACGATGTTTGGGATAGTGCTGAACACCTTCTCTGTCCCTCATCATGGAAGAGGGCCACAGCTCTCCCTTCAGGGTGAGCCCGTGGGGCCGCCCCACAAGCCGACAGGTGTCCAGGGAGCTTGGCATCTTGTTCTAAGGAATTTCTCTTCTTTATCCACACATTCCGTAGAGTCTGTCTCTTCCTTGGATGGCCACGGGACACAGTGGCCTTAGTGGTTCAGGTCAGAAAACATTTATTCTGGGTTTATGTTGGAAGCATTATGACATAGCCTGGAGACAGAATCTCCCACAGGAAAATAAAACTCCACTAACCAGAATGCATGGAAATAGGGTTTCTGCTTAATGAAAAGCTTTATGTGGTATAGAGTTCACCTCAAAACTGTCTCAGTCCTTGGCTAAGAATCTCTCTGACATGGAAAAGGGAGTTAAATAAAAAACCTCTGAATCTGGCCATTGGTTCCTAAAACTCCTGCAGAACTCTGGCTTTTCCTTCTACACAGCAATAATCATTTTCAGGCCATTTTCCCCTCATTTGCAATTTTGCCCTTAGTGTCGAGGCGGAAAATACCTTCCCATTAAATACGGGCATGGCTTATCCACTTCTGCTGTCCCTGCAGGCTCAGTATCCTACCCTCTTGGCAAAATGAGGGCAGCAGAGGCCATCTGGCTACGTCGGCCCTGATGTAGGAAACCCTGCTTTGTGCTGTCCTCGATTTGGAAACGTCTGCCCTAACTGCTGGTCTCCGAGTGTCCAGAGGGCAAGGACTTTGACGTAATCTTCTCTGAGCCCCCAACCCCAAGCCCAGGCCCCGACATGCGGGGTCACTGGGTTACTAAGGGCGTGAGCACGAGCTTGGCCTGGCTTCTGCTCAGCCTCCCATTGGCAGGACCGTCAGCAGCCACAGGCCTGGCAGTTGCGGCTGCCGCTGGTTTCCTCCCCTATTGCCTCCTTTTGAGGTGGAGTTGAAAGTATCCTCCGCTCTGAATTTCCACCACTAACTTGTGTTTTGACCCTGCACAAATCACTTAAGTTTTCCAGCTTCCGGTTTCTCTAGAGTCTGGATTTGAGGCCGCAGCTCGGTGGTTGCCGATGAGCTGGAGGCCGCCCGGGCAGCCCCGTTCCCCTGTCACCAGAGAGCCAGCTGTGGTCCTCACCATCGATTAGTCTCTCACTCTGCGGGGTTTGCCAGGCTCCAAACCTGGTTTCTTTTCCCTTTCTGGCCATAGTGGCTTCGTTTTTAGGGACGTGGATTATCGAGTCATTAGTGGTGCCTGAGTGAGAGCTTCCTGGTCTCACAGCCTGATTTCTCTGAGGCATGGTTCACAAAGAAGCATGGACTGTCTTGCTCGCTCAGAACGAAGATCTCTTATAATCAGAATTCTTTATTTTTAATAACTGAGCATAAATATGAAAGAATATTAATATCGACCCCCAAAGAAAGCCACTTTTAATTAGGATGTGACTCTCAAAGAAGTAAAATGTAGGTGCACTTAGGTATCTTTGCCAATTCTTGGCTTGTCAGAGCTTGCTAACCTGTTTTGTTATAATTAAGGCCATGGTCTTCCTTTTCCCTCTGGCTCTCCTGTTCTTACCTTAATGATGAAGTCTGCCTTCACCTCCTTAACCCTATGATGTCCTTCAGAGCAGAGAGGCTATCCTGGGCTTCTCAGAGTTTGATGACCCATTTGATGTCTCATTAAAACACAGATTCCCCTTCACTAGGTGGGGGTGGGCCCTTAGAGTCTCCATTTCTCACCAGCCTCAGTGATACTGGTGCCGCCCAGCTGTGGACCACATTTTGAGTAGCCGGGGGTTATGGTATCTTATGAATGGTCCCAAATATTGTCATGCAAAGCAGTCACCCGGGAAGCTCGTTCAAAGTTCAGATTCCTGTGCCCTGTCCCCAGGAATTAAGACCCACTAGGCCTGAGGTAGAGCCCAGATAATCTTGATTCCAGAGGTCTGTCCACTAAGCTTTGAGCACTGCTTTCTCTTTCTTCCTCCCCTGACTGTCCCACACTAGCTCTGTGACCATTGTCAGGTCACCTCTCTGAGGTTTTTCTTACATGGAAAATGAAATAGTAACAGTACTCTGCAGTCCCTGTCATGAAGATCAGAGCAGATATAAAGTGCCCAGCACAGGCTTTGGCCTCCTAAGAGACCCAATAAATGGAAGTTGCTAATATTCTCTTCTTCCCTCCATCTGCCTTTGTCTTGCTGCCTTTCAGACTTGTCTGTCTTCCTTTGAGCTACAGTGGTTGTTTAATGAATACTTTTTTTTCTTTAATACAAAAACAGATGGATTCTGATGTTGCTATTAATCCCTCTCTCCCCAAGAGTCCATGGCATTGAGTCTCAGCTGTCTGTGATTGTTACCTGTGAGCCATGAGTTGTAATTTGTCTTGGCAGGTTAATTAAAAGTTTGGGTCTTGTTTTAGTGAGCTCATTATGGTCCCAATATACAACTGTAACTCTCAGGCTTGCTTAACACACAAATTGGAATATGACCCTCCCTTCGTTACATGTTGAAATGCAGACATAGAATTTAAGAAGATCTGAGATGTCAGGATCCAGAGTATT
Organism: Lynx canadensis; assembly: GCF_007474595.2. Classification (NCBI taxonomy): domain Eukaryota; kingdom Metazoa; phylum Chordata; class Mammalia; order Carnivora; family Felidae; genus Lynx; species Lynx canadensis. The sequence goes on from NC_044312.2 coordinate 53,703,184, forward strand.
TATGTCTGTTTGTAATTAAGTAACAGGAGAAATAATTGCGTTTAATTTAACAAATGGCTGTATTGTGTATGCTCGTGCTTTTCCCTCCATTTAATGCAATCCAGCTGATGATTTTAAATTAAATGAGTTTATCTTCTTCCTTGAAAAAATCTAAACGCACTTTAATAACTGTATACATAAATATATATACACACACACACATACACACACACACACACTCACACACACACACACGCACTCCTAACTGAAACCAAGCAAGGTTTAGAATAAAACAGAGCAGCTGTTTTCAGAAACAACAGTTTTTTCCCACATGTGGAGGTCCAGGATTTGAAGGTAATGTTGTTTCTGGTCTTACCTTCACTGGAGGTGGATAGCCTTGCTGATGCCAAGTACTAAATGAAGTAGGAGTGTATATACCAGTAGCTAAAATACAATTTACCATTGCAGTTTACAAAAGGCTTCATATATATTCCTTAAGCCTGTAGATAACTCAGTCAGGTGATTATTCTTATTTTTATGATCACCCCCTATTGCAGAGGAGGAAATTGAGGTTCAGGCATGGTAAGGGAAAAGCTGGGACTTGAATTTATGTCTCTCTGACTCCAAAGCTTGGGATCTTCCTTCTTTAGTAATCTGCCTCCTTCCCAGGATAATGTTTCTTTTTGGGGTGTTACACTTCTCTTTTCTACCTATTTATTCATTCCTTAAAACTCAAGAGAGTGCATACTGTGTCTTCAGGACCCTGCTTAGATCTTCTCCACATGTGATTTAATCCTCACGAGAACTTTAGACAGTACAAATTTTGATCTCAACTTTACAGATGAAGAAATTGAGGCCCAGAGAGTGTAATTGACTTAGCCAAACTCACACAGTTAGTAAGGGCAGGGATAGGATGGCAGCTTGGTCTCCAGATCTTATGCTCTCCCCTTTATGCCCCACAGTATCTTCTTATTTGCTATGATACTATTAAATATTTTATTTCCATTTGCATTACATGGAATTTAATTTCCCTTTAATTAACTTGCTTCCAGTACAAGTAAGCATCTTACATTAACCCAAGAAGTTTCCTTGGGAAGGCATTAAAAAGACCATGGTGGGGAGGTGGGGGGGGAACCTCATAGCATCCAAAACTTTAAAAAAGTATTTTTTCACATGAATTGTTTCCAACCCCACGATCTGACAAATCAGTGTTGTAGTGTTTTGGGTCTTTAGAGAGCATCTCCTCTTTTAGTTTGGGTTGATGCTGAAGCATAAAAGGACAGATCATCCTGACACTGTGGCCACGGGAGCCAAGCTGGAAAATAACAGAGATGCTCCATAGTGGATTTCGAAACACAGAGAAATGAGAATCGTTATTGGAAAACATAGAACCTGGCCATTTTTATGAGAAACACGCCCTGGTCTCCCCAGTCTGAGGACATTTGTGCTAATTAAAGAAAAGAATCCTTTTGTTCAAGCCGAGGCAGCTGCTGTAAATCGACCTATGTCTAGGGACTAGAAGCCCATTTAGTCCTCCCTCTTCCCTCCCTCCCTCCCTACCTACCTTCTTCCTTCCTTCCTTCCTTCCTTCCTTCCTTCCTTCCTCCCTCCCTCCCTCCCTCCCTCCCCCTCTCCCTCCCTCCTTCCCTCCAACAAATAGTGCTTTCCTGCCTTTTCCCAAGTTGGAGGTACAGAGAAGGTATGACCTGGCTTCTGACAAAATTAGCTCGTGGTCAGGATTAAGGAGATGAAGCATCAACACAGGCAGTGTCTCTAATCCAAGGAAAAGAGAAAGAGAAGTCACTTCTGGACTCACTGGTCAAGGTGCCATGAGGGTTGGAGGAAAGCAAGAGTGTGTCCAGCTGGGTAGGTCAGGAGGACTCTCTGGATGAAGCGAAATTTGATGGGACCCTAAAGGATGGGTAGAATTTCCACATCTAAAGAAGGAAAATAGGAAGGGGCGGGGTTGTTGAGGAATCCGTTCCAGGTAGTAAGAACAGCATGAGCAAAGGGGAGATATGCAAAAATTAAAAGCTGGCTCTTAGGAGCCAGAAGTTCTGTTTGACCAAAACACAAGATACCCTGGGAGGGAGGAGGGAGTTATTGGGCAGAAGCTTGGATGCTACCCTAAGAAAAAGTTCATTCAGCAGGTGTTAGGTGCCACTGCAGGCTTTTGAGCAAGGGAATAAAATGATGAGAGCCGGAGGGTTTCTCTTATGGGGCCCAGAACAAGAGCTCATTAATTTATGTAACCAGAAGAGGTTGCTGGGATTGAATTTTGTGATTTCATCAGAAAAAGAAGGGAGGGAAAGGGGGAGCCAGGAAGGACAGAGGACTGGTTCAAGGTTGGTGCTGGTATTTTGATTTGCTGTGCCTACACCCCATTCCTTTTTCCCTAGATGTGAATAGATACTTTCACATAAGCTTCTGTATTCCAGGGGTAGTCAAAATGGGGTCCTTGAAAATCTCCCAAAGACCCCCAGACAGTGCCATCTCGATACTTCCTTTGCTTCGATCGGCTAAAACCACTGTTCGTTAGCCTCTGAGTACATTTGCAAGCGTCTAGAGAGAAAAAGCCCTGATATCATATATTCTAACTTGTGTAAAATCCTGAAGTACTTCAAAGAAGAGGCTAAGAAAAGTGATTGCAGAATGATTTTCAGTTTTTAATAAGCTCTGCCCCCACCATTCCCCATATCCCCTTCCTCTGAATTATAAGATATAATGCAGCAATGAAGGATCAAGGTCTCTCGGTAATCAGCTAACCTTCTTGTAAATGACATTGGCAGCACTTTGTGAAATTTCCGCTGGCAACACTTATTTGGAAAAGTACCCTGTGAATTCACCTCTCCCTGATAGCAGTGATTTATTCAGAACAGTCTGGTATAAGTGGAATGAAACCATAGGCCGAGGGAGAGCTCAAGTCAGCACATTGGGGATAGACTGGGGCCAAAAATCTGTTTTGTGGTAGAGAGCTAGGAATATCAGAGTGCTACATCTGCAGACTGGGGACCAGCCCCACGGGCAGCTGCCCCTGATCACCGAAGATGGTAGGGGAGGGTTCCCTACCCTCCCGCTGGCCTCTTCTACTGCCCCCGGGATCTGTCTTACACTGCTGAACCTTCTGAATTCTCTGGGATCTTGGACCTCAAGAGCAGGAAAGAAGAAACGATAGCTCAAGGACACAAGAGGTACCCAGCCCTAAAGCTGATCTCTGTGGAAATGGTTAGAAATGCATTTAGTGTGCAAATAACAGCATCCCTGCTGGTGTGGCATTTCAGTGGCACCTTGATGTTCTCGTGTGCGCTCCCAGTCTAGGGTGTGTCCGTCCAGGGCCAGCACGGCATCCGGTAGTGGAATCAGGGACCAGGCTGTTTCCCGCCTTGCGCCCTGCCTTCCTCAGCTCTGGCTGTTGTTTTCATGCTTGCCCCCTTGTGGTCCCAACGTGGCTGCTGCAGCTCCAGGACTCGGCTGCACATCAGGCAGGGAGAAGAAGAAAGGGGAAGGAAGCAGGGATGCTCATTTTTTCCTAAAACACCCAGCTTACAGTTTCCATGGCATAGCCACATCACTTGGATGCACAGAGCTGTGAAGAAGTCTGAGACAGTGAGTGTTTGTAGCTTACCACACCGACACTCCAAAGAGAATGTGCATTCTCTCAGGAAGAGGGGAAGTCAATATGGGGTCTTCAGTATGTGTCATAGGCGTCACTGAGTCTGTTTGGTTCAGCAAGCCCCTCACTGTGTGCCAAGTCCTGGCCTTGGCATTTAGGTGTAGCCGTGAAGCAGCACAGTACTTACCCTCGAGGCTCTCGTGGGCCAGGAAGCGAGGCTGAGGACAAGGAGAGGCTGCGCAAGTAACTGGCGAGGAGGGAACAGGCCTAGTTCAGTCTCTTTACGGCACCAAGGATCCAAGGCCTTTTGGAGTACTCCTTGAAGCCCCTTGCACGATGCTTTAAGGAGGATGGATGAGATGAACAGGTCCAGAGGGGTTAGAGGCAGACCTAGACACTGTGTTCATTTTCTCATTCAACCGGCATTTACTGACTGCCTTTTACATGCCACATCCTCAGCATGCATTAATGTCCATGGTGTATAAAAAATAGTCCCGCTTTTTCTTGTCCTTGTGTCATTTATAGACATGCGTGGGATAGTTTGAGGTAGAGTCTTAAATTTCAATACAGACATTAAATACATAGGTAAACATATGACAGTAAATAGTAATACCCAACGTGGCAAAGAGAAGGTACTCTAGAGGAACAAACAGGAGACTTCACTTAAAGTTCTGGGGCAGGAGTAGGAACCGGGTAGATGAAGGTTTGGAGAAAGAACAGACCAGCAGGGCCAAGAGCATACATATGCAAAGGCCCTGGATAGGCGGCTGCTAGAAGTGTTCAGGGAACTTGAGGATGGTCACATTGTGGGGCATGGGGACAAAGGGCCGAATGGTTTTGGGTGAGGCTAGAGAGGTGCCAAAAGCCAGCCTGTTTGGGGATTCAAGATGGCATGCGAAGAGTTCTGTTTTTTCACTTATCCTCAGGGTAGCCAGAAGCCACTGTGGGACTTAGAGCTAGAGTGACCGAATGTGATTTGCATATTTGGAGCTGAGACACCAGTAAGGAGGCTGTGACAGTAGTCGGAGCAGGGGCTCAGGCTGGCCTGGACCAGAATGGAGGCCTTGGAAATGGAGAAAGAAATGAACCAGTTTGAGCTATAGATTGACCCTTATAGATTATTAGCAAAGGCCAGCTATTAAGATGATGTTTTCTGAAGGAGGAGGTTAAAGCAGGAGAGGAGAGGGTTGAGGAATGGTCCGTTTCAGGGGCGGGTGAAGCCATGCAGCCGGCAGAGAAGATGGTGAAGGTCAGAGAGCTGAGGGGAGGGACCAGAAGAATGTGCTCGTGAGAAGTTCTGTAGATGGAGTCCAGATACTTTAGGATTCTCCCATCCCAGCATTCAGGCCACCTTCCTCAATCCATAGCCAGAGTTTCCATTCATGGTTGGTTTATGTGTTTGCCACCCTGGGGTACAGAATGCCAAGAGCCTTTGCAAACTTGTTAATTATTTAAATAGCACTTCTAAAGGTAGAAAACTTGAGGCTTAGAAAAGTCACATGACTTGTTGAGGGTCACACAGCCACTGAGAGGCAGAGCCAGGGTCCTGGTCACAGCACTGTGCTGACTGAGTGCCAGTTCTGCACCAGGCACTGTACTACGTGCGTCATCACTTGGTTCCCAAACAACCTGGAAGTTAGGTCTTGTGCATTCCCGTGTTACAGAGAAATGAGGCTCAGAGGTCCAGTGTTGTTTGCCGAGATCTCCTATGTAGGAGATAGAGCAAGAGTGGCCGCCCAGAGCCCATGCTTTCTCTTACATCTTAGTGACCAGGTTTCTAGCACGTGATGACCTCCACGTGCGTGTTACACATTCTCACGATCAGACGGCAAGATAGGCAGGGTCTTAGAGATGATGGCATTCACACCTCCTAGGCTCGCGGTGTGCCTGGTATCATGCCTGCCACCAGCAGCTGCAGGGGACCCATCTGCCACGTTCTAGAGAACATCCTGACCTGTACTTACTCCTGCCAGAGGAAGCCCTACACCCACCCCCATTCGGGTGGAGTTTCGATAGAAGATATTTGTCTTGATGGTTTGGTTTTTAGGTAGAGATGGTTTCATTTTTATTTTCTGATCGCTTTTTTCTCTCGCAGTTGATGAAAGCAGTTGCTCATCCCCATCTTGCCAGCTAGCTTCTCTATTGCAGAGCAGTGCCTTTAAGAGGGCTCTCATATGGTGGTATCTTTCCTCTTTCCCTTCGCACTACCACTGATGTGCAGGACCCGATTGAATGTGTGGCCTGTGGTTATGTAACACCCTCTTAGGAATAACCCTAACCCAGGTCTGCTGTACTTGGCATTAGTGGTAGATAGTTGAAGTCACTGTGGCCAGAGAGAGGTGGTGCGGCCCAGAGAAAGGGCAAAGGCTTTGGAGTCAAACGGTCCTGGGTTTGAATTCTGGCAGCACTGTTTATGAACTGGGGGACTTTGGTTGAGTCTGAGCCGCACCCAACTCGCCTACAATTAGGAAAAAACCTACTTTGGAGGGTCTGACAACTACGTGAAGACATGTCATTCATGGTACGTTCTTAGCATGCTTTTAAGTGGCTCAGTTATTCGACACTTGCTGAACACCTGCTCTGCTAAGTTCCAGAGAGTCATCAGTGAATCGAACACACAACTTGCTCTCCAAGAGCCCAAGGTCAACTTAGGGAACTGCCCCTTTCGTAAATAACTGCAACGTAACGTGGTCTGCGCCAACAGGGGGGTCTGCACGAGCTCCCACCGGAGCAGAGAGGAGGGCAGCTCCCTCTTCCAGGGATGCAGGGGGAGGTTGTGAGGCATAAAGGACTTACTGTGGTGAGACGTGCCTTTTCAGCTGGGAAGCCGTGTGCAAGTCACGGAACATAGAGAAGGAGCTACTCGAAAAAAAAAAGAGATTGAAATAAGATGATAGGCATCTCTGCTCAACCTCTGATGACCGGGCAGGAAGGAATCATTATTTGCGCTCAGAGATGAGGAAGCGGTCTGTGCACAGTGACTCACATGAGGACATGAAGCCAGATCTTCTGAATCCACTCCCAGTGACTTCTCCTGGAGCCCGGTTGCCTGGCACAGGACCCTGAACGTGGCAGACCTTCACCAGAGGGTCAGTGAGCACCAAGTGAAAAGGTCAAAGGTCACAGATGCTCCTTGCAGCCTAGAACTTTCTTCTGTGGACATGAACTTCTTGCAAGCAGCTCAGAAGGGAACAAGGCGCAACTGCCAATCCAGGACACTGCCAGGCACTTGGTTGAGGAATGTTTTTTCTGCCCTAGGAGATCTGTGCATTCCAAGGCTGCTGGATTCAGGGGGCAAAGCAACTCTCAAACTGGTTCTAGTCTTACAGTGTTTCTGTGCCAGTGCTACTGCAGTTCAAAAATGGAAATGTGGGTTCCAGAACATTCCAAGGCACTGTTACTTGTTCTTGTCAATTTGATCTTCCAGTTCAACAAGGGACTTCGCAAATGTCCCTTTCTTCTAGTTTCAGGTCTTATCAGTCTTTGTAAACTCATCCCTGCCTCTCTGAAACTATTTGGCTAATAATAGTATTAATAGCTACTATTTATTCAATGTATACTCTATCTCAGTATGTCTTAGATGTTTCACTAAACTATTTCAGACCCTTACAACAGGTATATAAAGTAGGTATTTCTCCCCAGACGGGTGAAGAGCTCCGAGTGTCTAAAAATGAGTAGGCTGTAGTCCTGTAGCCAGTCGGTGAGGGAGCTGGAATTCGAATCCAGGTCTGTCTGGTTCCAGTGCCCACCCTCTTCTCGTGTTGTTTCCTGCTATGCCTCTGTGTGAGAGTGCCTGGTGTGTCTGCTGGGAGTGGGTAGAGGGCATGAAGGGGATGGTTCCCAGAGAAGATCCTAGAAAATGATCGTAGGAACAACCTGGAAAGGATTTTTTTTTATTTTTTTTATTTTTTATTTATTTTTGAGACAGAGATAGAGCATGAGCAGGGGAGAGGCAGAGAGAGAGGGAGACACAGAATCCGAAGCAGGCTCCAGGCTCCGAGCTGAACCTGGAAAGGCTTTGTAAACCAGCCCACAAATCTGATTTTGAAGGCAACAGGGAGAACAGGACAGTTTTTGAGCAAAGGTGTAGCACAATTCTGGCCTTGGATAGCTTTCTTTGGCAGTGGTATATACAAATGGGTTGGTTCCTCACACTAAAATAGGGAGACCAACTGGAAGACTGTTTGAGTAACCAGTAGGGTTCCATGAAGGAAGAGGACCTGAACTGGGGCAAATGCCACTGCTTTTGTATAAAGGAAGGGATACATTCCAGGACATCATAGGCTGGTTTTCTTGACCAGTTGTATTTTAGCTATAAGGAAGCAGCAGGACGTTTCAACCTTGGGAGAATAGATACATAGTGATAACACTAATTAAATTAGGAAGTGAGGAGGGGAAGTTGGTTTGTCAGAGGAAGGAAGTACAGAGGGTAAGTTCACATTAGATTTGAGCTGCTAATAGAATTTCCAAGTGGATGTTAGTTGTTGACTGTTACCAACGGGCAGATGGATAAATAGGCGTTGACTTGGGGATAGCTCTGACCTGAGACAGAAACCCACTGGGCATCATCAGTGTAGATGTGGGGCAGGTGGGAGGGTAGAGCACTGAGAAGCAGGGAGTCAGGGATGGAACCCCAACATTCAGAAGGTGGGCAGGAGGTGATACATAGAGATTAGCCTCAGAGAATAGGTAGGGAGCTGATGACAAGCTGTTGGAGTTGGCCACCAGGAGGTCATTGGCAACCTCAGTGGGTGCAGGCGGAAGCAGGGTCACCACGAGTTCAGGAGTGAGTGAGAGGCGTAGAGTGGAAGCAATTCCTTCTAGACAGAGGAGGGAAAGAGACAGATGGGAGTAACCCGAGGAGGAGGCAGGTTCATGGAAAGGTTTATATAAGGTGGGGGGAGCCTTGAACGTGTTGTCAGCTGTGGGAAAGGAGCCAGGGGGAAGATTGGGAGCCCAGGAGAGAGGGGAGATGACTAATGAAAGGAGGTGGGAGTCATGGAGTGGAGGGCAGATGCAGAAGGACTAGCCCTGGGAAAGGAGGGGAGACCCCACCCGCCCCCTGCCATAGGATGGAGAGGGCAGTGAAGATGAGGAAAGAGGACGTCAAGTTTGAAGGTGGAGGAGAGTGGACTACAGGGGAGGGTCTGTGCTGACCTCAGAGTCAGCAGTGCTTTCTAGGAATGGACTGCCCTCCTGGGTGAGACCCTGATGGCCTGAATTGGATGTGTGCCCTTCCATGTAAGGCACACTCAAGACAGCGCTGAATCAAACCAGTTATATTGTGTAGCGTACTAGTAGAGGGGTGACATGGCTTAGTGGTCAGGGAGTGGATCTGAAGCCAGGCAGCCTGCTTTGAATCCAGTCCCTGCCACTTATTAGCAGAGTGACCTCAGGCAGGATAGATAACCAGTCAGTGCCTCCGTTTCCTGATCTGAAAAGTGACGGTGATATCAGTACGCATTTCATGGGGGTAATTTTAAGGACCGAATGAGTTAATCTCAGTGTTTGCAGCGTCCCAGGAGCGTGCTAAGTGTGATATGTGCATTATCTAACTTAAATTCTGTAATCGTCCCAGGGAAGCAGGAGTAATTATTATTTCCTTTATACAGATGAGGAAGAGAGGTTCAGAGAGATTAACACACTTGCTCACAGTCACATGCAAGGAGTAAGGGCAGAGCCAGTGTGTGAGTACAGGACAGTCTGACTGCAGAATCCATGCTGTTTCTACAGTGCCCCTGGTACCCCTCGTTGCCCCTGTCCTTTGGCAGTGGGTTCACAGGGGTTGACTTTGTCAGTCCTTGGCTTCTCCGAGCCAAAGAGTTTGTACCAAAGGGTCCCTCCTTGGGGAGAGAGCTCCTTTACAATCGAGCACAGGTTTAAAGATTGCAAATCTAGCAGAGGTTTCAGTGGGTTTCTTGCTGCTTTAAACAGAGCAGAGGACCTTCTGCTGAGATGACAGGACTATGAGTGTTATATGAAGGGTTATAAAAAATTGTAAGCCAGAAACCTCTGAGCATCTGGTTCTGATTTGAGTAGCTTCGAGTTCATGCCTTTATCTGAGCAGCTCTCATGTTCGGGGCTAATCGACACACAGTTTGTTTCTTTCCTGGTTCGTATTACACGCCAGCTTGATTTTTTTCCTTTCATTTGTGTCATAAGTCAAAGAATCCATGCACGAGCGCAAGGGATGGACTGTATGTTTTGGATGAACAAGGAAAAGCCCTGTGCACTAAAGCAGGAAGAGACTAGGCTGGTATTTCCCAATACGGTTTGCATTTTCTTAGGCTTATAAATACAAGCTCTTCCTTGGAAACCTTTCATTTGGGAGATCGTTCCTCCTACCATCATCTCTTTAAATGATAGAAGAGGAGGTGAAACCTGTTGAGCTCCTGCTGGGCACCTCATACTACACTAAACACAATTTATTTACATCAACTCGTTTTAACTCTCATAACCGACTTGTGCCGCCAGAGTTCTTATCTTTGTTTTCCAGGTGAGTCAGGGGGTTGCATTCAAGGTCACACAGGGTCAGAGCTAAGATTCAGACCCAGGTGTCTCTGATGAACAATTCTGCAAGTTTCAAACACTTTCTGGATGCACTGTGCACTGTGCTGAGCTGTCTTTTGTGTTCAGTAAGTGATGAAAACACCTTTGGTAATGATACTAGGTCCTCACAATACTGAAAATGAAAGACAAAAAGATACATAGCAAAATAAAGAGCACTGACTTCTAATCAAAGTCTAAGGCTTCCTGGTTAAATATGAGACAAATTTGCTTTAAATTTGCTTAAATTTGCCCCTCAAAAAGGGGCGCCCGGATGGCTCAGTCAGTTAAGTGTCCCACTCTTGATTTCAGCTCATGTCATGATCCCAGGGTCATGGGATCAAGCCCCTTGTTGGGCTCTGCCCTGGGGCCTGAAGTCTACTTAGGATTTCTTCTCTCTCTTTCTTCTTCTGCCCCTCCCCTGTTCCCTTGCTTGCAAGAAAGAAAGAAAGAAAGAAACAAAGAAAGAGAGAGAAAGGAAGGAAGGAAAGAAAAGAAAAAGAAAAAAAAGAAAGAGAAAGAAAGGTATAACCATTAGTGAGCATTATTTTAGAAGCTCTGGCCAACATAAAGCATAAAACAGAAACAAGAGGTTGAGACAAAGGTATCATTATTTGTGAAGGATGTGTTTAATATTCCTAGAGAACACAGCAACATTAATTGAAAAACTATTTTACTTCATAGGAATTCAGAACTTGTAAGTGGGGTACAGGAGGGCTTTTCAAAAGTCAATACATTTCCCATATACTTGCAATAACCAGGTATGAAATATAATAAAAAAAAAGTCCCGGTCAAAAAAAATCAATAAAAATTAAAATATCACTTAATGAGTACTATATGTGACCTGTGTGACAAAGACTGTGAAATTTTATTGGGAGCCATAAAACAGGACATGAATAATTAGGAAACATAGCATGTTCCTAGATGAGAAGGTGAAATACTCTAAATATGTCAATTTATAGGTTAATGGAATGCCACACTGCATCCTAAAGGGAGTATAGGAGATGTGATTGAATGGTTTAAGACTTCACTGGAATAATAAACAGATGAAAGTATGGAAGAAAGCCCAAAAAGAATAATGAAAGGACACTCATCTCTAAAGATGCTAACATATCATAAATCTGTAATAAAAGAGAATAGGAGTCAAACAGATAAGCGAAGTAAAATTGCCTAGAAATCCTGCCTACAAGCTATATGCAAAACTTTAATGTTGGAAGAAGGAAGCATTGCACATTAATGGAGAAGAAAAGGCTTAGTGAATAAATGTTGTTGGAAAAGCATAGCTTAACCCAGAGGCTGCAAAGCAGCATTCAGAGGGACAGATGTGGTTGACAGACACAGAGAAGGCTCTTTGCGCCCTCATTGTTGGTGTAATATTTAAAAATTGGGCAGTTTCCCATAAAGCTCTAGGTTTATGGCTTACCTTTAAAAGTTAGGAGACTGAAATTCCTGCAGGAACAAGTCCCTGCCCTCCTGAACACTGTGTAATTCACCACAGTCTGCACCTCATTCTGTTTCCTCACACCTGACCTGCTTTGCTTCTCTAACTTACCTGCGTGGCCCCTGGAGGAATTTGCGTTTTCACCCTCTGATTCAGACTTCACTTCACACCATATGGTAAAATGCATTCCAGATGGATTAAACAGATAAATATTTGAAAGCCAAACTAAAAGAGGGTAAAACCCGATGTTCATGTAGCCTTGGCCTAGAGAAGGACTTCTAAGCTTAAAAGTCACCGAAGAAATTGCAAAGAAAAAAAAAAAAAAAAAGACTAGCAGATGTTTACATAAAATTGTAAAACTTCCATATGTCCTACAAGACTTGTCAACCTAAGAAGGAAAATAGTAGACTGAGAAAATATTTGAAGTAAATTTGAGAGATCAAGGAAGAGTTCATGTCTATATGATATTATGGTACAGATGCTGTGAACAAAATTAGGATCTCAGAGATACTAAAGTTCACATGTAGAAAAGTTTGCAAATATACATGATGTGTTTTAAACATACATAAAATATGTTTAACCTCATCAGCAATCTAAGTGCAAATTAAAATGATTGGTTTTTTTTTAACCTAATAAATTCGAAGGCCCCCCTCTCCAAGTTAATACCCAACTTGAATGGGCTGCAGTGAAACTGTACCCACACATATTTGCACTGTAAATGAATGCACCCCACTGGGAAAGCAGGTTGGCATTTTATATTAAATCATAAAAACATTTATATTTTCAACTTCTGAGAGTCTTTCTTAAAGAAATAAGCTAATATTTAGCAAAAGCTACTTGCTTATCTTAGCACTGCTTAAAATTGTGAAAATTTGAAAACAACCCAATGTCTAATGATAAGAAAGCATATAAGCAAATTACGGAATATTTGCATAGTGAATATTACTCAGCCATTATAAATTATCAGCATGAAGTGTATGAAACAAGGGGAAATGCTTGTCATCCTCAGCATTTGTCCTCAGCATGTGTCCCCAGAAGGACGCAGAAGTTACGTTTACAGCATGAACACATCTATTAGTGACAATGTAATTTGTTGGAGGCAGAATTTGAAGTGGAACTCAAGTCTTTCAATTCTGAAACCATGCTGTTCGTACATGCCCTTCCTGCAAAGCAAAGTGCTACTATTCTAGGGTGTCAGCTAGCCATTGGAATCCGGTACTCTTCTAAACTGAACCTCATGCGTGCTTCAGAGCGCTAATGATGGGAGCTATGAAAAAGACTTGTGAGCCTTATAACCTCTAAGAGCTGGGGTTTTCTACGCTTTCCCCATCTCCCCCATTCACACAAGTGATCCAGTGAGCAAATCGAGAGGCCAAGAAAGGATCTGAGTTGAACCAAAGTCAGCCGGCAAGTGCGGCAGATGCTGTGGGCATCTTCAGCTCTCTTACACACCTGGATGCATATAAATATTTCCATTGGTTTTGTTTGTTTTTTCTTTGTAAAGAATGCATTAAGTTGAAACTGTTAACCATGAAGGCGCACCGTGCTTTCCAGTCAGCTTTGCTTAAGGTTGAAGGCAAGACCCCAGGTGGCCCCTCCATCAGGAAAGCCTAGTTTTAGGGGAAAGCAGAGAAGGCTTAGTGGGATTCTTTCTTTCAGAAAGAAAGCATATTTTAAAGAATTGTGAGATTGGAGACCTGAGCCTGCCATTCTGTGTCCTACATCTCCCATATCTAAAACGAATAAGAATTTTCTGTGTAGCAGAGTTTACCATGACAGTAATAACCCCTTATGCTGTATAGGACTTGTAGCTTACTGAGCACAGTGACGTACAGTTTTTTGCGTGTGTACTTTGATTTTCACAACTCAGTGAGGCAGGATGGCACTTGGATTGTTGTCCCTCTTCCGTAGAACCAGCAGCAGCTGAAGTCCAGAAGTTAAGGTTCTTTTACTGGTCCAAGATCACACAGCAAGTGTATGGACAAGCCTGGGTTTGAATCCAGTTCTCCTATTTCATTGACCCATTTATTCATTATTCCTCGCAAGCACACCGTCATCCGGTATGTGTCTGTTCTGCACCTTCTGTGTGCCATGCCCTCCGCTTGGGCAGTGTGACAGCTGAGGACAAACGTCTCAGGGACGTGCCCCAGTGGATCTCTCAGTGCAGGGAGAAGGACGTTGATCAGCACTGTGGCCATGATGAGCTATGAAGGCGAGGGGTGGAGTTTGGGGAAGCATTCAACAGAGGAGGTAACCTGATTGGGAGAGGGGTCAGGGAATGCATGACATCTAAGCTGAGACCTTGAAACTGAACAGAGAGAACGAGGCGAGTGGCAAGTAGGGAGGAGGTAGGAGGATTTAAGACAGACACCCAAGGCCCACCAGGAGAGGAGGAGCCAGAGGAGGAATGAGTGAGAGTGAGTGGCTACAGTGACAGAACTATCAGTGTGCTTTTTTAAATCCAAGGGGAGAGAGAACTTCAGAGAAAAAAGGACCGGAAAATCATCTGAAATGCTATTGACAGGAACTTATGGTTAAAGGTTATATGTATCTCCCTCCTGGGGTCCCACCCGTTTGAGAGCAGTGATTTCAAACCAGGAACAAACCCACAAGAACAAAAAGAATAAGAGACAATAGCCATCAAGAGAGGTCAGCAGACTTTTGGAAAACAAAGTGGGTTGAATTAGCAGCATGGAGAAAACTGAATACTAAGCCTCTGCTGATTAAGATGTCAGTGAGGAGCAGAGCCCCAAAAAACCCCCAAAACCAGGTACCAGGTACAGCAGAGGGCAAGGGAGGGCACAGAGCTGAAACATGGATGAGGTCAAGTCTCTGTAGGTGGTAAACGGCAACAGTTAGACCCTTAGGTATCCCGGCCCCATCTCACACAATCAAATTATCAATCAAGGGTAAGAGTAGAATAAAGGTGATTACAGGCACACAAGGCCCTAAAAATCATACCTCCCATTCACCTTTTCTCAAGGAAGCTACTGGAAAATGTGCTTCATCAAAACCTATTAAACTAGGTGGGGGGGGGGGTGGCAAGATGGAGGAACAGCATGGAAGTTCTCTGCTTCTCTAATCCCTGAAATGCAGCTAGGTCAGCATCAAACCATTTTGCACACCTAGAAAACCTATTAAACTAGACCAAGAAGAGGTGTCCAGGAAACAAGGGATTCAGTGAATGAGAGAGGTGAAGTCCCAGAACGATGATGTGTAGCAGGCCCAGAAAACAAGCACACCACACCACAGCAGGGTAGAAGGCTCAGGAGGGAGATCACCAAGCAAAAAGAAAACCTGTGAGCCAGACTGGTATTACCTGGTATGTTTGACCACATGGAAAATTCTACTTCAGGGGGATTTTAGTTTTGTTGGATAGTATGGATAGGGTTATGAATAAAAACATAGGAAGTTAAATACAAGCAAAAAATCAGTCTTTTCCATTAGATCGCACTGGACAGAAGGAGTAGGTAACAGTGGTGGTAGATAAAATCAAATGTAAGTAAAAAATATACCTGTATAAGCACATTCTTTAGAAATATTGAAGTAAATTCTAGAAGAAATAGCCAAAAGAGTTGAGACAAGTTGTCTGGGGTGTGGCATGCAGATGTGGGGGTGGGGCAGAGGACTGCTATTTTCATTGTAAGCTCTACAGTATTGACATTTTTTTTAAGTTTGTTTTGGGGTGGGGGGGGAGGGGCAAAGAGGGAGAGAGTGAATTCCAAGCAGGCTCCATGCTGTCAGTGCAGAGCCCGACATGGGGCTCGATCTCATGAACCGTGAGATCATGACCTGAGCTGAAATCAAGAGTTGGACATTTAACCACCTGAACCACCCAGGCACCCCAAGTATCGTTGACTTTTTAAGCTATACATACATTACTTTGAATTAGAAAAAAAAATTGGAAAAAAAATGTTACAGGGGTCAAGGAGGAAAGAGTTAAAGTGTCCATTGGAGGTAGCAGTAGGAACTTCAGAGAGACCCCCTGGCTCCTTCCACATCTCCTCACTTAGCCCAGTCCATTTCCCTCCACTAAGAGAATCTGTTCATTCTGAGCCTTCATTGTCCAGAGTAAGTCAAGGTGAGGATACCACAGTGACTGGAAGTTAGTCTTCAGCCTTTCCATACAGTATAATGGTTGAGAGAAGATTTGTGGCCAGAGCACCTGGGATCGGATACCTGCACCTCCTCTTAGTAGCTATGTAGCCTCGGGCAGACATAGCCAAGAAAACACATCCAGCAGTGGGAGTGCTAATCCACTCGGACTTTGTTAGGAGGGGAAAATGAGTTAACGCTTACAGAGCAGGCTCCCCACTAAATGCATAATAAATGTCAGCATTAGTGTTAGTCCAAAATTTGCTTTCGTATGTATTGTTTTCACAAGTTACAAGTTGTCCAAGTTTAGGTTTTACCTTTATATACCCAACTCTGTTTACCCTGCTAAAAAAGCAAATCAAAACATATACATTGGTTATACTTTTTTTTTTTTTTTTTAGCAAAGCACAATGCCGCTCCCTGAGAGAGACGAAGGTGGTGCTCTCTGGGGTCCTTGTCCTTTAAGAGCTTCTCACAACCCAGGAAGACTTAGCACTGATAGCATGGGGGCAGGGGTGTTACCAGTAGTGCAAGGTGAATCGTCATTGTAATTTTGACAAGGTCAACAATGAGGGTCAGTATAGTGTAGGTGGGCCAAGAAGGCCTAGAGGATTTTGTTAGGAAGCAAGGGAAGAGCCACAGAACAAAAATCCGGGAAGAGAAGCTACTTGAAGTGCAGGACAGTGCTGAGGAGAGTGAGAATAAGAGGAGCCAGTTAGCCCCAGTTCTATAGCCACCCAGCTGTGAGACCTTAAGACCATGAGCTTCAGAAGGTTTAAGTGATATAATGGGGGGGCACACCTGCATGCCTGCAGGTCGGCCAAAAGGCAGTAGGCCTCCACATCCCTTTCATTTGTTCTTGGAGTCTGAGTCTCCAAGCAGGAGCACGTTCACTGGCTGAGGGCCTCAAAGAAGGCCTTTCCTTCGGGAGGGAGGGCGGTGTGGAGTGGAGTCAGAGCCCTAGACCTAAGCCCGTGGTTCTAGCCAACCTGGTTGCTGTGGGTCTCAAAAGGCTATTCAGAGAGGAGGGATATTTACAGCGGTGGGCACTTTGATCTGCCCCAAGTACAGCTCCTTTGGGCCTCCGGTTCAAACTGTGGGAAGTTTGAAGTCTCTTTTGCCCCTCATTACTGACATCCACCAGCAGACTGCCCCTCACAGCCTCCATTCTCCTGCTCATCTTGTCCTGCTGCTCGACCTAATTCTGGGAACACCTGACTTTGAACGTATTCCTTCTCAATGCTCCAAGGGCCCTTTTCTGCATGGAGACTACCTGCCCAGCCCCCAGTGCTGAGCCACAGTGTTTTCCTGGAGGACTCTGAGGTGTCACTTCCCCCTCAGGGCTTTACACATGTATTCAGTGCAGGTGCATACCTCAAGGGGACCCATCTTTTTGTCACCCGTATGGGACTGTAGGGTCTGAGTGCGGAGGCTGTGACTTCATCCTATCTCAGCTGACCACTTACCAAGCATTTGCTCTTGAC
Source organism: Lynx canadensis (assembly GCF_007474595.2). Lineage (NCBI taxonomy): Eukaryota > Metazoa > Chordata > Mammalia > Carnivora > Felidae > Lynx > Lynx canadensis. The sequence continues at coordinate 53,720,342 of NC_044312.2, forward strand.
CTGACTGTGAACTGAGACCTGGGGCTACTGAGGAGCTTAGACCCCTTGGCCCTCCAAGTGCTAATTGCCCTGGGGAGGCGGGCCCTGCCATAACTCACTACAGGGCACTTTGACTTGAGCTGTCATGAAAGCCTGAGCAGCCTGTGGGGTGGAGTGGGAGCAGTGAAATCAGTTGTCTCCTGTACCTGCGGCATCATAGGTTTTCAATAACTAGATGTTTGGGGGACCCGACAGTTCTTGGCTCTGTAATCTTGAGCAAGCCATTTCCCTTCTCTGAGTCTTCATTTCCTCTGACTGAAAAATAGGGATAGTAATACCTAACTCTTAATGCTGGTGAGCGTTCAGTAATATATGAGATTTGTGTGCTTATCACAGGGCCTAGCACATGGCAGGACTCATTAAAAGGTGGTGGTGAGGGCCATTACGATGATTGCCATTGTTACCTTACTGAATGTCTGAATTTATTCTTTTATTATTGAAAACTTGTATCTGCGCTAGAAATCTAAGAAGCTTGGATGGAAAAGAGAGGTAAATATTCTAGCATGTCTTTGACTTTCAGAGGATGTTTTGGAAGTGCTCTCTGGCCCAGCGTCTTGCTCTTAATTTACTGTCCTGGCTGTTGAGTGTGAAGGCTGGGATTTCCCCAGAGCCTGGGAAGGACAAGAGATTCCACTCAGCCATCATGAATTAAAGCTGCTCTCCCCAAACCTTCCAAACCATCAGATGACCAGAGCAGCGGCCTCCTCAGACCCAAGTGCTCTAGAGAGAACGTGCACCTGCGTCCTCTGGAACACTGGCCAGCCACCAGGCATGGAAGGTGAAGTGATAGAGGCTGATGCAGGCAGAGATACTGTCCCTACAGGTGTAGGACTCAGGACCAAGAGGTCATTTACTCCAGCCCCAGGAGGAGGCCGAAGCCCCAGCAAGGGGAGTCTGTTCCCTGGCAGCGTGGTCATGCTTTTCCTGGTTTCTGCTACATCCTTTGGAAGCCTCAAGACCCAACAAGCCCAGCATCAGCCCCTGCCAACTGAAGAGGGTGCAGCTCGGGCGTCTTCTTGCACGTCTGTGTGCACGTGTGTGCCCTGCCTTCAGCTGCTAGGCCCACGATGAGGTTGTAGCAGTGGATCAGGCCCCGTCAGCAGAACAGCCTGCCCCCCAACCTTTTTGTGCACACAGCCAGGCTTCTCAGGGTGAACGGTAGCAGAGGGAAGAAGCCCAGAGCTGGCCAGTATGAAGGGGCTCATGGGAAATGTCCCCAGGGCATGTCAGCGAGGCTGGACCCTTACAACTTATCTTTCGTAGAAAGGGAGTAGTGTTTATAGAATATTCATCCATGTATCGGAGGTCTGAGCTGAAAGGAAAAGGGAATTCAGCAGCCTGAGTACTTCCATGTGGGCACATTTCTGTGTGCTGCACCACGTCACGCAGATGGAAGAAATGTAATCCCTTACACGGACCCAGTTGTGTCTTAATAATGTAAGCCTGTGCTGTATGGAGAGGGCGTTGGGGCAGTAGTTGCTGCTTTCCCAAGCTGAGAGCCTGACTTCCGCTTGTCCTGGTGTCATAAAGTGCACGTACCTGTAGGCACAGCAGACCAGGAGCCCTTGATGGGGGAGAAGTGAGCTGAGGTCAGCCAGGGGACAGCCAGGGGATACTAACAATCTGAGCAGGGTCCACATCCCCTTACCCATAGTCACTCAGTTGCTAATACTGTAAGAACTACTGTGTGTCAGGCATTGTGTAATCACTCCCGTTTTACAGGCAAGGAAACTGGGGCACAGAGAGGTGAAGTGACTTGCTCAAGGTCACACAGGATATGGCATAATGGGATGAGAATGCCCAGGGTCTCACTCTAAAGAGTGTACTCTATCTTTTATATCACATGGCCTCTGACTTGGCCTGTCCAACGTGGGTTTGCTTTGGTTTGTTGTGACTTAGTCTCATTCTACCTAGCACTGATGAGAAATTTGCTGCAAGCTCCACAAAGTGCTTCGTGCGCATTATCTCAGTTAACCCCCATCCATGCTGTGAGATAAGTGAGTAAGGAATTTGGAGGATTTGGAGACCCTAAATGATTCTCCCAGCGTTGCACAGTCAGTGAGAGAGGTGGAAGTCAGACCCAGGGCTGCTGATTGCATAGCCCACACTCAGTCATGGGTCAGGGAGTTCCAGCCAAGTGAAGTCCAATTATGTAGGACGTATACCAGGCTCCAGCCCTGAGGCACTGAAGGGTTAGAGGCTAAGCATGGGGAGGCAGAGCCTAGCTGACCACACCTGAGGATTGGTGCTCATGCTCCAGCCTATTAGGCAAGGGGAAGGAGCCAGGGGCCTGGGAAGAGGGCTAGCCAGCCACAGGGGCTATGCTCTAGTGCTCCAGGGACCCATGGGTTCTGATCACTCAAGCATGCAGATAGCTGTGCCTCCAAACCTCTCACTGGGCAGAGAGCAGATAGTCCTGGCCTGGGGACTGGCCAGCATGTCATCGAGGACACGAGGGAGACTTCCTCTCTGGGTCTGGCCCAGGCTGTATTATAACCTAGTATAATGGTGGCTCAGAGTCCTGCTGCTGCCAGAGGGTCAGAGGTGGCCAGAAGTTTCCGCAGACTTTTCGCAGCAGCAACTGTTTCTCAATTCCTTGCAAGATCTGTAGTTTTCGCCTTTGCCATTTGGGCACTTTCTGCCTAGAGGATGAGGGAGTGATCTGTCAAGATGGCTACGGCAGCTATAAAATATTTGACTTGAGCATCTAATTACATTACCATGATCTCTAATAGGATTTGGTGTCCAACAGAAGTCCAACTTGGCCTCTGGCCCAAAGACAGAGACCCACGTTATTATGTTGAGCGTTACCTACTAGATAAATAAGAAAGAAATACTGTTCAAATCATTGTGCAACTGACCGACATGCGTTGTAGTTATTGTAAAGAAAAATCCACCAGAGTCTGAGAATTTATCCATCTTGTTAATCATTATATTGTGTTATGTCCTGAAAGGAGTAATTCAAGTCCATAATTCACAGAAGCCATCCTGACAGCTCTTGCTCGAGAAGAGAGCCGGGGCTCTGCAAAGTCATGTTCCCGCCGGTTCCCCAGACACATGGCTCATGCTGCTCGGGGAGAAGAGGGCCGGAGACAGTGTCTAGCTGAATATAGCAGGCCCAGAGGAAGAAAGATGGAAAAAAGCGGCAGCTCTGGAAAAAAACTTATAGAAATGAAATTTGGAGAAAAAAAAAAAAAAAAGAAATCAACAAGGAAGCAGACTTTCCAGCCCAGCCTGAGGATTTGAGACTTAACACACCAAAGGACGCTAATTCAAGCACAGGTTGCCCTTTGTCACTTGATATTTAACAAGTGTTGAGGGAGTAGCTACTGCAGACAAGGCAGTGTGCCAGTCACCTGGGAGACATGGACAAGATGAGGAATTGGAAATGGATTCCTTCCTCTCGAAGAATTTGCAGTCCTCTAGGGGAAAAGAGCTATACTCATAAATAACAAGACTGCAAGGTAGAAAGCAGTAGGTGATAAGTGAAGGATGGAAGGAAATTGCCATTAGGATTCAGATGAGAGAGAGAGGGAGAGAGGGAGAGACCTATCTTGCTAGAAGGAATCCGGGGAGGCTCAAAGGATAGTCAGGACCTGGACACATGTATGAGGTTAGGGAGAGGGCTTTGCAGGTGAGGTCACCAGCACTGGCATAGTCAGGGAGGCTGGAAAAGATGTGTGGGTTCTGGCGGGGGTGGGGTTGGGGTTGGGGTGAGCGTGGGGAGGAATTTGGAAGCAGCACAGAAGCCATGAGGAGGACTTTTGTGGCAAAGAAGTTATTTTGGAAAGAGAAGTTAGAGCTTTAAACTCCTGGTTCAGAGATTTGGGCTTTCTCCTCTCTAATGTTCCCTGAGGTATAGTTCTTGAGAATATTTTGCGTTATACATAGACAGACTCAATTTCAAAGCTTACGTGTTTATTTTAGTGAGCTGGAAAAATATAATTAGGTACATCGAACTATTATTTCAAATTTCTGTTTTAAAACATTCAAGAAAATAAATGAGCCAAAAATACTAAGTGAATAATAGGACAGATAGCATGTGTCTATGACAACAGCATAAAGGCAGTACCTTTATATAAATGACATTTAGAAATGCCATTCCAGGCCGGAGTCCTATATTCCAAAGTCTCGGGGGCCAAGCAGGTGCCCACAGTATAGGGGCCTCTCCTAAATGAGAAGAGATTGTTGCCATGCTGGATCTTCCAGTTTTTCAAGAAAAGCCACCACGAAGGTTTCTTTTGTTTTTTGTTTTTTATTTGAGAGAGAGAGAGTGAGCAGGGAGGGGATGACAGAGAGGGAGGGAGAGAATCAAGCAGGCTCCACGCTGTCAGCATAGAGCCCAATGTGGGGCTCAAACCCACAAACCTTGAGATCATGACCTGAGCCAAAACCAAGAGTTGGACCCTCAACCGACTGAGCCACCCAGGCAGGTGCCCTGCCACCATGAAGATTTTTTAATGAGCTCTCCTTGTTTAGAAATCCTGGCCACCGATTCAAAATTTTTTAAACACTGTGCAAACAAAAGCCTCCAATTAGTGGTATCTACTCTGGATGCTGAGGAGCATTGGCCTTGTCGGTGGCCTGAAGACACTCAGTTTCCGAATGACAGCCCAGGCCTGCAGGTATAGAGCAGACTGAGAGGGATAAGGCTGTAGGCAGACATGCACTCACAATGCTAACACACTGGTCCAGGCCAGAGGTATTGTGGCCCAGACATTTCTTTCCATTTTCCAGGTGAAGTCCTGGCTGTCATGGGAGTTCTTTTCTTTTCTCTTCTTTTCTTTTCTTTTCTTTTCTTTTCTTTTCTTTTCTTTTCTTTTCTTTTCCTTTCCTTTCCTTTCCTTTCCTTTCTTTTCTTTTCTATTCCTTTCCTTTCTTTTCTTTTTTATGAAACAGAGAGAGAGAGAGAGAGAGAGAGAGAGAGAGAAGGAACACAAGCAGGGGAGGGGCAGAGAGAGAGAACCCCAAGCAGGCTCTGTTCTGCCCTATCAGTGCAGAACCCGATGCAGGACTTGAACCCACGAACTGTGAAATCAAGATCTGAGCCGAAGTCAAGAGTTAGACACTTAACCGACTGAGCCACCCAGGCATCCCTGTCATGGGAGTTTCCTAACCTGCGGGGCTCTAGGTCATCTACATAGCTCTGTGTGTTTTCAAACCAGACCATGCTGACCTGGTTTTCTACATAGCTCATGAGCAGTATTGAGTTTGGCGACAAGCCTGAGTAAATGATTGGAGAATAATTAGCAGCTCCCCCCACCCCACCCCCTCAGAGCCTGTTTCTGTTCCTCCATTGTCTGTCATCACAGAATAATTCATCACAAAGTGATGTTCGTTAGATGGAACTCTCTAGCCAGCAGCTGAGTAGAGCTTTTAAAAACCTGATTTCTTAAATAATTTGTTCTAAAGACAGACTTGACATGAAGTTGGCATGATGATCAGCAGGTCGCTGCGTGGGAGCAGCAAAGATGATTATTCTGGCTCTGGCTCTGGCTCGACCCCCATCTTGCCCAGAACTGCTTTGCATTTCAAAAGGCTGTCTGTTCTTCAAGAGCTATTCAAATACTACCTCCTGGAGGACCCGGCCCTCCTCTTTGGAAGTGGTCCACAAGTTATGGCATTCTTGCATAGTTTAGATCTTTCTGTCCCCTCCGGCTTGTTTTGATAGACCTGTGGGTAAAGTCTCAGCCTTTCTTCCAGACTGGTGCTTCTCAAAGTGATACCCAGGGTACCCAAGGGCATCAGCATCACTTGGGACCCTACTCCAGGCCTGTGAAATCAGAAACTCTGGAGGTAGGGCCTAGCAATCCAGCCCTTCAGCTGACTGACACAGGCTAAAGGTTTATAATCACTGACACTATACTGGGGACAGGAGCAAAGCAGCATTTCCTGAGCACCTCGTGTGTGCCAGGGTGTGTCCATATATATATATATATATATATATATATATATATATATATACATACACATATGTATGCGTGCACTATGTACATATACACAGACTCATACATGGGTAGTGGTTTTCTTTAATCTTCACGACAGTTGTGTAAGGCAAGCAGCTTTCTCATTTCATAGACGAGTAAGCTGAGACTTCAGACAGCACATTCCCTGGATGCATGTTCGTTCAGATCCTAGAGAGTGGGTCTCTGATTGGCCCAGATCCTCTGCACACCAGGCCACATCAGAGCGTGCCAGTCAGCCGGTGCACGGAGTCCGTTTGGGTCAGGTGCTCATCCCAGCCCAGTCAGCTGTGGCCAGTGAGGAGGTGGCGTCCCCTGGGCCGTTTCGGCCTGCTGCTTAGGCAGGAGCTGTGGGCAGAGCATCACATGTCCGAAGGAGCGGCCGGTGGAGGATTGGTAGATCTACAAGGGAAGAAATTGTGTCTCCAAACATGTGAGCACGCACCTCTCCTTTGAAGCCCTTCTCGAGCAGCATAGCACTTGTGCGCCTCATCAGCACATCTTGAGTGTCTCAGTGGCCTCTCCGGCATATGCTCGTGGGGCATGGTAGGAGACCACATGTGTGGCATTCTCCAGGCAAGGCAGCGGAACCAGAGCCAACAGTGGAGCCTCTGACACCTGGGAGAGCAGTCACCAACAGCCCCGGGAACAGAGTGGGGGCTCCCAGCCTGAGGCAGCAGGGAGGCACCTCCTCTCCAGCCCTGTCTTGAGGACTCGGCCTTGCTGCCCGTCTCACAGCCTGAGGATAACATGATGTTCACTAGCCGTTATCCGCAGACTCGGAAGGAAGGTGTAAAAAGTCAAAGTCAGTCCTTAAATGAGCAAGCCTCCTTTTCTCCTGTCAAACCCCAAACATGAGGGGCATCTGGGTGGCTCAGTCGGTTAAGTGGCCAACTTCGGCTCAGGTCATGATCTTGCAGTCCGTGAGTTCGAGCCCCGCGTCGGGCTCTGTGCTGATAGCTTGGAGCCTGGGGCCTGCTTCTGTTTCTGTGTCTCCCTCTCTCTCTGCCCCTCCCCCATTCAAAAATGAATAAATGTTAAAAAAAATTTTCAAATCCCGAACATGATGATTTTCATCATGTTTCAGCTCTTTCATCTGTTTGTGTAGCTAACGACTGACAATTTGGGTTGATTCATTAGATCACAGAGTGTTAGATCTGAAAGATCACCCAAGGCATCCACTTCACTGGAACACTTCCTGAGCCAGACTGGATGCTTGGGAAATATTTGCTGAATGAATTTAATTTCGTAGATGAAAAGAAAGACCCTGAGAGAGGAAGGGATCTGGCCAGTGTCACCTAACACGCTCGGGGCAGGAGTAGGCCTAGAACCCAAGTGTCTCAATATAGTCCAGGCCTGTTCCCTCACACGTGACTTGTAGATTCAGAAGATTTCAAGCTTAGATGATGCGATACAACTTATATTGAATCCCCCTGCGGTATCTCTGCCAGTCATCAGTTTGCCCTCTCTTTGAATACATCCAGTAACTGAAAATGTATGGTCTTATAGGTCACTTAGTCCATTCATTTCATCACTCAGCCAACATACATTCATTTAACGCCTGCCATGAGCCAAGGATGTTACTGTTTACTGAAGATTCAGAAACGAATGACATTCCCTGCCCTCAAGAAGTATACAGTATTTGGGTGCATCCATACAACTTAATAGACTATAATCCAACATAGTAAATTGTATCCTGCTCTGACTTGTACAAAACTCTTTCTTCTTTGGAACTAAGCCCATTTCCCAAGGACTATATAGTCCTTACTCATTGGACCTAATCAACCTCATTTAGGGCCACAAAACAAAAGTCCAATCCTTGTTTTACATAATAGCCCTTCAGATATTTTTAAACAGAGGTCATGCCCCCAGAGTAAGCTAAATTCCCAATCCCTTCAGGAATTCTTTATTTGAAATGTGTGTTCAAGTTCTCTTATCCTTGTCTTCATGGCTCTTCAGTAAACCTGCTCAAGCTCATCTTATCTGTCTCTTAAATGTGGCTCCTGGACGTGAACTACTGAACTCCAGATACGGTCTGAGAGTGCAACACAGAGTTGCACTTCTTATCAGCCCCTTTCTTCTAGGCAGTGCACATCTAAACCTGTAGGGCAAAGAAACACTGGCTTTGTTTGCCAACTACTAGCCATTCTCTGGAGTCTGACTGTCATCCCATGCCTCCTGCTCTCTTTCCTCCATTCTCCTCTTTGTATTTGGGTCCGTTTCTCAACACAATGAATATTACTGAGTACTGGCTATGTGTGTGTAGCACACAGCAGACTCTTTGGAGAACCAAATGTGATGCTTGTCTTCAAGGAGCTCATAGTCTTACTGGAGAAATTCTGTTTGCCCCCAAAGAAATAATTAACAAAGAACCGACACTTAATGTAGTCAAGGGAATAATCATTTTTCCTAGACCCCTCCTTAGAGCTGCTCTTAAGAGTGGTTGGTAAACTTCTGGGTCTGATTGAAAACAGACCTCCCAGTTAACATACCAGTGCAGAACTGGCTTCAAGCCCAGGCTGTCAGGGGCTTTGTCAGATTTTTGTCATTGCATTGACCTAGACTGTTGCAGACTGGAGGCCTTTGAATCCCATCATCTGCACAGATCACTGGGGCACCTACAGGGACTGACACCTCACAGGCCATGGAACAGCTTTCCAGCACCTGGCACCTTCCCAGTGCCAATCTAGAGTGCACAGGGAGAAAAGTTCTTTCAGATGTTGGCACGAGTCTGCCTGTGTTTGGGCTTCTGGGAGACAACAGGTTTAATTTGTTTTGATAGTGCTTTTCCCCAGGAGGAAATCTATCCAACCGCCCTGCCTTCTTCACATTCAACACCATGCTTGTTTGTTTTCCTGTTTTACCATGGGGAGTTTCTGTGTGTTTTATGCGTGTGTGTGTGTGTGTGTGTGTGTGTGTGTGTGTGTGTGTGTTTACCTCCCAAAGCCCACATTGCCTTGCTTGGATTCATTAGACCAGGTTAGTATATTGCTTCGGTTCATAAATGGAAGGCTTGTGTGACCCTTCTTTAAAACCAAAGTGTCAACTCTACCAAGTCCTGAGCAAACCTCTTTACATGCACAGTGTTACAGTATTAGCTCTTCAAAATAGCTCTCTTAGGTGGCTGTTACTAACCCATTTCACAGATGGGGAGACCGATATTTAGAGACGACTTGTCCAAAAGGCACATAGCCAGCCAGAGGCAGCCTGGCTCCAGAGCCCATACTCTGCTTCAGATCGTCTATCACAAACTCAGCTTCTTTGGCTTCAGACAGAGCTTGGTTCTCCTACCAGATTTGCCCTTACAGCTAGCCATGTGACCTTGAGGAAGTGACTGCAGCTCACAGTCTCCATCTGAGAGGTGTAAGTGTGTAAAATGATGGCAAAGGTACTATTTCTTGTAATTATTATGAAGAATAAATTAAAATCTGTGATACACCTTTCATGGTTCCATTTGAGGGAATGAGAGGGTCTCTCTTAGAGTCTTCCCTCAACCTTGAGTTGCTGTGGAATTAAATCCTAGCTTTGCTGTCTGGTTTGTCTTCCTTTCTTTTCCTGGTTGCCCATAATAAACCCAATCCCCTTTCAGAATCAAGGAAGATGTAATAGATGTAACCTAAAGTATACATTTCAGGAGCTGCAGTCAAGGCCTTGTACCCAGTCGTCCAGTTGGCTGTCCCAGAGTCCAAGTTCCTGGCTCTTGCCGGAAGCATTAGCATCTGTCCTCCTACAGAGAAGCCAAAAGGAAGAAGCAAAGGATGGATCCAGTAGGTCTACCAATAGGTAGACTTTGGTCTTTCGAGCTGCTGCTCCCAAAGAAATGCCGACATGCACACTTACAACTTAAGGAGAGATGAGAGAAGCAGTGGAAGGAGTTGCTTCTGTTGGCTGAACACATCACAGGGGACCAAGAGACAGAGGAGGGGCTGGGAGCGAGGGATACATACTGGATGAGCAGAAAAGAGGGACTGAGGATGGCCAGTGAGCTCCAGCCTCACTCACGGCGGATTCTGTCTATCTTTGCTGCTGGAATCCATAAGCAGGCTCCCGTGACCATGGAGGTTTGCCTGACCAGACCAGGGCCTGAAGCAGGTGCGCTCACGCCCTGGTGGGCTCGTGGAGGAGAAAGGCCTCCTTTCCTCCTCTGGTGTGACTGCCCCTGTGAACTAGTATTCCTCTCCCTGGTGGGATTTCCTCTGTGGTTTCTCCCTGTTTCCTACAAAAGGAGGCTTTGGGATCCCAAAAAAGGAAAGCAGAAGGGCGCCTCAGTGGCTCAGTCAGTTAAATGTCCAACTTCAGCTCAGGTCGTGATCTCATGGTTCATGAGCTCAAGCTCCGCATCAGGCTCTGTGCTGACAGCTCAGATCCTGGAGCCTGCTTTGGAATCTGTGACTCCTCCTTTCTCCGCCCCTCTCTGGCTCATGCTATGTCTCTCTCTGTCTCTCAAAAAGTAAATGTTAAAAAAATTTTTTTTTTTTTTTAAAGGAAAGCAGAAGGTGGAAAATGAAGTCAGGCTTTCCTGGACATCAGCCCCAGACCAGGAGGACATATTTATCAACTCTGCTCCTCTTTCACCCTGATGCAGCAATGCTAATGATTTGGGTCTGGAAAAGGGTAGTGAGCAGACAAAGGGAGGCACTGTAATGGGTTCACTGAGGCTTCTATGGTTTCCACATCTCCTCTAGGAAGAAGCGTTGCCTTCTCTTCCTTCTGCAGACACCCCTTTGTATTTCGAAAAATATTTTGTACAACATCCAGAGAACACACCCACTCACAACACACATCCAGAGAATGAGCTAAGGAAACACTTAAACTTTACAGTCCAATATTTGTGGAAGAAAAACAAGTTCCTGAAAATTAAATCTCCTAGCAGGACCCACTGTTGTGATAGAAAAACAAAAGTGAGGGGAAAAGACCCCCATTTTCCAACATACCATACACCCTGATTATGAAAGTCAGTTATTCACAGGCAGCTAAATTTTTAATTCCGATCTGAGCAGTCTAAAGGTAGACCTTCTGCTAAATGAAGGCAGTTGCAGTTTGAACATGAGCAAAGCAGGAAGGAACTATAAGGGGAAGAAATTCACCAAACACTAATTGGAAACATAACATTTATGCAATAAAGTTCACACTTCTCCCAAGCCAATGAGTGTCACTTCTGCCCTAATGTTTAGTATAGAGATATCTGGTTAGTGGAGACTCATTTGTGGGGTCCCAGGTGGACCCCCAGTAGTTGAAAGCCTTCCAAGTGGAAGAAAAACTATAGACCTAAACATTTCGTCCAAAGGAAATATTCTCTAAATGTCTCCCTTCCACTTCCTCGTTGCTGTCGTAAAATTATTCCATGTCTCTTAAAACTTCTGCCTCCCCTGACACCAACAGCCTGGGGCAAATTTTGAAGGAAACAGGCTTCTATTCTGTCAGATTCAGCAAACAACACCATACTCAGTCACGGAAAATGTATTTTCCTCACCGTTTCACTATGAAGGCTTTTTGGCAGATGATTAACAGGTTTGTATCTCGCAGACTTCATAAATCAAAATCTAGACAGTGTGTAACACTTATCTGCAATTGATCTTGTTAAAAATGCAACTTGTAACTGTGGCAGTTTATTAAGAGGCATATTTTATACCCCTGGGTTTGAGAAGGACTGAACCAGAGAGTTTTAGAGCTGGGGGGCTCTCTGAGATCATCCGGTTGAATTCTCTCAGTGGTAACAACAACGTAGACTACGTGGAGTTTCAATAGGGGTGAATAACTTACCTTCAGTCCTGGGAGTAACTTAGCCTTTTCAAGAAATCAGGAAGGCTTGTCAGGAGAGGTGACATTTGAGCTGGATTTGAAAGGACTAGGAGTTGCCATGCAGGGAAGCAAAAGAGGAACAAGTGGAAGGATGAGGAAACAGGTGCCGAAAGATCAAGTGACACGGCCAAGGTCCCACGGCCATTCAGTAGCAGAGCAGGACCCGGAAGCCAGGCCTCCTGCTTCTGCCCTGTGCCCCTTCTGCAGTGCCATGGGTGGAACCCACCTCCCTCGTTGTACTGTCAACCGGTAGCTTCAGGTGAAAATAATCTGGCTGTAAACTTTACTCACAATTCTTATTTTTTAAAAGCATCTTCAGAATGAAAGTTCCCAAGTCATTCTCTGTAAAGACACTTATAACCTTAAGGCAGTAGGAACGTGGATTCTTCCAGGCAAAGTCAACAGAAAGCGGAGGTGCCCAGGGCCCTGGCTTGTGAGCCTCGCTCTGCTGGGACCCGGACTACTTTGTGCTGCAGTGAGTCTAGGCAGACTGGACCTTCTTGTTCTTAGCATTGCCCTTGTTAGCAGGGGGACATCGAGGGAATGGGATTTCCTACCCATTCACCAAAGGAACTACCCATTTGAACTCTTTTGCCAAATGTTTTTAAGTAGTTTGCAAGTTAATAATGGCAAACAGTTGGGAAGAGACCTGTCTGGGAAATGTACCACGCTAGGAGCTCCTCACCATCCCCCAACTTTTTCCCTAACCTACCCATATTTGGGTCATTCCTCAAGCCCACCTCCTCTGGGAAGCCTTCCCTGTCCTGGTTTTGTTACTTATCAATTCCCACTGCATTGGCCCTAAGTGCTTTGTCACATTTAAGGGTTCCTTGTCTGGATGTCTTTTCTGCACAGTTGCTCTCTTATGAATTGTAGACTCATAAAATTTTAGAACAGGGGGTAGTGCTAGGGGTCATCTCTGCCCTCACCTGCATTTCACATATGAAGGAGGTGAGCCCCAGAGAGGGGAGGGAAGTTGTTTTAGGCTCCCCAGCATGGTACTGGAAGAATGGACCCCAGAACCAGGTCTCTGTACCTCCAGGCAAAGCTGCTTCCACGCTCTGTACTGCTGCCTGGGTGACAACTGTCCTCTTGTTCTCCCAGTTAGGCTGCAGATTTCCTGTGGGCAAGGCTCACATCTTTTAGGCTAACATCTCATTTAACAGAGGCCTTAGTCTTGGCTTCATGACTTGTAGCTGTGAGCTAAGACAACAGGCTGAAACCCTTAACTCTGTCCCACCTTACCCTTCCTCTGCTTTCTATTCTGACTCACTCTGAGCCCTTGGGTGAGTCACTGCCCTTCCTCTGGGTCTCAGTTTCCTTCAGTGTTAAATGAGAGCATTAGGCTGTGATCTCTTGGATCCCTTTAAGCCCTGAAATTTCTGGAGTTTACTGCCTTCTAGCGGGGATCCTTTGCCGTCTTCAGGACTGGCCTCACTGTGCCATAAATCTGTCACCTCGTTCCTCCCCCGGGCTCCTGCTGTGGAGTGAGTTCCTTCAAGGCCCAGATAGCACAGTATCATTGAGGAAGACCAGGCCTGGAGTCCTGGGTTCAAATCCTGCCTCCAGGACTCAGTGGCTTTGTGGTTCTCAGCAGGTTACTTCATCTTTCTCTGGGCCTCCTCTTTTTTCTTTTTTTAATAGGAATAACAATACACGCTTGCAGATTTGGTGACAGTGAAATGATGAACTTTGTGGAAATACATGACACAAAGAAGATATTCAGTATATAGTGGCTTCTTTCCTTTATTCCACATCCAGCATTATTGAGAAATAGCTGTTCCAAATACACAGATTTTCTAGGTTAAAAGACTGGACTACCTGATGCTACAAAACGTTGACTATTTTTTTTGCTAAAACCTTTCTGAAATAAATGCCATATTTCTTTGTCACGTCACACAGAGTATACTAAAAGTAGTAGGAAGAGTTTGAGAAAATCACATCCCTGCAAAAGGTGGGCATGACAGCACACGCCTGGGATGCAGGGACGGCAGAGGGAGTACGAGAGAAAACTCCTGTGCCTTTTGAAAGAACTTGGATTTTTTTTTTTTTTTTTTTTTTTTTTTTTTTTTTTTTTTTTTTTTGGTCTCAATAAATGGGAAGCCATTCTGAAGGGTTTTAAGTAGGAGAGTGGCAGGATCAGATTGGTTTTCCAGAGATCACTCAGACTGCTGGGTGGTGACTGCGTGGGGTGGGGAGCAAGAGAGGAAACAGAAGACCAGCCAGGAGGCCGTTGTGTTAGCCCTGGGGAAGACAGTGTGCACCCAGACCGATAGGTGAGCAATCTGAGATGGGAAGAGACAGGTTTGCAAATGCCAGGAGCTTTATGAAAAAAAGAAGAAGAAGAAAGTGAATGGAATATCAGCCCTTTAAGAGGAAAATGTAAAGCACAGCAAAGCATAAAGAAGACCACAAGGACTTCCCGATGATACCCCGGCATCCACAGATAAGCACCACGAACAGCTTGCACTGTTGTCCCCAGTGTTTTCAGCTGAAGAATTTCTTACGCATTTGTAGATACGAACTTGATATATAAAAACTTGGTGGCGGCCGACGTTTTCCGGAACACGTCTCTTAGTGTCATTTGAGATGCAATAAAAGTAAAACCGACACACATCATTTTTAACTCTGTTGATTCTTTTTAGCGACTGGGCCAGAAGAGCTAGAACGTGTGGGCCCTGGTTCACCTGAGGTTTTGATACCCAGGCCCTCGGTCTGGGTGAAGAAGTTTCTCTTTTCAACGCTCTCCCTCTCTCCCCCTCCAGAGTCGGTGGATAACTGCCCCAGCAACTGCTATGGCAACGGCGACTGCATCTCTGGGACCTGCCACTGCTTCTTGGGCTTCCTGGGCCCCGACTGTGGCAGAGGTGAGACCTGTGTGTGCGTGTGTGCATGTGAGGCCCGCTCCCTCGGCCCCGTGGGGGGCTCACATCCTGCTTCTCGGAGAAAGCGCAGGACCCCAGACCACCTCCTGCCTCCCACAAAAAGGACCCCCCAGAGCCATTCTTTGGAAGCTCCAAGGGCAGGGGGTCTGCCGGCAGAGCTAAGGCCACATCAGCCCCATTGTCCACAAGGACATGACTGGAGAGCTCAGGAGGGCCAGCCTTTACAAGGGCAGGTACAGTGAACCTCCCGTCTGCTGCGGGGGCAGGGGAAGTGACAGTGAGGGTCTTTCAAAAAAGTTGATTTCCCTTTTGAGAAGTGATCAGCCTTTGCCAAGTGTCTTTGATGGTTTTTTCTTGGTGGGGGGGGGGGCTTGTTTCACTTGTTTTTTGATTATTGAAGTATGGTCGACACGCACCAAGTGTCTTTTCTTTGCTGTGCACTCTGGCCTTGTGGCAGGGCCTGCATTAGTGCTCCATTGTTGCCAGATTCTTTGCAGGGACCACCGAGGGGAGAGACTCGGGAGGGAAGGATGCTTTTCTCCACACAGGACCCTAATGTTGCCTCATACTTGGGCACATACAGCCCTACTAACATGGCTTAAAGGCTACCCATGATACACCCTGTGCACTTGGCCTCTGTTCCTGTTCTCAGAAAAATAAACGTGGCAAAGGCCAAAGGAGCTCTGTAGTCCTGAAGCTTTGGCGGTCCTCTGGGGAAACTAACACGGCTCCTTCCTCTGGGCTTCCCACCTCTTCACTCATTCAGCAGGCATTTGCTTAGTGCCCTCTAGGGCCTGTTCCTGTGCAAGGTGCTGGGGTTAGAGCACTGAGCAAGCCCCAGTCCCAGGAGCTCTCAGTCTGGTCGAGGAGACAGACGAGTAAGTAGACGATGACAAAGCCATCATTAGTAAGTAAAACATGCTAGAGCAAGGTTAAATTGGGGAGTACCCATCAGCTGTCTCAGCTTGGACACCATAAGGACCAGAAAAGGCCCCCTAGATGGGGTGCAATTGGAACCTGGACCTGATGCTTGAATAGTTGTTCATCAGAGGAAGGCAGAGATGGTTCTTCACCGTGCCCTACAAATAACAATACAGCGTGATGCTGTTTGGGGGATTCTTCTTATCCTTCCTGATGTGGAAGACACTCTGTTTGAGACAGCAGAGCTGCAGCCCTGAGGAACCACTGTGATTACCTGATCAGTGCCTTAAAAAGGAAAGAAGCAAGGCGGGGACCAGCGGAGGGTGGTGCAGAGAGAAGAGATGAGTCATTCCTTCTAACAAGAATTACTGTCTCATCCCATATGCACTTAAAGTTAAGAGTCACATATAAAACAGCCTTATTGCATCTTGGTAAGGCTGGTAGGTACTTACAGCACAATGCAGTATAATTTGTTTTTATATAGTGTCCTTCATACAGATGATCACAAAACACTTGACGCTAAGAGGCAGAATGGAAAGATAATACTTTAGAGAGCCAAGCTGGGCTCAGCTATTCTCTTGTGGGGTGTGTGGGGCTCAGGTGGAGCCTGAAAGGCAAGAAAAGCTGAGATTGACTGGGTTGGAGAGACAGTAGGTGGTGCTGCAGGTAGGGGGTCAGGGAGCAAAATGGAATGCTGTCAGGAGGGTGCCAGAGGAGAGACTGGGTCAGGCGGGAGGCCTAGCCGCTGTCTTTCCCAGTAAGACCAAGAAACAGATGGAAGCTTCCTGCATAAGGGTCCTGGTGACCACCGTGCTGCACCAGTAGTGTGAGGGGATGGAGGAAAGCGGTGGTCACTGGGCACTAGCTCCCCCAGGCCCTGCACTGCACACCTTTGCCTACAGTTCCGGATGTGTTTAAATTACAGTGAAACAAAGCAAGAGGCACGGACAGATGGGAATTGTAGCAAAGCACTTGAGGCTCTTGGTCAAGCCTCCAGGCCGAAGGGAGAAAGGGACAAAGGCAGGTGGGGTGTGCAGGGTGCTGATTCATGCCAGACTTCCTGTGCTGTCTCCCCAGCCTCCTGCCCCGTGCTGTGCAGTGGGAACGGCCAGTACATGAAGGGCAGGTGCCTGTGCCACAGCGGCTGGAAGGGCGCCGAGTGCGACGTGCCCACCAACCAGTGTATCGACGTGGCCTGCAGCAACCACGGCACCTGCATCATGGGCACCTGCATCTGCAACCCTGGCTACAAGGGCGAGAGCTGCGAGGAAGGTAGGATGGCGGGCGGGCGGCCCAGCACCTTGCTCCAGACAGAGGTCAGCGCACAGCGCGGGGAGGGCCTTCAGGGAGCAGAGGAGAGCTCCCGGACAGCCCTGGGACCACACCCCAAGCCAGGCCCCCATCAGCAGCAGGAATTAACCACACGGAAGAGGACGGGCAAATCAGAGTCCTAGGCAGCGAAAGGAAGAGAAGTGTCCTATGTGGAGCCCGTCCTATACACAAGGCTCTGTCCTAGAAGCCTTCTGTCATTTAACCTCAAACCCAACAGGGTAGGGTAATATCTCTGTTTTATACTTAGGGGAACCGAGACTCAGAGAGTCAGATGACCTGCCCAGGGTCACACAGCTGGTAGGTGGCAAAGCTGGGTTTGAGCCCAGTGTTTCTGGTCCCTCAGCCCAGGTTCTTTCTCCTCCCCTTTAAGCTCATGTGCTCCGCATGTCTGTTAGAGGCCTTCACACTCTGCCTTCTGTTAGCCCAGGCGTGTGTTGTGTGGCTTGTAGATGCTCGTGAGTATGTCTCTTTCCTCCATAAAGTAAACTATGATCGTATAGTGGAGGCTAGACAGTGAGCTGTCGCTTTAACAGTGTTGCCATTTCT
The DNA here is from genome assembly GCF_007474595.2 of Lynx canadensis. Taxonomy (NCBI): domain Eukaryota; kingdom Metazoa; phylum Chordata; class Mammalia; order Carnivora; family Felidae; genus Lynx; species Lynx canadensis. The sequence goes on from NC_044312.2 coordinate 53,737,830, forward strand.
TTCCCAGGCAGTCTAACTTGGTGAGGTAAGTGAGCATTTTCGTTTCACAAATGAAGATCCCGGGGCCCAGGGAGAGGCAGTGGCAGGCCCATGGTCATGGAGCTCACCAGGGGTGGGCCCATCCATGGCCATGGAGCTAACTGGTGGCAGACCCGGTGTCATGGAGCTAACTGATGGTGGGCCTGTGGTCATGGAACTAACCGGTGGCAGGGCTGGGACCCACCCCATGTCTTACTACTTCAGAGCCCTCTTTCTTTTTTACTGCATGGGATTTCTAGATGAGAGGGGTCTTATTCACAAGCAATATAGGGTGGCTTGTAAAAGCACACGCTCTGGAACCAGATGTAGGTTTGAGTGCCGGCTGTGCCACAAACTAGCCTCACTTCCCTCATCAACAAAATGGGAATTCCTTCCTCAGAGGGCCATCATAAGGATTGAATTAAATGACCCATGTAAAGCACTTAGCTCAGTGTCTGACACATAATAAATGCCCCATAAATGTTAGCTCTTATATTGTTAGTATTATTCTGGGGACAGTTGAAGCACATTTCCTGTTTCACCCCACTCACTTTATCCAAGGTCTTTTGGAAACGGGGGGATGTCGCTGTTGAAACTGGTGGACAAAGCTAACGGCCCTCACTCCCACTGCCCACCATCTAGGGCGCTGGCATCTTCTTCCGTGGATGGAGGAGGCTCCAAGGAGAGCTGGCCTTCTAACCCATTTGGGATTTAACACACAGGCCCCTCTCAAGGTATCATTTCTCTTAAAAAAGAAGCAAGCAAAGGAGAGCCGGTAGAATGGGCCCACTTTAAAGGAGCGGGGAACAGGAAGGGATTAGTGTCTGAAAAGCAGTGCGTCTCCGAGACAGGCTGCCTGTAAACCCCAAGTGTGCCTGGGGGTCCCAATTCAGACCTATTAACTTGGATTGGGGATTACTTTGGGCCGTCTGAGAGAGGAGGAGTGCCAGCCTCAGGAACAAAGCAACTTCACTTTCTCGTCCTGACAACGGTGACCTTCATCTGCTTTCCCTTCTCATTTTAGCCACTTGAGGTGAAGACCCCGAGAAGAAAAGAAAAACAAAGAGATTCCTCTTGAGGCTGTGGGGCCGCCCCCCTCCCCCAACCCCACCGTGTTATGTGGGCCAAGGAGGCAGACTGTCCTCCGGCTCAGCTGGCACTGGGCAGTGCCCCAGCGGGCAGGGTTACTTACAAAGAGGGAAAAAAGGTTGTTAAGCTCTTTGATGTACGTGATCTATTCGAAAAGAAGTGTTTTCACTCCTTTCTTTCCTGAGGAGGGCCATCTGGTTCTGATTCCCTTTATTATTTCTGTTTCTCTGCTGAAGCGTCATTGCAACGTCCTTGTGTTTATAATGGGGGCTTCTCGGGGTCTTCCCTGCCCTTCCCCCCCTGCCCCCCACTCCCCGCTGCTCTCTCTCCTCCTCCCTTTCACTGTAAACATCAGGTAACAAGCTTATTTTCTCCCCTCTCTCCTCCTTCTGAGGTTTATTGCCCCCTATTTTTTTTTAAACCGCGCCGACAGGACGCTTGGAGGGAGTTGGGGGAGGGGCAGAAGAGACCACCTCAGGCCTTTTGCCGGGCAGAGTGAGACACTGTGTTGTGGTCCTGAAGAGCGGCTAATGGCTGGTGTGGTCACTGAAGCGGGGACCATGTTAGGGGAAGAGTTGTGTTTGCAGCTCGTGCAGGCCTCATCATTTCATTAATGGGCTAAGCTTCTGCCAGAAATGTTGGCTTGAATGCCAAGCTCTGCAGAGGAGAACAAATGTACCGTTTGGCCCCTCTTCCAAGCGGACACTGAGTTAGACTGTCTTCCACACAAAGTTCAGCCCGCTTCCCTGCCAACTTCTCCCCTGCTCCTTTGGCACAGACCTCCCTAACCCCTGGCCAGCTGGCTCTTCCCGTGACACCCACCACTCCCAGGGAAATAAGCGTCATTTGTGCAACTGCCCTGGTGGGATAGAAAGAAGACGACTTTAATAATCCCACCCGAGGGTTCTCATCAGCCAGAGGCCCCAGAAAGCGAGAGCAGATCCAGAGTCTACAGAGGACATCTCTGGCAGAGCATCCTGGTGGCACAGATCATGGCTGTGGACGTTGTCCTCCCTGCAGGGAGTTCGGCCAGTTCAGCCAAGAGGCCTTTCCTGGAGGTTCCGTCCTCCTCGAAACTCCCCTCACACGCCCCACCCACTTTTCCAGGTGGACCTTCAGAAGCAATGACTACTGCCTGGAGGTAGTCCTTTCAGCAGTGCCTTCGTCCCCGCCCGGACCATCTTCCGAGAGCGTGGGATTGGTTTTGCTGGTTCCTGGGTCCCTGTCAGACTTATTGTGTCTGAGGAATGGGGCCGTGACGCCAAGGGCCTCTTGCTAAACTTGGCGCCCTCCCGGCTTGCTCGCTAACAGCGCAGATTTATAGATTCAACCTCGAGGGCGCCTCGGAGACTGCTTCCACCCGAAGCCTGGGCCCAGGCGCTCGCAGAACGGGAAATACCTTTATAGGCCTCGGGATAGGAATTGCTGAGTCGTTTCCTGTCAAATTGGAAAGCTCTCTGGATCTAGGGAATTACCATAGTAGCCTAATGGGCCAGAATAATCCTTCTGAGGTTCTGAGATGTGAGGCTAGTCATGAAAATATATCACTATTATTATTTTTATGATTTTTAATTACCAGGAACTCCAACGGGTCATGCTTTAACCATTGTTAAGTAGTGTGCAGAGACTGCAAGAGAAGATTCTTTGCCTTTGTTTGGCTTTATTAATTCTCCACTTTGTTCTGTTTCTTTTCTTGTTTTATTTTGGTTTTGTTTCTATGTTTTGACCACTTATGTCCGTATACACGTATGTGTATATTCTTGAACCAGTAAGATTATAGAGGAAATAGCAAGAGATGTGTACCAAGAAAGAGTGATTCCAATGTAAATCCCTCCACTTACCCTGTGTGATCTTGGGCAAGTTATTCAACCTCTCTGTGCTTTAATTTCCTCCTCTATGAAATGGGGATAGTAATGGTATCTACCTCAAAGAATTGTGGCTAAAGTTAAATGACATAATGTATATAGAAGGTTTAATAGCAAAATATGGCCCAGAAGAAGGACTACCTCAATACTGGTTGTTATTGTTGTTGCTCTTGTTGTTCTCATAACTCTGTTTTTTAGCAAATGATTGCTCCTCGCTTCTGACTTTCTGATTTCTCATTTAGGCCAGTAAGTTGAAATCCCTTTTCAAAACCTATAAAGTAAAAGAACTGTCTTGATAAGCTGGTCCTCAAACAGACATTCTGTTCCCAGAAGGTAGCCGTTTGTACGGTCTCTGTCCGTTTGTGTCTGACCCTTAACATCCGCAGGCCAGGCTTCCCAGTCTTTTGTACCAAAGTCAAATATGTGGGGTTATGAAATTTAATTCGTAAATGAACGAAAAGCTTGTCTGAATCATAAATGAATAAAGTAAAAGCACCTCTGACCAGTCTGCCCACGTCACACTGCTGAATATCCTGACAGGATGGAAAAGTAACTTCTTGCCACCAGTTTACAGTTCACACAGTCCTTTCAAATCCTCGGTGTCCTCATTAGCGACCGAGGTGTCGATAGTTTTGACATGGGAATTTCAGAGGAGATACAGGACTTGACACGTGTCATGGAACCATGACGTAGGGCCTCAGAGGCCGGATGCCAGGTTCCTTCCTGTGGAGCATAGATAGGGCTTCCTCATGAGCTCCTTCCAGGAGGAAGCTGACCACACCCATCACAGCGCCCCCTGCCAGGACACCACTGTCCCCTACAGTTGCAAGAGGAGTGGAATCTCCTGCCTTCCTAAAATAAAAGATCCAACGACTTTTTCATAACGTTGGACCAACCTTTGCCTACTCTCCTTTTGTTTTTTCTGTGCAGTGCTTTCTGGAAGATTAGAGGTCTCTGTTAACTTTGTGTAGCCCCGTAGCTAAAGCTTTGATTTAGGAAAATCAGCCGCAGGAACAAATATTGGCTTCAGAATCAGACAGACGCGCCTTCAGATTCCTCTCTGGCAGGGTTAACTGTATGATTTGGCTTAAATTATTTGCCTCTGTGAGCCTCAATTTCCTCATCTGTACCTCGCTGGGTTATGGAAGAAACTGAATCTGATGTTATATGTAAAGCACTTCCTAGAGTGAGGGCACAGAGCAGGTCACCCATAATGTTATTCTCCTTTCTCTCTTCCTGGTTTGATCTCTTGAGACCACTTTGACCTTAGGCTCTAATAGCCCAGCAGGGGTTGCTTGGCTGTGAGCTACAGCTATATAGTTCACCCACTACATGAGGAGAATCTGTGCAAAGCTCCCACATGTAATTTTGAATAGTCGTTGAAATGTTTGCCCTCTGGAAAGTGAGGTTTGAAAGTTTGTGTCAGTCACAAGAACTTTGGCAAGATGATAAAATCTAATGGAATTTAAGTGCAAAATAAATTCTCTTTTAAATTAAGGAATCTCTTTTAGTCCCACATTCATGTTAAGACTGTATTATGAAGTGGTAAACAGTATTAGTTTATTTGACAAAGATTTCTTGAGGACCTATGTGCTAAGCACTGTTCTAGGAGGTGGATACACAGAAGTGAACAAAACAACGTCTTGTCCGCTAACTGGTGTAGTTATTACAGACGTAGCAGGCACGGGGCACCATGCTAACACTTGATAAATATTTCTTTCTTTCTTTCTTTTTTTTTTTTTCTTTAAGTAAACTCCACTCCCAACTTGGGGCTTGAACTCACAACCCTGAGATCAAGAGGTCACATGCTGGGTCTTGAACTCACAACCCTGAGATCAAGAGTCACATGCTCTACCGACCGAGCCAGCCAGGCACCCGTCTTACTTATTTCTTACTCCATCACCCCAACAAACCAAGAAGTTAGAGATTTGTATCCACCTTTTACAGGCAAGGGAACCGAGCCTCTGACTGGTAAACAGCCAGCCACCCATAGAGCCGGGAACCCAGGTCTACCAGTTGCTAAAATCCTTCCTCTTTACTGTATCAAGTGGCCTGTCCTCAGGAGATCTGTGTCCTCTTACCAAGCCCTTCTACTACAAAGTGTAGTGGTTCACTTAAAGAAGCCTCACCTTTGCTGATCAGATGCTCACCTGTGTTCCCTTTGCTTTGTGTCACAGTGGACTGCATGGACCCCACGTGTTCAGGCCGGGGTGTCTGCGTGAGAGGCGAGTGCCACTGTTCCGTGGGATGGGGAGGCACCAACTGTGAGACGCCCAGAGCCACGTGCTTGGACCAGTGTTCAGGCCACGGAACCTTCTTCCCAGACACCGGCCTTTGCAGCTGTGACCCAAGCTGGACTGGACATGACTGTTCCATTGGTGAGTGTGGGGAGAAGGGCACAGCGTGGCTGGAGGAAGGGGCTTTCCGCTGTAACATGTTCACGGTTCATGCCCTATTCTCTATCAGTATTAGTGGTCTGACCCTATTCTCTGTCATGTATTAGTGGGGTGACCCACATCTCTGCGTGCTTTTCTTCTTTCCCTGAACTCCATCCTTCGGCACCCGTACTTTTAGATGGGCAGAGGATTCAGAAACTAATCTTCACATCGCTTAAACCCAGAGTCAAACCCTTGCCCTATAACCATGTGAATTACAGTAATAGATTGAAATCTCATCTCCCATGTTATGGTGGTCATCCCTAGAGGCAGGGCCATGGGGAACAGCATGCCTGGTGAGATCTGCAGGGATGGGGCTTTAAAGGACTCAGGTCCCAGCTGCCGAACCCTTTAGTTTCACCCGTTCTTCAGAATGAAGTCTGAACTCCGTGTAGTATTTAAGGTTTTCTGTGACCTAGTCCCTGCCTGCCACTGTGGCCAGATCCCCTGCTAGCCCGTAAGTTCCATGAAGATAACAAACATGTCTATTCACCCTACATGCCCAGGACTCAGCACAGGCCTGGCTCACTACAGCTGCTCAATGAATATTGATGAATGGATAATGAATGCATGATTAAATGTGTTTTTGGTTTTACTGTTTGGTTCATATACACAGGGTTTATACATCTAACCTCCAAAGGATAATTCTATTGGCACCCTTCTGTCTGTAAGCACTTTATGATTTTTTAGACCCTTGGGGTGTCTGGGTGGCTCAATCAATTAAGCATAGACCCTCTCAAAATGATGATTAAATGGCAATTTGTGAATTACCTAGCACAGTTTTGGTACATGGCAGGTGTGTTCACTTTTAATATCTAATTTAAACAGTGGACACATGGGGCACCTGGGTGGCTCAGTCAGTGGAGTGTCTGACTCTTGATTTCAGCTCAGGTCATTATCTCATGATTCGTGAGTTCAAGCCCTGCTTCAGGCTCCACGCTATCAGCGGAGGGACTCTCTCTCTCTCTCCCTCTCTCTCTGCCCCTCCCTTGCTCACTCTCTCTGTCTCAAAAATAAAGAAACTTTAAAAAATAAACAGTGGACACGTGAAAACCCTGTGAGAAAGGTATCATCGCCCCTGTGTGACTGATTTACAGAATCTTTTACTCAATGAATACTTTTGGACACCTACTGTGTACTAGGGACTCTTCTAATCAGAGATATAAAGAGATAAGAAAGTCCCCATCTTTGTCACACTTGCATTGAAGGACGAAGGGAGTGGAGATGACAAAGAAACAAATGAAGAGAAATAAACTGATGGAGAAGCTCAGGCACAGAAAATTTTTAAGTAATCCTACCCAAGGACACACAGCTAAAAAGTGGCAGCATCTCTAGCTATGGTTTTTGTTTTTGTTTTTGTTTTTGTTTTTGTTTTTTTCTTAAATCGCTTTCTCTACCACACTACACTGTTTAAACGACGGGAAGCCCAAATGAGCTTATCATGTTGTGTGTTAGCAGTCCTCTTTGTGATCAGGAAAGATGGTTGAGGACCTTTGACAAAAATGAGATCCATGCAGCCTTTGTGCCTCTGGAATACTTTGAACTACCTTGCCCCCTTGAATGGAGAATTGATGTTCAGTATGCAGTCTAAACTGGACTTTTTATCCTCATTTGCAAAGCTTGTGTTAAGACGTGATTGCAAACGCAGATGCGCAGGGTCTTAGGAATAATTCTTTTTATATAGCTCTGTTTATAGCGATATAATAAATGGTCCTCTCAAAGCTACACTGGGTTGTATTGTTTGTTATGTGGCCACAAAGCTAATTTATGATAGGTATATAAGTGTCCATGCATTGTTAATCCCTGATGAAACGCCACAGCCTTTCACAGAGGTAGGTGTAACTTTGAGTGAGATCACTAAGTATTCTTCAGTTGGTCCCATAAAAGGAGACAGCAGACCCACTGGAAGGGACTTTAAATAGAATTGTGAGAGTTTGTCTTCCTCCACCGTGTGTACATCGCTCCCCATAACTGGTGTCAGTTGTGTGTGGCCTCTTGCGCACGGTCAGAGGAGTGATGAGAAGCGTCCCTGATCCCAGCAAACCTTGGTCCAAACGCCGACCCCCCTACGTACTAGTTCTAGCTTCGGGCAAGTTCCTTCACCTCCCTACGCTGTAAAATGGAGGTGGTTAACAGGACCTACCTTCTGGGGTTACTATTTGGAAAATTATTATGTGGTGAATTGTTTAAGATGTTATTAAAAACTCACTTATCATGCTACTCAGCTCGTAATATGGGCTCAGTAAGTGTTAGCTGCTATTACAATTATGATTAAAACAGCCATTGATGAGAGCCCTCAATATTAACGAAGACATTTGATAGAGGCAAGAAGAAATATGCCCTTTCAGAAAAGTGGATTATAGTTTGTAAATCTCTAACCTGCAGCTGACTGAAACAGTGTCACGACTGCCACCAGGCCAGGAATTTCAAAGATGGCTTCAAAAGTACCGTCTCCCCTGGCGATAGCAAATAACAATTTGTGTTTGCCGAGTACTTCACAGCATACAGAGATATTTCTTTGTCTCTGTCTCTGTCTCACTCTCATACACACACACACACACACACACACACACACACACACACAGGACAACAGCCCCTTAGGCAGGGTGGCCAGCTATGACATCATCCCCATTCTTACCTTGAGGCTCAGGGGGTTGCAGACTTGCCTAAGGCACTCTGGTGCCCTATGAGGCTGGCAGCCCAAGTTCAGCCTGGGAGCCCAGACCCAGCCCGCTTCCTGGTATTCTGTGCTGCCTCTCCACAGGCCACTGTTCCTCCTCAGCGGTCACCTCCCCTCCAGAAACCGGTCTGAAGTCTAGTGGAAGCACTTTGAAGGTGGTTTTCTCTCTTGCAACCCTGCTTTGTATAGGCAGTACCTGCCTGAGCTCAGTCCTGGCTCTGCCATGTGCTAACTGGATGACCTTGGCAAGGTACTGGCTTTTCTTGACTTCAGCTTCCTTATCTGAAAATGGGATAATAACAGTGTCTACCTCAAAGGTTATGTGACCATTAAATTATACAATGTGTGCACGCACATAGAAGAGTGCCTAGATAGAGTGAGCACTTGGTATCTTTCTCCTACCTCCCTTCCAAGGGCACTTGCACTGAGTGGAAGCTGTTTGAAAGCTGTTGAGTGTTGGCCATGAAGCAAAGCAAGAGATGCCTTATTGACTGGGTGGTGCTGGAGCTGAGGGACCACCTCTGTGCTAGGGGAATTAGCTACATGGTGGTGGGACAGGCACTGGACTTTCAGAAAATCTGCTCCCCGCTAGTACGATGGCTGCAGCAAGTTGCAGTTAGTTTCCTTCAAGGTGTTGCAGGACTCTTTACCACAGTATGTGGGATTCATTGTCTTGCTCCCTCAAAGAATGAAGAGGTGGACACAAAATGAGCATCGCATCGGCAAAATTTTATTAGAGTATAAGATCAGGAAGAAAGAATAGTAGGAAAGCTCTCTTTACAGAGGGGGGGCGTTAGGACGTGAATGCCTGTGACAGTAGGCAAGGGTCCTTGTCATAAGGTTTTGGTCAGCCTTCCCCTACCCCCTGTTCCCTCTCAGGTCCCACCCTTATTGGCCTAATAGCTCTAGGTGCTGGGTGGTCCATTCCTGATTGGCTCAGTTCCACTGTATGAGTGGTGGCCTAAGGCCATGCTTGGGTCTTTTGTCAAATTCCTGAGGGAAGCCTGAGGGGGAATGGGTGAGATCTGTTACATTCTTAAGAGGAACCTTGTGCTTGAGGAAGTTTGCTGTGGTCAGACACTCCCAGCATTATTCCAAAATAGATGTTTTTCCCCACCCAGGAACCTCAGGTCCTAATGTTCCCCTCTGAGCCTACTGAATTCTGTCTTCTTCTATTATAAAGGTAAAATCACCTACAGGATTGTTGTAAGGATTGTTGTAAGGATTCAGTGACAAAGTGTAGGTATGGTGGTCGGCACGGTGTCTGGCCCAAGTCAGACACCTGTCGAGAGGCAGCTCTCCTCGTATGGTGTTATTTGCCCCTGGTACGGCCAGGCTGGCACAGATACTGCCCAGAGCCTTCCCATCGGGAGCCGCAGGCCTGCAGCCCGTCCTCAGTGCTCCTCATAGCGTCGGCACAAACTATGGGTTGTGAAGTTGGCAGAAATCACCAAATGGCCCTCATAGGAAGGAAGAGATGTCTCACTGGCCCAGAGAACAAGACTTAATGAAAGCATCTGAAATCGACACGCCCCGCACTCCACGACCAGCCTGTGATGAAATGTGAGCCGACAAAGTTCCCCAGCACTTTGGTTACTGTTTGTGGAAACAGTGAAGTCCGATTTTGCACAAGTATTTACTCAGGCCCCTGAGTTCCCAGTAGCTTGGCTTCCAATCTCATCTCAGAAATTCCTCCCCAAATCTTGCCTCATTCAAGTGATCTTCCTCCCTGACAAACAGTATAAGATAATTGTTGGGACGAATGCCTGTGGCCCACCCTCAGCACACCTGTGTCCTCAACTCCGGGCGCAGCAGGACTTGGCTTCTCTGGTCTCTGGGGGATGGTGGTAGTGGTGATGGTGATGGTGATTGCCAGTGCTGTGGTTTAACAGAGGGTTAAAGAGCTGGGAAGATGAAATGACTTGTCCAGAGTAAATCAGTTTAGCCGTGGCAGAGTGTGAATTAAAGCTAAGTCCTCAGCTCTTGCCTCAAGCCCCCTTTCCATCCAAAGGTGTTTCCTTATCAGTGATCTTATCTTTTTTCCTGATAAGCCACAGGATGGAGCATCACTTAAAGAGCCACCCATTTCTTAGGGCTTACCATGTACCAAACCAACTGAACTAAGTGTATTACAACCATTATTTTAATTAAGGTTCTACAAACCCCTGTGGAAGAAAGTATTACTAGTTCCATTTTCCAGGTAAGGAAACTGAAGCTCAGAAAAGTTCAATTCCTTGCCAGTTTCCCCCCACCGGTGAGTGGCAGAGTCCAGATTCACACCGGATATGGCCCTAGGGCCTCTGCCAAGCTCTGTGGCATACTGAGCAATGTATTATCATCGAGCCTTTCTCTTGCCAAGCGTGATCTCCATGAGGTCAGGGTTTGCCAGTATCCCTAGTGCAGGGCCTGTCTTGGGTTAGGTTCTCGATGATTACTCAATGACTTACCCAGTGGCACATCAAAGAAAAAGCTATTGGCTCTGCCCAGGAAGATCCCAGCACACTACCGGTCTAATCTGTTCTCTCAGGACCCTCCTCCCCACCCCAGTGTGCCCCCACACCGCCATACAGACACACACACACACACACACACACACACACACACACATGCACTAAGGGCTAAAACCAAATCCCTGGGCTCCTTCTTTGTCTCTTTCCAGACCTAGCTCATGTTAGTTTCGTGTGCCGTGCCGGCCGGCCAGAACCCCTTCTGGACAGGAGCTGGCATCATTTCACCTCCTTCAGGCCATCTTCCCCAGGGAGCAGCCATGCTGGGCTGGATGCCTCATCAGCTTTTGCATAAAATGGGCCCACTCAGCAGCCTTGCTGAGCAGAATGACTCTCCCATCTCCCCCATATGCTTTAGCTGGCTTTTCATCCTCTTGGCTTTGAGCTGCCTTAGAAAAGGGAAGGAATTTAACCTCTCTGAGACCGTCCTTACAATTCGAAGAGTCTACCTTTCTTTCAGAGCCTCAGGACTTCTAAAGAGGATTTCAAGCTCTGTGACATTTTCCAGGATACCATTTCAAATGTGGTCACTTAGACTCATCGTTTGCCCCTCTGTTGGCTCTCCCTCAGGTCTTCCTTCCCCTCCACCCCAGCCCAGTAGCCTCCGTCCTCAGCTTCATAAATTCATTCATCATTTCCACTGCTCTGTGAGCCCTCTCCAATCTTATCTTCCATAAATGACTTATTTGAGAGGGTCCTCTCACTGCATTTTATCCCTTTGGGTTGCTGGCTCATAGAAGCGATACATGGTAGAGATTCTGCCTGTGAAATGCCCATGCTGGTGGTTTATGATTCTTATCATTTCACTGCAATTGAGTTTCATGGAAGAACAGGTAGAGATCTTTTAGAGATTCTGTGGTACAGGTTTGGAGGTAGCATATGCGGTCAGAAAGAATTGCATGGGATTTAGAGTGGGACCAAGCTAGAGCTTTAAGACTGAGCTTATCCAAAGAATATGGCTAATGGTACCTGCTTTGCAGGGTTGGTTTTTTAAATTAGCTTTAATGCATATGTATAATATGCCTAGCATGGTGCTGGCACTCAGTAAGCAGTCAATAAATAGTGTGTTTTTAAAATGCATGATTAAATCTAAATTATCCAAATAGTCCCTTAGACTCTTGCAAATTTAAGTCTGAGGACAGTTTATGTAGTGAAGGTTTAGAGCCATACCTGGATTTGAGTCTATGTAGCCTTGAACAACTTTGCTTTCTCTCAGAGGCTCAGTTTCCTTGTGGTTTCTGACTCTTTACCACCAGCTGCCATCACTGGTCATTGAGTCTAGATGAAGTTATTAATGTGCTGATATATTTATCCCCAAACAACAGCACAAGGGCCAAACAGCATTAGCATCAGCTTCCATAATGAGCTTTCTGAGCTCAATTCCAGAGTGGAATACAGCCTCACAGAGAGAGCGTCCCAGAACAGCTCCAGATCTGCACCTGCCCCTGACAGGCACAGATATCCACCTCATTCACTTATGACCCTTTTAGGCCTCCCTGTGTGCTGGGCGCTGTTCTGGGCACCCAGGATCAGGGAACCTCACCCACTCGGGAAGTGACACCTAGTTAAGTGGTGTGATAAGAGCTCTGACTGAGGTATGTGCATGGGGTTTGGGAGCACAAGGGCAGGAGCAGTGAGCTCAGCCAGAAGATGGTGGGGCCAGAAGCTGAGACAGTCTTTCCCAGGGAGGAGACTTGTGAGCCAGAACATGAGAGGGGCAGGGGAAGTGCAGGCAGATGGAACAGCATGTGCGAAGTACACAGATATGCAGGAGTGGCCTCTGGAAAATCTTTTCTCTGACCGGAGACTCAGAGCTCTGGGGCGGTGGAGCGGGGCGGGGGGGGGGGGGGTTAGTTGGTCCAGAAAGGTAGGCAGGGTCCAAACCTGGGGTCTACTGAATGCCTTGCTGCAAATCTCGGATTAAAAAAACTTCCAATGCACAGTGAAGATTTCTCTCTCAGACTCCATGTCAGGGCTCGCTCTTTAGCTCTCTCAGCCCACCCTGGCCTAGGTTCCTTCACTTAGGGCGGACCTTTTAGAATTCAAACTCAGATCCTCTGAGCTGCCAGTTGCCTCTCTATTACTCTCTTCCCCTCCCAAAAAGACAAGCTAACCACGAAGCATAGTTAACAACAAATATGACTGGAAAGATAGGGAACAGAGATGCTTTGTTATCAAATTAAGTCACAGTTGACAGCAAAATAAGCCCAGTGTTTAAAAAATAATAATAATAAGTTGAAAGTAGTAACAGGTTAAAAAAATTAAAGCTCTATATATAGCATTTGCATTAGTGCTAAATTTTGAAAATGGTAATTCAATTTTATTTACGAGGCAAATATAATTACATTTAAATTTGAGGGAACAGAATTTGATTCTTATTAATGACAGAAAGACTGAGTGAGATGCTTTAATGCCAGAGAAATTGTCTTCTGTTCATGGATGGGAGAGAAAATTACATTCAGCGCAGAGCATTCTCCCTGCTACAGGTCTCGTGTGTATAGCCGGAATTGTTCTCTCTCTGAGAAGCATTAGCTTCTCAGCCCAGAAAGCACAGCACCGACATCCAATTAAACATCAAAAGGAAATGATCAGGCCGGGCTATTTCTGTATAGGTATGTTACAGGAAGAGGAACCCGAGGTTAGAATTTCAGCCGAGGAATAATATCCATTGAGACTTGACATTTCCTGTACCCCTTCCCAACAGCAAGTGGTAGCCTGGAATCAAAGTTCAGAATAATAAATATCTGAGAGATTGACACTGAGGCAGAGAAGGAAGAGAAGGCGTTGGAAGGAAGCAGAGAAGAGCCCACCAGTTGTCTGGGAAGTAGCATGCAGTTTCAGACACAATGAGATGGTCAGTTCCTAACATTTAATCAAAGACTGGGAAATTGGACCCAGACAGGCGTAGTACTAAATAGTGCCAGAGCTAAAGGTTGATAAACCAGGAGCTGGCAGCTTTGTAATTTAGTAGAATTTCCCCTGACAGCCCCAGAACATTTTCTATCAGAATTGGAGCTCTTCAGTATGTAAATATAAGCCCTCCTGAAACTGGGCTTCAGAATCAGGTTTCTGTTTGGACGCCCAAGCCGATGGCTTGTACACAATCTCCGGTTGTCTTCCTGAATCAAACCGCTGGTATATAACTTGTAATTTTAAAATAATAACTGCTCTCTGAATGGAGATTTTATTTACGTCTTACAGAGCTTCTTCATGTATATGCTTCATGATTTATTCAGACAACAAATAAGAATCTTGTGACACTGCAGATGGTATTGTTCCCAGGGAATCAGGGTTCAGAGAGCCTGGGGGACTTGCCCAGAGACACTCTGGGAAAACAAGGTTTCAAATCCAGCCGTCTCGGACTTCAGAGCCCGTATTTATCCTCTACATAACTGTGCCATTGGCCATTTCCAAGGTTTATGCTGATCCCTTTGATGACTCAGGTATGAGGTTCACAAGGTATCAGTTCATTGGATACCAGTGCCAAGAACCATGTAAACTGGCAATACTACAAGGGTTCGAGGAAAAGAGTCATTGCTTTCAGCCGGGGTGATCAGGGGGCTTCTTGGAGGATAGCAGGATTTAAGGTGGGTGATGGAGGTGGGTTTGAGTTGGCAGAGATAGAAGGAAGAGACAAGCACCTTGCAGCATCCCATTGTAGAAGTCAGAGATTTGCAACATGCACAAAGATGCGACAGCACATGGCATTTCCAGGGAAGACCTGTAGTTGGGAGTGGCTTTGCTTAGGATATTGGTGGCAGTAGTGAGAGGGAGAAGCGGTGAGCGAAGTTAGCAGGCATCCAGTCGTGAATGGCCTCGGAAGAGTTTAGGTTTTATCCGTCGGTGGGAGCCACTGAAAAGTTTTAAGCAGAGGTGTGACATGTGAGGTTTGATTTTGGAAAGCATACTCTAACACTGGCATGCAGTTGGAGGCGCCAGGAGGACATCTAGGTGGATATGTCCAGGAGCCAGTTAGACAGGTGGGCACGTGATCGGGTGGAGAGATGGGCCTTTCATAAAGGATAGCAGGGCCGGGGGTCTCTGGGAAGAGGAGCGAACATCACTGTCTCTTCAGTTCATCCAGTTGGGCCCTTTTGTGGGGTGTAGGTAGTGTTCCAGCCCTGGCCAAAACCCCACATCCTGGGCATGTTCTGTGGCTTCTGTGCTCACCAGCCCTTTCCTGCCTTGTTATCCTTCTGCAAAGTCAGACCCTATTTGGAGGCTTCCCCCAAGCTCAGTTTGAACTCCTCCAATCAGGACACCTGATACCCTCCAATTAAGATGAATGGCAGTGGCTTACTACTTCCTGTGATAGGTGCTTCATGAAGCTTGAAATTCTGGTCCTGGGGGAATAGGTGTGGAGCGTGCTATGCACCAACATCCTGGAATCTACTTTCCTGCTTGGTTTGAAAGCTTCCCGAGCTCCTCCGGTGAGGTGAAAGGCCATGTCGTTTCCAAGGCTCATTAGCTTTCCTCCAACTAGATCTGTGGGATGGAGCGGTGGCTGGGAGCAGCGCTGACCCTCTGGTGATAGAGATGGAAGTTGAAAAGCACAGGAGAGTGGCTTGGGTTTGACCTCAATGTCAAGGGGACACTAATTACTGTAAGGAAGTCAAAGGCTCCTTTCCTGTACCTTCCTCCCCTTCTGGCTGCTTCTTGAAACCTGCACTGAGACTAAAAAGCCATCTTCCCAATTTAGTGAGAAAAGGAGGAAGGGGGGGGTGCTACATCGAAACCCTTTTTTTCAAAATATAGAGATATCTGTCTACGGGAAAGAAGGGTACCTTGTAATTACCCTACTGTGTGCTGGGCATGGTGGTAGCTTGGTGCTCCTTTACACATATGGGTAGACTTCAGTTCCTTGAGCCTAGAGATAATTTAATATAATTTCTGAATCCCCAGCCTCTAGGAGTATCTGGCACATAGTAGGTGCCCAGTATGTTTTTAAATCAAGTTCAGGATTCTGGCAGCTAGGTATCATTATTGTCATTTTCTAAATGACAAAGAGAAGGCTCAGAGGGGTGCTACATTTGTTTCCCATAGCTGGGAAGTAGCAGAGGAGGCCCTTATACTAGCTTCTGTGAATCCCAGCCTCTGTTCTGTGCAAAATGGTAGAACCTTGACGCAGTCAAAAGATACATTTCCTGTGTAAGACTCACTGGGGAATGTAGAGATCAATCTGGTGACAGCAGGGCTCTGGAGGCAAGACAGACTAATTACCCTGATAAAGAAAGGTTCGTGTCAAGTGCTTTGGGAAGGCAGGAGGTGAAACTCTTGCCAGATGGAACACTAGAAGGAGGCTTCAAAGAGGAGGAGCCAGAACTCAAAGCCAATGTAGAGTTGAACGTCTGAAGATTGAGGTAAAAGGGGAACCCAGACCACAGAAACAGCTTGTACAGAGGCACAGAGGAGGGGCCACAGTGTGTGGTAAGGCCCGGCTGCCATTTGTCTAGCTGGCCCCTTATGTGACTATTTCCTAAGTCAGCCATTAAGTTCTTGCTCAAACACTGACACACATGTCCCTGTGGGATGACAGACAAGGCACACCTCTCTTCCGGCCCTTCATTTTCCTGTCTACAGAATGGCTAGAGCATCTCTGAAGTGTCTTCTTATGCTCTCATCACAAAAACTGGTCCTCTAAGTTTTTCTCCTTGTTTTCTCTCTTACCCCTAAACCCACCTGAGGGAAATGCCCTGGTCAGAAGCAGGCCACTTCCTGCCCAGCTCCAACACCCTCCTTCTCCATCATTTTCCCCTAGTCCCATGGTCCTTCACCTCCAGCTGTTCTCCTTCATCACTCACAGCTCCCTTGTCTCTACCTCTGTCCATATCCACCTTGCAAAACCCAGGCCCATCCCAGCCACTCACCATCCCTCAGCTTACAGCCTGCTTCTGAGCACTGGAAGCCAAACCACCTCATGCTCATGATCTTTAGCCCCTCCTGGGCCCTTCCAGCTGCATCCTTCTTATACTTTGGGAGTTATTGCTCTTGTTTCCCGAAAGGGCTCTTTAAATGTCCACCTCTATCCGTCAGCAGAGATTCCGACCTCACTGAGAACATTGAAGCCATTGGTGAAGTGCTTTACCATTATCCTGGCCTGTCCCTTAAACAGGTCCTGGCCTACATATCCCTCCCCAGAAGATGAGGTGCCCACAAAGAGCTGTCCCTCAGATTTTGCTCCAAATCTAGTCCTCTTTGGCTGCTCAGAGGTGCCTCGGTTGTTCACATCATCCTCTTGCTCTCCCCAGAATCATTAAACTCTCCCTTCTCCTGGATCTTTCTAGCACATAAACATGATATAGTTGCCATACAGTGTTTACTCTATAAAAGATGTGTATGATACTAGGCACATTGTAAGGTGTCCATTTAAGCCTCACAGATGAACCTGAGATATTAGTGTATAAACCCTATTTTGCAGAAGAGAAAGCTGAGGCACAGAAAGGTGAAGTGACTTGTCCAAGTCACACAATTGGATGGCTGGATGCATGGATGATAGCTGGATGGATGGATGGATGGATGGATGAGTGATGGATAGATGGATGATGGATGGGCGGACGTATAGATGGATAGATGGATGATAGATGTATGGATGGACAGATGGATGGATGGATGGATGGATGGATGGATGGACAGACAGGCTGATGGCCTAGTGACTGGATAGATGATTAGATGATTGGGTGGATTGTATAGATGGATGGACAGATGGGCCTATGGAAGGTGAACAAACAGATAAACAGACAAACAAAAGGAAAAGTACTTAATATGGTAAACACTGGGTCAGGGTGAGGAAGGAGACTCTGACTGATCTCAGAGATCCTGTATTCTAGCTGGGGCAATGATCTAATATGTAACTAACAGTCATTGAAATGTGTCACATTACAACTGAGGTTTCACCTCAACTTGGTCACACAAGTCACAGGCCAAAGAGCTGTGTTAATCATAGCCACCTGTCATTCTAGCTAAGTTACCTTTGAGCCAGTCACTTAATCCCTCCAAGCTGTTTCCCCAGCTATGATACAGTAATGAAAATATCATTGCAGGGCCATTGTGAGGATTTAATGAGATATTATTTGTGGGCCACCGGCAAGGCTTCTACATTTTCTCCTTATTTCTGCTTCAATAGCGTGGCTTAGACTTAACGTGTACCAGAATTTCAGAGAAATTCCTGAGCTGTGCACTAATTCCGAAGAGCTAGTGATAAAACAGAAAATCCTAGCAGGAATCATTTAAAATTATTTAACCCTCTATTAAAATTTCTTAAGGGCATTCTAAGAACCTCAAGGCCTAAGCAAAATAGAACAATTTTCCCTATTACCCCTTTTAGTGCTAAATACGGACTTATTAAAGGACTTTCCAGGAGGTCACATGGGGCCAAGACTCTGTTTCACCTGCCTCTGTTCCTTGCTCAGCAGGAAAGCCCACAGATCCTTGGGCGGCGACCCTTGCATTCCTCGCTTGTGGCAATTTTGAGCATCTTTCCAAGTCGCAGAAATTTTATGAGAAAAATATATGTAAGTCTGTCCCTTTAGGGGAACGCCACAGCTTCCCGTACCAGCTATTTTAATGAACAGGATTGTAAAATAAGTCCAGACAAATTAAAACATAGCTGTGCTAGGTCCCAGGCCTCATCCAGGCTCGTATAGGGATTAACATTTAATGAGAGGAGACTGGAGCAGCTTTTTCCCTTATGTATACACTTTGGGGCACAATTAACCAATAGCCAAACCTGCTATCTTTCCCTACCCTTTTCACTTCTTCCTCATGTGCCTACTCACTTCCACGTCATGGAAGGAGAATGGGTGTGACATGGGAAGCAGTAGGAAGAAAGGTGTGCATGAGAGTGTAAGGACTGAGGCCCTTTAAGATTACAGAGTTCTCAGTCAGAGATTGCAGCTGAGTTTCTAAGAAAGTTAGGCACAAAGGGGACTGAGCCCCTGTGCAAATATATCTAACTAAATAACTCTTGTACAATATGACCCTGAGACAGAGTCAAGCCCAAGTAATTTAACACCTCTTCCGTGAAGTTTTGTTTTTTGGGGGGTTTTTTGGGTTTTTTTTATTCATCTGTTTTTTCAACAAATATTTGTTGAAATCTCATGTTGTGCCATGCCTGGTGTTTGCTGCGGGGGAACCAAGATGAGAAAAAGCTAAAGCCTGCCATTAGGTGAACTGTTGGTCTGGAGAAAAGACAGGCATGTACAGGGGTGAGGCAAGGCAGAGGTGCAGAAGGGAAGAGCTATAGGCATGGCTTTCCCTCAGAGAAGAGCTAATGTGTTCTTGGGCCTGGCCTGGTTCATCTCCAAGATCCTGTATGCTTCAGTCAAGAACTTTACAGGCTTAGAATCAAAATTGTAAGACAGCTTGAGATTTTCAAGTGATTTCAAGAGGAAGCCAAGGCTGTAAATACAAACGGCTTCTTCCTGGGTTTCAATGGTATTGGCCAATGGTGCCATGCAAGGTAACTAGAGAAGGCATACCTAAATTTTGAGGCTGATCACTACAAAAGCTAATATTTTGCTCTTCAAGAAGATGCTCCTCTTCAAGAAGTACAGCTCTGATGACACAAGAGGTCTTCAGTCCTCATCAATGAGTTGTGTTCATAGCACAGCTTACCCAGGGCCTTCCACATGCACCCTTTTCTTCCATTATCACCACTCAACCAGTGGGGGACCATTATTACTCTCCTCATTTGGGGAGTGCAGAAGTATGACCCAGATTAAATAATTCTCTGAGGACTCTACAAGGACCCAAGGAAGCTGGGGAGTCAGAATCGGAGCCCAAGTCTACCCTACGGATTGTGTTCTCCATAGTACTTCAAAGGATTCCTCTCAGATCCCAGCCCCTCCAGCTATCAGCCAGAAAGCTCTGATGTGTATCAGGTGAAGGTCAACAGGAACTTATCAAATGCTCACTTGTATTGGATATGTCACAGAGTCAGAATTCACATCCGATGCTCTGACGTCAGTCCCGTGCATATGCTACTAGACATCATTTTCTTTCTCACAAAAGTACGTGTGAGCACAATTTATTATACCCTGACTACGTGCCAGACGCTATGCTAGAAGTTTTACTTCTGCACATGTGAACTCATGTAACTGATATCAGTTATGTCTGTCTGCCATGCTAGAATGTCAACTCCTTGAGGTCAGGAAAGAACCATGCCTGGCACGGTCACCATCAGATCCCATTGCTGTAGGATTGGCACGTAGTGGGCACACGAGAGAGGAGACAAGTGAGAGCAGTTCCTACACCACCCCTGTCCAGTGGTTAGTGTCATCCCTGGCTTACAAGCAAGGAAACTGGGATTGGAGAGGAGCCATGACCCACATTTCACAGAATCCCACTTACATCACATAAAGGATAGATGAGCTGTCAAAGCACATTCTTCAGTGCCATCCTATTTGGTTTCCAGCAACCACTCTGGGAAGTTCTATCTGTTTTCATGTCAAAGCAAAAATCAAGAAGGAAAATGAAAGCAGTTCCTTTTATATCAAGGACAAAAAAAAAAAAAAAAACAGAGAGGGAGAGAGAGAGAGACATAAGAAAAATCACAACAGGACCTACAACTCGAGACCAAATGATAAAGTAGCATCTCTGGTTTCTGCTCCCATCAGGAGTCAGTGAGTCTCCCACGCAGGCGGAGAGGCCATCTGCAGAGGGGAACCTGAACACTGACAGGCTGTGTTCCCATCAGTTAGCATCCCATAAACATCAAGGTCACCCTGTTCAGGCCCCTTGCATTAAGACGTGTAAGAGCCCACAACCCAGCTTGTAAAAGGCTGATGGAGAGGGGCCCAACCACCAGGCAACCTCAGCTTCGTGCCAGGAGAGCGTGTCTGGTGTAAAATGGTGAGGAAATGCTGCATTTGGATGGGCAGCCCAGCAGTCTCCAGATGACAAAAGTGAGACTGGGAAACTCTGCGGAGGGGATCTCATTTCATTTCACATATATCCAGGGGCTGACTTGGATGTAACAAAAGATAAGCAACAGGGCCAGGAAAGGAGACAGACCCGCTGGAAGAACCAGGAGGTTCCTGCAGAGGAGAGCCTGCCTCTTTG